>NC_132876.1:84022982-84334371 GCF_048164855.1 Canis lupus baileyi
TAAATTATATTTTTAATCATATAAAAATTATAATATAAATTATATAAAATCATATAAATTAGGGATCCCTGGGTGGCGCAGCGGTTTGGCGCCTGCCTTTGGCCTAGGGCGCGATCCTGGAGACCCAGGATCGAATCCCACATCGGGCTCCCGGTGCATGGAGCCTGCTTCTCCCTCTGCCTATGTCTCTGCCTCTCTCTCTCTCTCTCTCTCTGACTATCATAAATAAAAAAAAAATTTTTAAATCATATAAATTATATAAAAATAAGTTTATATAAACATAATCATATTGTATTGATTCATTGCTCTTTGGGTCTGGCTTCTTTGGGCAACATAATATTCATGAGATGAAATTCATGCCTGTCGTGTGTGGCAATTTGCTCATTCTTGTTACTGTATGGTACTTCCTTGTATGAATATAGGACAACTTGTTTATCCATTCTGATGTTGATGATCATTTGCATAATTTTCAGTTTTGAATAAAGCCACTCTCAACATCATCATACTTGTCTTTCAGTCAGTATATGTTCGTATTTCTCCTGAGTATATTCTTAGGAGTGGAAGGGCTAGCTCACAGGCTATTGCATGTGTTCAGCTTTTGTGGATAACATCAAACAGTTTTATAAAGTTTTGTACTGTTTGATGCTCCTCAAAAACAATATATTGAGTTTCTATTGCTCATATCCTCACTAGCTCTCTTGGTTATTTTCCATCATTTTCATTTGAACCATTTCTGGTAGATAAGAAGGATGATCTGATTGTAGTTTATACTTCCTTGCTAACTAATGAAGTTGAGCATCTTTTCCTATGCTTATTTGCTGCTTGCATATCTTTGGGAAATGTCTCTTTCCTAATAAGAAGTTTACTCTTCTTATTGTTTCTATTGATTTCTAGGAATTCTTGATGTATTTGAGATATGAATTGTTTGTCAGATACTAGTATTACAGTCATCTCCCACTGTGGGATTTGCCTTTTCACTCTTAATTTTGTCTTCTGGTGAACCAAAGTCTTTAATTTTAGTGTAGTCTAATTTAATAACCTTTTATTCTACCAGATATCAAAACTTTAAGATTTTATTTATTTATTCATAAGAAACACAGAGAGAGAGACAGAGACATAGGCAGGGGGGGAAGCAGTCTCCCTGCAAGGAGACCAATGTGGGACTCGATCCCAGGACCCCAGGATCACAACCTGAGCTGAAGGCAGACAATCAACTACTGAGCCAGTCAGGCTCAAGATATCAAACCTTGATATGAAGCACATTAATTAAGACACTGTAGTATTGGTCCAAGAATAGACAAACAGACCAATGGAAACAGAGTCCAGGAATGAACCTCCACATAATCACAAACCAACACTGCAGAGCAGTGGAGAAAAGATACTCTTTTCAATAAGCTATGCTAGATCACCTTGATATACATATGGAAGAAATGAATCTTGACCGTAACACATACATATACCAAAATCCTTCCCAAGAAGGCTATAAATAAATGTGAAAGATAGAACAATACAAATTTGGAAGAAAACATTAAACATCTTTATGACCCTGAGGTAGGCAAGGTTTTCATAACTAAGACATAATGAGTGCCAGCCATAACACAAAGAATGGTAAATGGCATGGCATGTTTCTTTCCAGTGCTTCATTTCACATCTTTGTCTTTGTGTTTTAAATGTGTGGCACCTGTATTTTTTTGTTGTTGTTAACCAATCCCAAAGCCGTTATCTTTTATGGCAGGATTCAGCTCATTCAATTTAGTTGAATTGTAGCATAGTAAATTTTGTGCCTTCTATTATTTTATGTTTACTATTTATTTTACTTGATTTATATTTCCACTCTTTCCTTTTCCTATTTTTGCTGGTGTGGTCACATTTCTTTTAATTCCCCTCTAGGTTCTCATTATCTTGGAATTCTGATAGTTTGGAATTTTGATTATTTTTATCAATTTCTGCTAGTGGTTGCCTTCACCTTCCTTACAAATATAATTATCTATATTTCTCTATTCTTAGGTCCAATAATGTTGTAATAGTCTTTGGATCTAGTAATAGAGGTAGGTGATTTGCCTTCACTACTCTATCACTCAGTAGATTTTTCCAGGGTGTTTTAAAATTTCCACTTAGTAATAATTTTATTTATTCCATATGCCCAAATACATTATTTTTCTGTTTTCATATGTAACTATATATTACAAGAATCATTTCTCAAGACTGCTATCCTCTGATTTTGAGGTTTCTGTAACTATTCAATTTATAATTGCTTATACTAGTCTCTTGAGTATTCTTTTGAGATAGGAATTGTGGCACTTAATGTTTAGACTTAATATAATGTCTAAAGTTGTCTTTTACTCTGACAGAAGATTAGTATTTAGCTAGGATGAGTTTAAAATTCTCAGCCCTAAGCCCCTTTCTCTCAGTAATTTGTAGGTATTTTCTTCTAATATGATTCCTATCACTGCAAACAAAAAGTCCAGTGCCATTGTGAGCCCTTTCCATGTTGTTTTCCTGGAAGTGTTTCAGGTTTTCCTTTATTCTTTAAAGTCAGTGCTAAATCAGATTTGGGGTTGATTTGGTTCCTCTGGAGTCAAGGATTGGGGGATTTCTGTAGGGAAGGATCAATGAGGTAGGGTCCAATAGGATTAGATAATCTAAAGCCTATTGATGTGATTCATACTGGGGCAGTGAGTGACAGTCTTGGGAAATTCTTGAGGCTTTCTGAGAGTTGGAGATGCAAGTATTAGCATTGAAGTCATTGATTAGCCTATGAGAGTTATTGATTGGAACACTGAGGTAGCGAATGATTGCTTGCAAGCCTGGGATTACAAGTTTTGGGGAGTCAATTTTGGTGGCCCTATCCAAATCATTGACTGGGACCTGTGAATATCGGTAAATGCAGGACTATGTGAGTTAGTATGTGACAGACTACTATGGGAGGTTTTACGGGAGTCACTAATTCTATATATAGGCTGTGAGTTATGGGATCCCCAAAGGGCACTGAATAGATCATTGGTTGGTTTTCTATTGAGGGTGTATTGCCTGTGTTGGTGATTATTTGAGGAGCCTATGGAAACCAGTTGCTGGTACCATCTGGGACACAGTTTTGTCAAGCAGTGTGGGTTACTGATTTAGGAGCCCATACAGACATGCTGGTTTTCAGGGCCCAGATGGGAGTTGAGCAAGGGAGGCATTTAGTTTATGTTTTCGTCTATGGCAGAAGAGGGTGGGCTCTCTAAATTGCCCAGAACATACACTGAATTATACGAAAGTTCAGTTTATGCACATATGACATGATCACTCCTAGCTAGAGCACTTTAAGGGCAGCAGGAAATAGAAATCATGTTTTCTGTGACTCTGCCATGCACAGAGTACCATATGGCATAGTAGTTAAGAAAATGTAGCTTGGAACCAGGCATTCCTGCATTGGAGTCCCTGTCTTTTCCCCTAATCTGAGTGATCTTGGGGAAAATTTCTTAATATGTCTGAACATCTCTACTGATAGTAAATGGAAATAATAATAATAGAATATCTAGTTCACAGGATGAGTTTGAAAGTTAAATGAGGTACCTGCCTTGCACCTTGTAATAATAACAGCATTTAATATCAATGGAGTATGTTCCAGGTACCAAGTAGGAGTGAGTACTTTAAGAGGCATCGTATCATTTAATTTTAACAACCCTATGAGACAGGTGTTTTCATCCTCAGTTTTAAGATGAAGAAACTCAGACTAAAGTGACTTCCCCAGATGCTAGCTAGAACGTAGTAGATCTGGAATTCAAACCCTCATTCATTTTCTACCAAGCCTTATGAGTATCTGTTTAATATTATACACTAATACTTGGTGTTGGTTTTACCGAACTTCTCTCTTTCACAGTATCCAGCACAGAGAGCTGCCCCCTTGATGCCCCCAGGAAGGATTTGTGGGGGTGAGTGCTGAATGACTGACCACATGGACACTGGCTTTCCAGGGTTTCTTGGAGTCTCTGCGGAGTGCCTGGGCCAGACCCCATAGTAGAGGCTATAGGACCTACCTTGCAGCCCCAGCAGCTGATTTGAGTCCACAGGTGCACCCTTGACTTCAGGCTCCCAGAGAGAGCAGAGTCATCATCAAGAGAGCCTGGGAGTTGAGGCCCAGCAGGAACATGTCAGCTAACCGGAGTGCTCCCCAGTGGTCCTCGGTCCTGGCTGCAGAGGGACATGGCAGCTCGTGTGAGGTGAGGAGGGAGAGGACTCCAGGGACAGGAATTCATTCTGAGGAGACAACCCTGACCTGTCACCAGGGCCTCAGGGAAGGGGAAGATGGGTCACAGAAGTGGCAGATTCCAGGCTACCAGGTCACCATCTTTCTGCTGTGTGAGTACCACATCCAGAGCCCTGTGTGTTTCAATGGACATGTGATGTGGCTGATGGAGGACATGTGGGATGGGAGTGTCACCCCACATCTGGAGTCGTACCCAAGGAGATGCTACCCCTGACCCCCAGCACAGGCCCTGCACTTTCCATTGGCTCTTTGCAGATGCTCAGCTGATCCCATCCCCCACTCCAGCCTCCTTTCCCCCTTCTCTCTGGGGATTTGCTGATTTCTCCTCTATCCTGATCTAGGGCAGAAAAATCCCTTTCCTCTGGAACTGAGAGAATGGCAGGATAATAGGACAATAGTCTCAAGGTCCTTCTAGTTCTTCCTCCTCCTTTCAAAGGTGATAAAATGGCCTGAGAAGGGGCATGACTTGCCCAGGCCTCTTGGATTGTGAATAACAGCATTGGACTGGAACCAGGCCTCCTGAATATGTATTCCATCCTTACCATACCACTGCCAAGACCAAGTTGCCCACCAAAAGTTCCTCTCAAGTGGGGCGCCTGGATGGTTCAGTCTGTTGGGTGTCTGCCTTCGGCTCAAGTCATGATCCTGGGATCAAGTCCTAGAATTGAGGCGCCCCCCCCCCCATGTCTGGCTCCCTTTTCAACAGGGAGTCTCCTCCTCCCTCTGCTTATCCTTCTTCCTCTGTCCCTTCCTGCCCCACTTGTGCTTTCTCCCTCTCTCTCAAATAAATAAATAAAATGTTTTAAAATATAAAAATAAGTAAAAGTTCCCCCTGAGAATCTGTAAACAAGGGAAGACAATGAGAGAGCCAGATCTTGCCTGACAGCTCCCTTCTTCAGACCTTCCTATGGATACTGTCACCTCTGGGATGGGCTCCTTGTCACAGGGACTCAGGGTCATGTGGTCGTTAGGATAATATTAAACTTTAAAAATTATTTTGATTTTTCTTATTTCATCCTTTCATTAAAAAGTTAGAAAATGCAGGTAAACAAGTAGAAGAGAATAAAACATTATTTGTAATACCAGCATTACCCCAAATTAACCATTGTTAATTTAGTTATTTTTTCCTTTCAGTTGATTTTTCCTTTGTATGTGCATGCGTGCACGTATGTGGGCATAAGTGTGGGGCTGTGGGTGTGCATACGTACCATATACATATACATTCTATAGGTCAAGTTTATTTTTTTAATCTTTTTTTAAAGATTTTTTGAATTTATTTATTCATGAGAGAGAGAGAGAGAGGCAGAAACATGGGCAGAGGGAGAACAGGCTCCATGCAGGGAGCCCGGCATGGGACTCGATCCCGGGTCTCCAGGATCACACCCTAGGCTGAAGGCAGTGCTAAACCGCTGAGCCACCCGGGCTGCCCTATAAGTCAAGCTTAAAAATGGAATTCACAGTATTTGGTTGCCTCCTTTTTAATTTGACAGTTTATAATGATTTTCTAGGCATTAAATATTTTTTTCTTCATATACACATAGCACACACCATTACATCCTTTGGATAAACTTTAATTAATTTAACCAATCCACTGTATGTGCATTTAGGGTGTTTCTGTTGTGATTAACACTGCTTTGGTAAAATTCCTGCGCTGAAATCTTTTTGCCTAAGTCACTGAGATTATATTTGTGTCAAAGGTATAAGGGGATTGAATGGTAAACGAATGGCTGCCTAGCCACTTCCATAGTGCACTTCCACCTATGGAAGTGTTGAGGCTCTGCTGCATCATATCAATCACAGACCCACAGTTTGGGGCCACAACAACGTGGTTCTCCCCATTCTTTCTGCAGGTGGCCTCCTGCCCAGCCAGTGTGTGGGAAATTCTAGATTCTGGCCTCTACAAGGCATATTTCTCCATTCATCTTTTCCTTCCCAGCCACAGACCTCTACACCTTTGCAAGAAGAAATGGAAATGGTCCTGTTGAATGTTATTTATTCGCTTATTTGTTTGTTAGGTTTTTGGTTTTTTCATTAGATGTCAGGGAGCAAGGAATGGACAGAGATACCAAGGAACAAATAAAAATGTCCCGAGGGGTAGGGAATAGCCAGCAGGACCAGGAAATAGTAGCTGAAGCTGGAAAATAGGCAGAAGGGTCAGTAAGAGAAAGAGGGCTGAGGAACAGCTGAAGGGACCATGGTGCACTTACTGGAGATGGAGGATAGCCAAGGGGCCCAGGGGACAGATGAGAGTGCAATGGAACTGATGTAACGGGAGACAGAAGCCCAGAAGCCAAGGGCATCAGAGAGACCAGGAAATAGTCATCAGGGGCTGGGGAAGTGGAAAATAGGGAAAAGCCAGCAGATCCAAGAACAACAGAGGGATCTCAAAATAGGAGGGACCAGAAGGCAGAGGGACCAGGTAATATCCAGAGAGATGAGAAAACAGAAGATTTGGCTAAAATGGGAACAGCAGATAGGTTTGGTGTTCTGGGCAGGAGCCTTGGGACAAGCAACTTCACAAGGCACCAGGATTTAGGGAAGAATCTGAGGGGATAGGGAAAGGTAGAGGTAATGGGGGACCAAAAAATAGGAACGAATGGGAAGGGGATGGATAGCAGCCAGAGGAAGCAAGGACCAGCTGCTGAGGCTGTAGAACAGGTGGAGGGGTGAGGAGGAGACAGACCCATGGGACAGTTGGAAAGACAGAGAAAGGCCTCTCAGGTTGAGGAGTAGCTGAGGACATCAGGAGCCATATGGAACAAGGAATAGTCTCTGAGGTCAGAGAACAGCCAGAGGGAACTGCAAAGTTGTACTTGGCACTGAGCGTCTACTAGACATCCCAGGAGCTAACCAAAGGGCTAGGGGAAAATAAAAAGAGCATTAAAAGTTTTTCTGGTGTTGGAGAGCAGCCTGACTGACCAGAGAACAGCTAGAGGGACCAGAGAACAGCTGGAAGGCATAATATCCATTCCTGAAGCTAGTTAGCAGCCAGAGGCCCCATGTAACAGGCACTGGGGGTAAGTTGCAGAAGCTGAGGAGAGGTTGAGGAACAACTGGAGTGCCCTGGACTGGGGTGACAGGGGTTTCTTGGGATGTGGGACTTCAGTGCAAAAATAGGAAATGTCCTGGGCAAACGAGATAATTGGTCACCCTACCCAGGAAACAACCAGAGGATCCAGCAAATAGACATGATGTAAGTGATGGAGAAGGTGAGAGTGCATAATCAAGCACAGTGGAGTGTACAGAACTAGCAGACTGGTGGTCAAGAGCGTAGGCTAGGAGCCAGGTCGGCCGGGTTGACCAGCTCTCTGCAAAGCATGGATTTCCCTGAAACCAAATGCAGGAGTATTAAGTGAGGGTGTCTTAGAAATGCACAGGGAAGAATTGGGATGGGACAGCAGTCAGGGGACTCAAAGGACAGTCAGTCTGTGTCAACTGGAAGGAATAAGGAAAGCTTGTCAGGACCAGGGAACAGCCAGATGGACTAGAGCACAATCAGAACGGTGCCACAGATTAAGGATCAGCTAGAGGGAAAACTGTCAAAGGAAACACAGGACACTCAGAGACACCAGAGAGCAGTCAAAGGGAAGGAGAAATAGGTGTGGAACAGTTAGAGGAACCCAGGGACACTCAGGAAAGAGACCAGGGGGCACTCAGAAGGAGCAAGCAACATTTAGATGGAACAGTAAACAGACCAAGGAAGAGTACTATGGGGACTATACACAAGAAATAAGGACCAGCAGAGGGAGCAACAAGGAGAAGTAAGGGACAGGAGTGGCCTGGGTAAACAGGAAAGCAAGAAGGAGGAGCATAGGGGTACGGAGAACAGTCAGAGGGAGCAGGAAAGATCAGGGCAACCAGCCAAGGGCAAACATACAAAGAAGCTGGGTATCTGACCTCTGGCGGGGGGTTGGGAGGGCACAGTGAGCCAAGAACTCATTGCACACTTTCAGCCATCCTAGTAAGCACCATGGAAGCCCTTCAAGGCTAGGACAGGGTGTAAAAGGGCAGGATCATATCACAGGGGGTGATGTAGAAGTGTTCCTGGGCAGGAGTAAGGGCAGCCCAGAAGTGGGAATACTGAGCCCTAAGCCGACTGCAGGATGGGACAGAGCAGATGGCCAGGGACACAATGGATAGTGTGTGGTCAATCCTAGTATCCCAGCACACCTCGGGGACAAAAGCACATAGTGTGCTGGCTCAGATGACCCTGAAGGGAGACAGTGCTGTGTGAGTCACTGGAGAGCCGTGAGGAGCTAGAATGGGGATCCTCACCTAGAATGAGGCAGTCCTTGTAAGGATCCTGGTGGTGGTAGGCACACATGCCATCTTCCAATGGTAGAAATGGGCCAGAAAATCCAACCTTCTCATATGTGGCAGGTGAGGCTGGAATCTGGGTGAGTGTGTATTAGCAACTTTCTACCCAGATTTCTAGTGCCAAAATCCCCCTCCCAAAGCTTCTATTTTTTTTTTTTTTTGTGGGAAAAGGGATCAAAGAGGGGCATCTGTGGGCAGTAACCTTGTATATATTCATCTTGTATCTGTTAATGCTGATAATGCCTGTCACGGTCTTTGTGTACTTTCCCTGAGAACATGGCTTTAGTGACTCCTAGGGAGAGAGAGACAGATGAGAATGGTCTTTTGTCCACCAGCTTGGGCCACTGGAGGTGATAAAATGTTTAATGATGTCAAATGATGGAATATTTTCATTCTTTCATCCTGGATGGTAAATAGCCACTCCGGTCCTGCCCCCCACCCCCCTGTGGTTCGTCCCCACTGGGTGACCCACACACCTGCTGGTCTATCCTGGGGTAACTGGCAAGCTGGTCAGGAGGACAGACAGTCAGAATGAGAGCTTCCCTCAAGCCTGACCTCCTGGTTGACTGGGTGATGAAGGGGGCATAGGTCAGGTGTGTTGCTAGGGGCTCAAGTGGAGGTGCTCCTCTCAGCAGCCCTCAGGGCTATGCTCAGGAGAGCTGGTGGTTGGAGATGTGCTGGGCATGGGCCAGTGCTTGTGGAGCTGCCTCCAGGAGTTGCTGGTGGTGGAGAAGGTACTATGAGTTCCCTTCATGCTTGGTGCCCCTGAACATTCACTAACAAGGGGAAGGAGGCCTCATTTCCTCGAAGTCAAATCATTAGATCTTTTCTTTGATACTCAGTACCTTTTCCCACTCGTTTTCCCACTTGTTTAGGAAATCCTCACCCACCCCAAGGCCTAATAAACAAATATTCACCTAAATGTTCTACCAAGAATTCCAACGCTTTTTTTTTTTTACTTTTGATTGTTTTGAAATAATTTTAAAATTAGAGAGAAGTTACAAAAACATCACAAAGAACTATGTATGCCCTTCATCCAAAAATCACCTGTTGAGCAGCCCCGGTGGCTCAGCAGTTTAGCACCGCCTTCGGCCCAGGGCGTGATCCTAGAGACCCGGAATCGGGTCCCACATCGGGTTCCTGCATGGAGCCTGCTTCTCTCTCTGCCAGTGTCAGTGTCTCTGCCTCTCTCTCTCTCTCTCTCTCTCTCTCTCTGTCTTTCATGAATGGATAAATAAAATCTTTTTTAAAAAAAATCACCTGTTAACATTTTGCCACATTTGCTTTCATTCTGTTCTTGATTTATGCATGTGTTTGTATGTGTATATGTGTATAAACACAGCTACATTTAAAACTATTTTCTGAACCATTTGAGAGCAATTTGCAGACACTGTTCCCGTTTACTCCTAAATACTTCAATGTGTCTCTCTTAAGAACGAGGACATGCTCTTCTGTTACCACAGTACAGTTTTCAGAATCCAGAAACTTCACATTGTTATAATACTAACATACCACGTGTTGTGTAATTATCTAATATACAATGTGTAATATACAGTTTCCCTAATTGTCACAAGAAGGTCATTTATAGCATTTTCCCCTGATCCAGGATGCAATCCAGGTTCATGTATTGCATTTACTTATCATTTCCCTTTAGTCTTTAATCTGGAACAGTGCCTCAGCCTTCTCTTGACTTTCATTACATGGACCCTTTGGAAGAATGTCCCTCAACTTGGATTTGTCTCTTGCTTCCTCATAATTCAACTTAGGTTATTCCTTTTTTTCTCAGGAATATCACAGAAACAATGCTGTGTTGTTCTCACTGCTTCATGTCAGTAGTCACTCAGTATCAATTTATCCTTTATTGATATTAACTTTGATCACCATGACTAAGATGGCATCTGTCAACTACTGCAACATGACTGTCTTTCCCTATGTAATTAATAACTATTTTGTGGGGAGATACTTTGAGGCTATGTAAATATCCTATTTCTCATGCTTTTGTTCACTGCTTTTAGCATCCAGTGATGATTCTTGCCTGTAACAATTAATTACAGCACTGTCTCCCTAATGACATTTTTCTAATCCCATCATTTCTTCCACATTGATTAGCTGGGCATTCTATGGTAAGGAAAAACATCCCTCGCTCTGACTGCTGAAAGTACAATTACATGCCAGGCACAATGAGTGCACCTTGATTTGTCAGTAGTCACTAATAGGAACTAGAGCTTCTTGGGGAAATGACCAACTCCAGGGGTAGAGCAGAGAGTACAAAATGATCCTGGAAGAATTCATTGTGCTGGAAAGTAAAAAAGTGCTCAAAAGATGGGGGCATGAGGAAAGAACACAGGAGCCACCTTGAAGGAACTCTCTCTGGCCAAATTTGGGACAATTTGGGAAAATAAATAATGATAGCCATAGAGGATAACCCATTGAATAAAGCAGTGAGTCCCCAGTACATGTGATAGGTTGATAGGTTTGTAGGTAGGCAGGCTGATAGGGAAGAAATGAATGCCTCTTTTTGATACCACTCTGATCATTTCTGGTGTGCCCATTACTCCAGTCCTTCTGAGGATAAAACTGGTAGCTTGCTAAAACTTTTTATTTTGGGGGGCGCCTGGGTGGTTAAGCATCTGCCTTCAGCTGGGGTCGTGATCCCGGGGTTCTGGAATTTTAGATTTACTGGGAGTTGCAAAGATGGTATAGAGAGGTCTCATGTTAACCCTTTACCCAGTTTCTGCCAGTGGTTACATACTGCATGGCTAGAGTACATTATCACAAACAGGAAACTGACATTGCTACAGTGTGTGTGTACTTCTCTGCCATTCATGTATCGATTCCTGGGTAATAATATAGATACAGAACAATTCCATCACCAAATAAGCCTACTGGTGTTGACATTTTACCAGTTAGAGTGAAGTATAGAAAACTTTGCTACCTTTAAATCCCTTTACCCTCACCAGTTTATATTATAATACTATTGTCTTAAATATTTCCCCTACATACATGGAAATCCACAACAGACAATGTTAGACTTTTTTGCTTCAACCTTCAAACATAGTTTAGAGGAGAAAGAGAGGAGAAGGCATGTCTATTGTGTTTACTCATATTTTTGTTTTTTCCATTTTCTTCTTTCCTGATGTTCCAAGATTCCTTCTCTTATTGTCTCCATTCTGGGTTTTTTTGTTGTTTTTTAAGATTTTATTTATTTATTCATGAGAGACACACAGAGAGGTAGAAACACAGGCAGAGGGAGAAGCAGGCTCCATGCAGGGAGCCCGATGTGGGACTCGATCCCGGGTCTCCAGGATCATGCCCTGGGCTGAAGGCAGACGCTCAACTGCTGAGCCACCCAGGCTTCCCTATCTCCATTCTGTTTATAGAACTTCCATTAGCCATTCACTTAGGGTAGGTCTGCTAGCAACATATTTTTTTAGTTTTCCTTTATCTGAGGATAGCTTGATTTCCTTTGCATTTCTCCTTTCTTAATAACAGCTTTACTGAGATATAATTTACATATCATACAATTTACCCATTTAAAGTGTACAGTTCAGTGTTTTTTATATTTATGGATATGAGCAACCACCACCACAATCAATCTGACAACATTTTCATCACCTCAAAAAGAAGCCCCATTTCCTTTAGCCATCACTCCTCCCCACCCTCCGCCTGTTCCCTGCCTCCTCCTAACCCTAAGCAACCACTAATATACTTTCTGTCTCTATAGATTTCACTATTCTGGATGGAATCATATAACCTGTGATCTTTGTGTCTGGCTTCTTTCACTCAGCATCATGTTTCAAGGAGCTCCCTCTGGCCAAATCTGGGACAATCTGAGTAGCAAAATAAATAATGATAGTAATAGATTATAACCTGATGAATAAGTATGGAGTTGCCAGTCCATATGCCTGGGTATATTTGTATGTAGATACAGACAGGGAAGAGGTGTATCATGTTGTATGTATACATGTTATACCATGTGTAACACGGGGATGAGCCACACAGGCATCCCTACTTCATTACTTTTTATGGCTCAGTAATATTCCATTGTATAGATGTGTCACATTTTATTTACCCATTTGTCAGCTGATGTACACTGGGGTGGTTTCTACCTTTTAGCTATTATGAGTAATGCTGCTGTCAACATATGTGTACATGTTTTTACATAGCCATATGTTTCCATTTCTCTTGAGGAGATATATATATATATATATATTTTTTTTTGTCTTTTGTTTTCTTAAGTTTGATTATAACATGTCTTGGTGTAGATTTCTTTGATTTATCCTTTTGGGGTTTGCTCAGCTTCTTAAAACTCTATGTTGATATTTTTGCCAAATTCGAGAAAATTTCAGTCAGTGTCTCCAAATACTTTTTCAGCCCATACTCTTTCTCCTCTCCTTCTGGGACTCTGATGACACAAATGCCAGATCTTCTGTTATAGTCTCATAGGTCCCTGAGGCTTGGCTCTTTTTTTTCCCCAGCCAGTTTTCTTTCTGTTCATATTGGATCATTTCCATTGTTCCATTGTCAAGTTCTCGGATTCTTTCCTCTGTTCTCTCTATTCTGCTCTTGAGCCCACAGTGGACTTTTAAATGTTCAGTCATTGTATTCTTCAGTTCTAAAGTTTCCATTCAATTCACCTTCATATCTTTTCTCTCTTTGCTAAAACTTTCTACTTTCAAATTTCTTTGGAGTATGGGGCACCTGGATGGGTCAGTGGTTGAGTGTCTGCCTTTGGCTCAGGTCATGATCCCAGGGTCCTAGGATAGAATTCTGCATCAGAATCCCCACAGGGAGCCTGCTTCTCCCTCCGCCTATGTCTCTGCCTCTCTCGGTGTGTCTCTAATGTATAAATAAATAAAATATTTAAAACATTTGAGTAGATTGAAATATTTTTATGATAGTTGCTTTAAAATTCTTTAAAATTCTTGTCAGATAACTCTAACATCTGTGTTATCTCAATGTTGGTGTCTCTTGATTGTCTTTTCTCATTCCAGTTGAGATTTTTCTGCTTCTTCACATGATGCCTGATTCTCAGTTATGTCCTGGATATTTTGGGAACTCTAAGACTCTGAATATTGTTTCAATCTTGTGTTTAACAGGCCTCCTCTGACACTGTTCTGCTAGAAATGGAGAATCCCCACACAGGCTAAACTGACACTGTGGGAGAGAGGTCTCATTACTCCCAGACTGGTATGAAAATCTAGGCTCCCCATTCAGCCATTGCTGATGGGAATGGGAGTAAGAGCACAGTTTTTTTCTATGATGCTTGGCTGGAACAGGGCAGTATCATCTAAGTTTTTCTCTCTTGCTATGTTGCCTTCTTCCTGGTACTTAAACTAATGAAAGTGGGCTTTCTGGGGCTGTTTCTGTCTGTGCCAGTTGGCATTTTAGGTTGCCAATTTCTTGAGCACCTAGTTCAAGATATGTGTGGCAAAAAAGAAAACTCCGGGAAGGGCAGTCCGGGTGGCTCAGCGGTTTAGCGCCGCCTTCAGCCCAGGGCTTGATCCTGGAGACCTGGGATCAAGTCCCACGTCGGGCTCCCTGCATGGAGCCTGCTTCTCCCTCTGCCTGTGTCTCTGCCTCTCTCTCTCTCTCTCTCTCTCTCTCTCTCTCTCTCTCTTTCTCTTTGTGTGTGTGTGTGTGTGTGTGTGTGTGTGTGTCATGAATAAATAAATAAAATCTTAAAAAAATTACCAGCTGAGGTGCCTGGGTGGCTCAGTCAGTTAAGCATCTGCCTTCAGCTCAGGTCATGATCCCAGGGTCCTGGAATTGAGCCCTGCATTCAGGTCTCTGCTCATGGGGAGTCTACTTCTCCCTCCCCTGCTCTTGTGTTCTTTCTCTTTCTCTCTCTTCCTCTCAAATAAATAAATACAATTTAAAAAAAAGAAAAAAGAAACTCCGGGAAATCACCACTGTGTCATTCCTCAGGTTCTGAGGATCATGGGTTTACCTCCCTCTCTCCAGCTGACAGAATGTTCTTAGCTTTGTTTCATATATAATGTGCAGGGGTTTTAGCTGTACGTAGCAGCAGAAATAGAGAGAATCATGTCTTTTCTACTTGGTCTCCTTTCTTCTCATTGATTTGTAAGAGTTCTTTACAACCTCTAGATATGAACCCTTCAACAGTAATATCTGTTACAAATGTCTTCTATCCTGTGGCTTTCATTTTCTTCTCTTATAATGCTGTCTTTTTTAAGGTTGTATTTATTTATTAGAGAGAGAGAGAGAGAGAGAGAGAGAAGCAGGCTCTATGCAGGGAGCCTGACGTGGTACTCGATCCTGGGTCTCCAGGATCACGCCCTGGGCTGAAGGCGGCGCTAAACCTCTGGGCCACCTGGGCTGCCCATATAATGCTGTCTTTTAAATAAATAGAATTTTTAAAATTTACTGTAGCCAGACATCAATCTTTTTCTTTATGGTTAATGTTTTTTGCATCTTGTTTGAGAATTATTTTCCTAATCTGAGATCATGAAGGTGTTTGTCTATATTATCTTTGGTCTGTGTTTTTTGGGGGTGCCAAAACCCAGGAACGAATTTTCTGTATTGTTTTTAAAGGCTCTATTGTTTTGCCATTTCCCTATATGTTTCTTTTTATTCAATTCTATTTTATTCAATACTATATTGCCATAGCCTGGCACATAATCAACCAGTTAATATATGTAGTTCCTACATTAACTAGAGAACTTAAAGAGAGACTATTTTAATCCTCATTTTTGCAAAAGAATGATTGAACAAATAAGTGATTGAATGTATTACAAACACAATGAATGTCAAGATACTTCAATAAGTTTTTTTCTCTCACAAGATGAAATACAAAACCAGGTACTGAGTGAAAACCCTATGTACTACATTATGGCAAACGTCAAAAACAGCTTCCTATTTATCTTTCTTCCAACCCCCCAGTGCTGACCATGTCACCTTGAACAGGATTGTGTTGTTACAGATCTCCATGTCATTCGAGGATGTGACCGTGGACTTCAGCAGAGAGGAGTGGCAGCACCTGGACTCTGCTCAGAGACGACTGTACCGGGATGTGACACTGGAGAATTACAGCCATTTGTGCTCAGTGGGTAAGCACAGCTGCCCTGTGTGTCTGCCAGAGGCCTCAGTGTGGCTATTTCCATTCTCAGCTGCTGGGTGTCCTGGAACATCTTAAGTGTGTGATGGTGTCATCCTTTATTTGTCCAAGATTCTTCAGTCCCTTTTCAGCACAATTATTATTACTCTGTTCCCAGTGAAATGTGATTACTTTTCTGAAGAGCAAATGGAAATGCCATTGAAAGTCCCCTGAAGGGCAGCCCGGGTGGCTCAGTGGTTTAGCGCCACCTTCGGCCCAGGGCGTGATCCTGGAGACTGGAGACTGGGGATCGAGTTCCGCATCGGGCTCCCTGCATGGAGCCTGCTTCTCCCTCTGTCTGTGTCTGCCTCTCTCTCTCTGTGTCTCTCATGAATAAATGAATAAAATCTTTAAAAAAAAAAAAAAAGAAAAAGAAAAGAAAGTCCCCTGAAATCCAAGTAGCTCAACCCAATCCTGTGTCATCTCCTGTTAACAGGGTACCAGGTTCCCAAACCAGAGGTCATCTTCAAGTTGGAACAAGGAGAGGAGCCATGGATTTTGGAGACAAAAACCCCACATCAGAGCTGTTTGGGTGAGTGAGTGTGACTCAGGCAGATGGGGGACATGGAAGTAAATCTCACTTTTTCTAGAAGAGGCTGATACCTTTGAAAGGCTATGAAGATAACCTGCCCTTGAAAGTTCTAAACTTCTGTAGTTTATTGGAGATAGTTGACAGAAGCTCCTTTGATACCTAAATGATCTCTCTGAGTATGACTTTTTTTTAAAGATTTTATTTATTTATTCATGAGAGACACAGAGAGAGAGAGAGGCAGAGACACAGGCAGAGGGAGAAGCAGGCTCCATGCAGGGAGCCTGATATGGGACTCGATCCTGGGTCTCTAGGATCAGGCCCTGGGCTGAAGGCTGGCACTAAACCGCTGAGCCACCCAGGCTGCCCCCGAGTATGACTTTTGCAATTGTCTTCATTGTTTGGCTTTTTGACAGAAGAGCTGCCTCTAGTCTCTGTACTCTGGATCACATATATACCACCCTATCTTATCTAAGACCTTTTTATTCTTCCTACTCCACTCTCACCCCCTTTATCTTAGATTCTTTCCTTGTACATTCAGTTATTTTAAAATTTCTTCCCTTTCATTCCTTATACCTCCTCCCAGGGGCAGCTGAGCTACTGTGTTTGATCTGTGAATTTGTGTAGTATTCCTTTAAAGCCTGAAGTATTGGTTTATGAGTAGGTATCTTTATTATATATAAGTTATACGGTGCCACATGTCTAATTCTATTCCTTTTTTCCCTCATTCGTAAGGTCTGTCTGAATTACAGCGTGTACATCTGGCTTCATTCCTTCAAATTGCTGCATACTATTCCACAGTGTGTCAGCACCACATCTTACTTAACCATTCACCCAGGGGTGGAACCTAAGGTTGTTGCTAATACAAAATCCCAGCTAATATGAACAATTCTATGATAGATTTCTACAGAAATGTTCCCTTTGGGGACATTTGGGAGGGTGAGAATTTCTTAGGAATGTTTATAGAAGAGGGGATTTGCCTAACCATTGCATATTTTTATCCTGAATTTGAGCACCACCATATTATTCTCAGATTTGCATGAATCTATACTAACCATAATGCACAAAGGTTCTTGCTTTCCTAGAGTTTCTGCCAACAATTAATAGAACCAAAGTTTCTCATTTTTTAGCCAATAATCAGTATGAAGTGGTATGATATTTTTTCTTCTTTTTTGCATTTCTCCTATACCTAGTTTCAGCCTTTCATTACGGACCTGTTGTGGTCTCTTTGAGTTTTCTTCTATGAGTGACCTTGTTCGTGTTCCCCTTGTTTCACTTGAGTTTCCTGTCTGTTTCATACTGCTTTGTATACAATTTATTACTTGTCCTTCTTTCCAGCCTTCTCCTCCTCCTTGCCCCCTACAATGAGTCTGCCCTAGGGACCCTGTCTACTGTTCACCAATCTTTTCTTTGTATACATGCAAAGATTCATCCATACTGAATTCTTTTTTTTTAAGATTTTATTTATTCATTCATGAGAGACACAGAGAGAGAGAGAGAGAGAGAAAGAGAGGCAGAGACACAGGCAGAGGGAGAAGCAGGCTTCATGCAGGGAGCCCGATGTGGGACTCCATCCTAGGTCTCCAGGATCAGGCCCTGGACCAAAGGTGTCGCTAAACCGCTGAGCCACCCAGCTGCCCCATCCATACTGAATTCTGATGACTCTGCTGTTGACATCTCCAGTCTGGTTTTCACTTTAGTGCTAGATTTAACTACCCAGAAAGTTCCCATGAGATGTTTCTCTTGACCCTCAGTACGTTGGAAATTGGAATCATCATCTCACACTTAGCCTTCCCACCTTCCAAATTCTGTCACAATCTGTCAGTGCTTCTTAAATCTTTCAGCCTTTTTTTAAAATTAGTCACCCTCTAGTTCCTAGTGCTTTTCCATTTTTGTAAATATCATTTTCAGTTCTCAGTTCATCTTCTTAGTTCCCAGTAATATCACCTAAAACCAGCTCCATATTTTCTTATGCCTGGACTATGATGATTTTATTCCTGATTGAACTTGCTGATTCCATTTTTTTTTCATTCTTTTTATTAGTTCACTTTCAGTAACCATTTGCATGTATTCTTTGGAAAACTATTTATCCAATTCCTCTACCCACTTTTTAATTGGTTTGCTTATTTTGTGCTATTGAGTTGTATGGGTTCTTTAGATAATTTGGATTTTAACTCCTTATCAGATACATGATGTGCAAATATCTTCTCCCCTTACGTAGATTGCTTTTTCATTTTGTTGATTGTTGCTTTGGCTGTGCATTTTTAACATTTTCTTGATGTCTACCACATTTAGTAGTGTTCACCATGAATCTGACTCTTTAATATTCTGTGCTCTGTCTATTCAGATGATACATTTTCACCTGGTAATCAGATTTTGGTGTTCCATGAAATGGCTCAGTTACTCCAGCATATGTGGTTCTTTCCTTTTTCTTGCCTTTCTTTCCACAGGAACTCAGAAAAAAAAAAACACAGATTTTAGACTATGTGGTAACTGAGGCTTTTACCTCATTCTCTTTAGAAGGTTCCCAGAATTCAGAGCCCATTTCTTGTTATAGAAATCAGGGACTGAGGGATCCCTGGGTGGCGCAGCGGTTTGGCGCCTGCCTTTGACCCAGGGCGCGATCCTGGAGACCCGGGATTGAATCCCACGTCGGGCTCCCGGTGCATGGAGCTTGCTTCTCCCTCTGCCTATGTCTCTGCCTCTCTCTCTCTCTCTCTCTCTCTCTGTCTGTCTCTATCATAAATAAATAAAAATTTAAAAAAAAAGAAATCAGGGGCTGATCAAGAGAGAGAAACTACATACAAATTTGAACAGGGAAAGCATAACATAAAACATTATTAGCTATGATGAGATTGAAGTGACAAGAGATTAGCTAGTAAAAATAAAGAGAAATCTAAAGAATAAAGGAATAGCGGATAAAAGAAATAGTCAGTACCTCTAGGACTTTGATGGAGCACCCAAGGAAAAGCCTCCCCTGTTCCCAGGGATGAATCCAGATCTTATTGAAGGACCCAGCCACAGCTCAGAGCATGGAAGAAGAGTTACTGTGGTCCTCTGCTGGCAGAACCTGCTGGAAATCTGCCCTCTGGGGTTCCAGAGAAAGCTGATCATGGTGAAGCTTCTCACTAGAGGTAGTCTACACATCATCTGAGAGGGGTGCCAGGGTAAGCTGCTGAGTGCTGCTGGCTGCAATACAGTGCAGAAGCCTGGAGCTGGAGAAGCTACTAGGACTGTAGGAGCTGGGTGCTTGGAAAGCTGTATGAGCTGCAGGAGTTGGGTGCTAGAAAAGTCATCCACACTGTAGGAGCTGAGGTCTAGAGAAGCCATCCACACTGCAAGACCTGGGTGCCTGGGAAGCTGCGTGTACATCAGAAGCCCAGTGTTGGCGAAGCCACCTGCACTGCAGGAGCCTGGTACCAGACAAGCTGCCCTTGCTGGAGGAACCTGCTAAGTGAGTCCACCAGAACCAAGAAGCAAAACCCCGTCCTCCTGCAGTTTCTCCATCACCTGTGCTGAAAAGCCTCAACATCATGACAGATGGCAAAGGGAAAAAAAACATATTTAAAGAGACTCAGATCCATTTTTGTAGAGCAGACAAAGAGGAGTGAATTTAGAGTTGAGAGGCAATATGTTGATACCTGGCACATTTATTCTTCAGTTTTCTGAAGCAAAGCATGGAAAATATTTGGTAGACTTAAATTTCTTGAATTTGAGGAGTTAGGCAGAGAGGATATTTTGCTCTCTTTCAGAAGTATTTTTCAAATGTCTGCTCAGGGGAATTCAAAGGACCATAGATTATATTTGGAAAGGGAAGACAGCTGCATGAAACGTTAACAATTTCAGCCTTTGTGTTACAAAAGAAAACTGTGCCAAATTAAGTATCGATATGAGTAGTACCATCTCTGCTTTATAAATTCATAGCAGGTATAACCTCCCTAGAAGTATACTGAAGTTAGAGCTAATATCAAGGATAATACATTCCAAATATGCAGAGGATCAAAATAACAGGCCTAGTATAAATGTATATTCTCTCTTATATCAGAATTCTGAGGTAAATGGATTCATTCAACAAGTCAACTCTGATCACGATGGGTCATTCAGGGACCATGTTCCAAGTCATTGTTTTGCCATCTCCTAGGGCATTGCTCTTAGCTGCATGGTTAATGTTGGGTCATTGTTGAGTCCAGTGGGAAAGAGAGAGGGGAAGAATTTTGCCCACTGTCTTAAGGGCCAACCTGGCAGCTGCACATATCACTTCTACTCATAGTTCACTGGCGAAAACAAAGTGAGGCTGGTAAATGTAAGCCCAGCTACATTCTAGTAGTATAAAAGAAGAGGCAAATGCAAATAGTTTTCAGTGGATGGCTTGCAGTTTCTGCATAGATGGCTTTCCCTCTCCTATTTGACACTTGTTGAAAACATATATCCCTGGGACCAGGGAAAACTTGCAGCTGGCTATAGAGTTGGAGCACAGATACCTATTTACTATTTGGATGGCTAATGTTGCCACGGTGCTTCCCATAGCTATAGAGGAATGGGTCTTTGGGCCACATAAATTTAATGTTGGTGCTCATATGGTTCAGATGGAAAAGCAAGAGAAAGCAAAGAGATTAGAAAGGTTTAGAGCTGATAAGTGACAAAGACATATAACCTGAAATATTTCTTCCATGCTAGGATTCCCTTTAACAGACTTCAGTTTCTCCTTCTGGTTAGACTCACTCTCCAGACCTCCTACATAGTGGATATGAGTCCCCAGGATTCAAATTCTGTCTCCCTCACTTATTTAGCAATTTGGGTTTTTTTTTAAGATTTTATTTATTTATTCATGAGAAACACACAGGGAGAGAGAGAGGCAAAGTACACAGGCAGAGGGAGAAGCAGGCTCCATGCAGGGAGCCCGACAATGGACTCGATCCCGGGTCTCCAGGATCACACCCTGGGCCGAAGGTGGCGCTAAACTGCTGAGCCACCCGGGCTGCCCTTATTTAGCAATTTGATCTTCAGCAAGTTACATAACCTCTGTGCTTCCATTTTCTCATCTGTGAAATGTGATTGGTAATGATGGCTACCTCTTAGGGTTCAGTGGGGATTAAATGAGCTGTAAAGCACTTGGAATGGTACCTGGTGCATCATAAATGGTATGTAATTATTTTGTATATAGTAAGTGCTTTAGATGAATTTTGTATTACTACATTATTACTATTTTCATTATTGTCATATGAACTCTTCCACTTCTATGTTCTTATCTGAACTACATGTACCCCCTACCCTCTGCTAATTGTCCTTTGCATCATTTTCACTTAGTTCTTTTTCTTTGTAGATGAGGATGTTGGGGAAATGCAACAACAGAGAATTCCTGGAAAAGTTTTGTTCCACTGTGAGAAATTTGGTCAATCCATAGGAAAAAATCCATTATGTTCCATTTTAGAAGAATTGTGGCAAAATAATAACCAGCTAGAGAGATCTCAAGAAAGCCAAAACAACCCTTTAAGTCATGTGAGAGTACTGATTAAGGAGAGGGGCTATGAATATAAAAATATTGAAAAAATAATTCATGTGAGTACCAAGGTTGTTCCTTCAATTAAAAGACTCCATAACTATGACACATTTGGAAAGAGTCTGAAGCATACTTTAAACTTACATAATCACAATAAAAGCAGTGTAACAAAGAAGCTTGATAAGATTTTTGGAAATGATAATCTTGCCCATAGCTCTTCCTCTACTGAGAATGCTAATATAGGAGCAAATTCCTGTGAAATTAATCAATGTGAAAAACATCTTGGCAACAAACAAGTTCTCATCCACCATCAGAAAATTCAGACTGGGGAGCAACTGTATGTATGTACTGAGTGTGTAAAAAGCTTCCCCCAGAAGTCACATCTCTTTGAGCATCAGAGAATTCATGCTGAGGAAAAATCCCATGATTGCCATAAAAGTGACAAAGTCCTCATTCAAAAGCCACAGATTAATGTACCTCAAAGTGTTTATACAGGAGATAAACCCTATATATGTACTCAGTGTGGGAAGGCCTTTACTCTCAAGTCAAACCTCATTACACATCAGAAAATTCATACAGGGCAGAAACCCTATAAATGCAGTGAATGTGGAAAAGCCTTTTTCCACAGATCATATCTCTTTAGACATATGAGAATTCATACAGGAGAAAAACCGTATGAATGCAGTGAATGTGGAAGAGGCTTCTCCCAGAATTCAGACCTTAATATACATCAGAAAACTCATACCGGAGAGAAACACTATGCATGCAGTGAATGTGGGAAAGCGTTCACAAGAAAATCAGCACTTAGAATGCATCAGAGAATTCACACAGGAGAGAAACCCTATGTATGTACCGAATGTGGGAAGGCCTTCATCCAGAAATCACATTTCAATACACATCAGAGAATCCATACCGGTGAAAAACCTTATGAATGCAGTGAGTGTGGAAAATCGTTCACTAAGAAGTCACAACTCCATGTGCATCAAAGAATTCACACAGGAGAAAAACCCTATATATGTACAGAATGCGGAAAGGTCTTTACTCATAGGACAAACCTCACTACACATCAGAAAACTCATACTGGAGAGAAACCCTATATGTGTGCTGAATGTGGAAAGGCTTTCAGTGACCAGTCAAATCTCATTAAACACCAGAAAACTCATACTGGAGAGAAACCCTATAAATGCAATGGCTGTGGAAAAGCCTTCATATGGAAGTCACGCCTCAAAATACATCAGAAATCTCATATTGGAGAGAGACACTATGAATGCAATGAATGTGGGAAAGCCTTTATCCAAAAATCAACACTAAGTGTACATCAGAGAATCCATACAGGAGAGAAACCCTACGTTTGTCCTGAATGTGGGAAGGCCTTCATCCAGAAATCACACTTCATTGCACATCATAGAATTCATACTGGAGAGAAGCCTTATGAATGCAGTGACTGTGGGAAATGTTTTACTAAGAAGTCACAACTCCGTGTACATCAGAAGATTCACACAGGAGAGAAACCCAATATATGTGCTGAATGTGGAAAGGCCTTCACTGACAGGTCAAATCTTATAACACACCAGAAAATCCATACTAGAGAGAAACCCTATAAATGCAGTGACTGTGGAAAAACCTTTACCTGGAAGTCCCGCCTCACCATCCATCAGAAATCTCATACTGGAGAAAGACACTATGAATGCAATAAATGTGGAAAAGCCTTCATCCAGAAAGCAACATTAAGTATGCATCAGATTATTCATACAGGAAAGAAACCCTATGCTTGTACAGAATGTCAGAAGGCCTTCACTGACAGATCAAATCTCATTAAACACCAGAAAACTCATAGTGGAGAAAAATTATAAAGCCATTAGCTGAAAAAGCCTTCAGCTGGAACTCACAACTGGGTATGCATCAGATGTCTCGTAGTGGGGAAGGGGGTGCCGGATGCTGCAATCACTGTGCAGGGGGAAATAGGTATGTTATGGCAAACTACAGCTTAAGTGAACAGAAGGCAAACAAAGCCAAGTAGCATCCTTCAGTCAATTGGAAAAAAAAGTACCTGCATCACCACAGTTGACATGCAATTATATGCATAGGGAGACACTGATAAGGCATTTGAGCAATAGTCCTGTTTGGTTGCATGATTCACACAGAGACCCTCAAGCTCTTACAAATGGTAGAGATAGAGACCCCAGAGGATGACTTGTAATCTCTGTTTCACTTTTTAGATAAAGGACTCTATAAATTCAGCACTGATTTGTTCTTCATACCCTGGGATGTCAAAGTCCTCAATATTTTGGCCACCTTTTTTTTCCTTCAAATTTCTAGGGTGGGGAGAAGAGTTTTCATTGTCCAAACACCTGCAGAGCAACAAAGTCAAGGCAAAAACCTATTCAGGAATGCAGATCTGTGAGTAGAAGCCAGAAGTTTTTGTGATCATTGACATTTAAGATACAGAAAAGATTGCCATGAGGAACTATTCTTTCTTTTCCCTTCACCACAATATATTTTTAAAAAATGAAATTGAATTTTTAAACTTGAAGTATCACTTTAAGTTTAAAATGACTTTATGCATTGGCAAATCAGACATAACTGATAGCCATAGCCGATGTTACAGGAATAATACAGTTATTAAACCTTACAGACATCTAAGGGTGGCAGTTGTTCCCTCATTAATTACAAGCTGTGGCAGCAGGTGATTCACATTCAAAAAAGGTTTGCAGGGATCCCTGGGTGGCGCAGCGGTTTGGCGCCTGCCTTTGGCCCAGGGCACGATCCTGGAGACCCGGGATTGAATCCCACGTCGGGCTCCCAGTGCATGGAGCCTGCTTCTCCCTCTGCCTATGTCTCTGCCTCTCTGTGTGTGTGTGTGTGACTATCATAAATAAATAAAAATTTAAAAAAAGGTTTGCATACCTTCTAACCTGTACCCCAAAGCTATTATTTATGTAAGCTGAACACCATAGACTTATTATCCCCTTTGTAACTAACCCTAAAACAATGGAACTGAGCCACAACACACTGGACTTCTGGTCTCATCCACTGAAGCTTCTGCTTTCCTTGGGATTCCTTTTTGAAAAGGAGTGGTTGATAAATTGGATTTCAATACATAACATTTTGATTTTGGTTTTCTTTCAATTTGGTGAAATACGTTCATTTTCTACATGCACATTAGAGTAGTATTGTGTAGATTGCTATGGGATAAAATCATGTTGCACTGTATTTGGTTAGTTTAAGATATGATTATAGTTGAATAACTGGAAGACTTCTCTAGAAAGAGCACTGCTTTATTTTAAAGCACTGATATATAGATACTTTCTCATTTTCCCTTAAATGTTTTTCATGATACTCATAAGAAAAGGGGTTTTCTAGCATACAGTTTTATTTTTAAACCTTTTTATTAACATATACTGCATACAAAAAAATGCAGATATAAGCAAACAGCTCAATGAACTCTCACAAATTGAACATACTCAGATCAAGAAACAAAACACCCAACACTCCAGAAGCATTCCCTGTGCTCCCTTCCAGGCCTTGCCCCTCAACCTCCAAGATAAACACTATCCTGACTTCTAACAGCATAGATTAGTTTTGTCTGTTTGGTAATTTAAATAAATTAAGTCAAACAATTATATTTCATATTTTAGTAATATAATCTTTAGTTCTTTCATTCACATTGTAAATGTGAGGTTCATCCATTTTATTGAATGCAGTTGTAGACAATTCATTCTTATTGTCATGTTATGTTCCATTGTGCGAATATGCTACAATATGTTTATTCCACTGTTGATGGACATTTGGGTTGTCTGCAGCTTCTGGCTATTAGGAATAGTGGTGCTATAAATATTTTAGTACCTATATATTAATGAATATACTTATGAATTTCTGTTTGGCATATATCTAGGATTTGATTTGCCAAGTCATACAGTATCGATATGCTCAGCTTCAGTTTATAAAACTAGTTTTCCAAAGTGTCTATACCAATATACACTCCCAGCAGCATAGTATATGAGTTCTGGTTGCTCCACATTCTTGCCAACACTTGGTATTTTCCATCTTTTTTACTTTAGCCCATATATATATTTGTGTGTGTGTGTATATATATATATGTGTGTGTGTGTGTGTGTATGTGCATGTATATATACACACACGAAAAGATACATTTAAATCTTGCATATATATGTATATGAATGTATATCTATGTATGTATGTGTGTATATGTATGTATGTGTGTGTGTGTGTATATATCTATATATATATATATATATATCTGTTATGGTTACTATATAGTGATTGCAGTGTGATTTTAGTTATTATTTCTTATCTTCCAATCCCACCATAGTAGCTCCCCAAGACAGTTAACTGATATCTGAGATCTGACACCCAGGCATGGTCCTCACATGCCTGCACCATTTATATTACAGTAGTAAGCAATTAGTAAATTTAAATCTTCCCATACAAAAAAGACTAAAGCCAGGTGGCTTAACTGGTTAATTGCATTAAACATTTATAGGAGAAATAATATCAAAATTCAATAAAATCTTTCAAAAAATAGAGGAAGAAGGAGCACACTCCCAAGTCTGTGAGGCCAGTATTACCCTGATACTTAAGCCATACTAATACATAACAACAACCAAAAAACTACAGACCAATATTCTTCATGAATTTAAGATGTGAAAAAACCTTCAACAAAATATTAGCAAATTGAATCTAGCAACATATAAAAGAATTCTACATCATGACCAAGGGAGGTTTATTCCGTGATGCAAGGCTGCTTCAACATTCAAAAATCAGTCAATGTGGGCAGCCTGAGTGGCTCAGCGGTTTAGCGCCACCTTCAGCCCAGGGCGTGATTCCGGAGACCCGGAATCAAGTCCCATGTCGGGCTCCCTGCATGGAGCCTGCTTCTCCCTCTGCCAGTGTCTCTGCCTCTCTCTCTCTGTGTCTCTCATGAATAAATAAATAAAATCTTTTTAAAAAATCAGTCAATGTAATCATATTAACAAACTGAAGAAGAAAAATCACATGCCCTACAGATTCAATACAATTTTATCAAACATTCAGCAGTCTTCCTTCCCCCAAAACTGATCAACTAATCCTCAAAATATAGAGAGAGGTAGAAAGGATCAAGAATAGCAAAAAGGAATTTGCCAAAGTAGAAGGACATTTACCTACCAATTTCAAAATTATTACAAAACTACAGTAATTGCGACAGTATGCTACTGGCATGGGGATTGATACATAGATCAACAGAATAGAATAGAGTCCAGTAATAAACCCTCATACTTATGGTAAACATTTTTTTTCACAAAAGTGTGAAGGCAATTCAATGAGGAAAGAAAAGCCCTTCAACATTTGGTGCAGGGATAATTGGATATTCACATGCAAAAAAAGATAAATTTAAATCTTCACACCATTCTAACAACTCAAAATGGATCATAGACATAAATGTAAAAGCTAAAACTATAAAAATTTTAGCAGAAAACACAAGAAACTCTGTGACCTTGTTTTAGGCAAGAAATTCTTAGGACACCAAGAGCATGATCCATTAGGAGAAAAAATAATAAACAACTTAAACCAAAACTCAAAAAGACTTGTGCTTCAAAAGACACCAGTAAGAAAATTAAAAGACAAAACACAGACTAGGAGAAAACATTTGTAAATCCTATGTCTGATAAAGGACTTGTATATGGTATACATAAAGAACTCTTACAACTCAATAAAAAGAGACAACTCATTTTAAAAATGGGCAAAAGGGCAACCCAGGTGGCTCAGTGGTTTAGCGCTGCTTTCAGCCCAGGGTGTGATACTGGAGATCTAGGATCGAGTCCCATGTCAGGCTCCCTGCATGGAGCCTGCTTCTCCCTCTGCCTGTGTCTGTGCTTCTCTCTCTCTCTCTATCTCTCTGCGTCTCTCATGAATAAATAAATAAAATCTTTAAAAAAAAGATTGACTTTAAAAAAAATTAAAATTAAATAAAAATGGGCAAAAGACTTGAAGAGACATTTCACCAAAGACATAGTGCAAGTAAGCAAATAAAGAGATGCCCAACATCATTGGTCATTAGGGAAATTCTAATGAAAACCACAATGAAATACCACTTTACATGCAGTAAAATGGCTATAATAAAAAAGACAACCACAACAAATGTTGGCAAAGATATGGAAATTAGGAACTTGCATACATTTCTGGTGTAAATGCTTCAAAGTGGTATAGCCACTTTTCCAAAGTGGCAGTTTCCTTAAAAGTTGATCATAAATTTACCATAAGACCCAGAGATGTCACCCCTACTATCTACCCAAAAGATATGTAACATGTGTTCACACAAACACTTGCACTTATTTGTAACAGCATTATTTACACAAGGCAAAAAGTAGAGACAATCCAAATGTCCATTAACTAGCAAATGGATACACAAAATGTAGTGCACTCAGCAATAAAAAGTAGTAAATACTAATAAATAATACAACATTGATGAACCTCAAAAATGTGCTAAGTGAAAGAAGCAAGACAAAAGAGATCAAGTATTATATTCGTATATTGTATTTATATGGAATTTCCAGAAAAATCTATAAAGATCTGTAGATTATTGGTTAACTGGGGGCTGAAAATAGGAATGATCATTACTGTAAATTAGTACAGAAATCTTATTGGGGTGATATAAATGTTCTAGAACTTGATTGTGGTGATGGTTTCACAACTAGGTAAATTTAATAAAGGTCATTGAGGTGATCCTTAATTCCATTCCTTTTTAAACATCTGGATTCCCTGCCATAACATCTATTGCCACTTATAGCTAGAATGAACTGTTGTACATTTAAGAATAAACTTTTTTGTTTAAAAAAAGTCATTGAACTGTAAAATTTAAATATAGAATGTAAATTATACCTCAATAAAGCTGTTTCTTTTTCAGAGTTTGTTTTGCCTATTCTAGGTCCTTTACATTTCTATATGAATTGTAGAATAAGTTTGTCCATTTCAACAACAACAAAAATGCCATGGTTTTTATTGGGATTAGTTTGAATCTATAGATCAATGTGAGGATAACTGAAATCTTAACAATATTGTTTTCTGACTCATAAATAAGATATATCTCTCCATTTCTCTAAGTATTCTTTAATATTGTTACATTTTATTACATTTGTAGTTTTCAATATACAGGTCTTTCACATCTGACAAATGATTCCCTAAGTCTTTCATATTTTTGATGCTTTTTTAACTTGTTGTTGTCTTGTTTACACTTTATTGTGTAATATTGGTTTTTCTTTTTAATTTCTTTTTTTTAAGTAATCTCTACACCCAATGTAGGACTTGAACCCACATCCCTGAGATCAAGAGTCACATGCTCCACAGACTGAGCCGGCCAGGTGCCCCTTTGATTTAAACTTCTTATTGTTAATTACTAGTATATGGAAAGTCAGTTGATGTTTATATGTTTATCTTGTGCAGAAGTTCGTGGAAACAGCCCTCACACAAGACTGTCCTCACTTAGGACAGCAATAGCAAGTTCAAGGGTCACCAAGACCACCCTCAGTTTTAATAATTCGCTGGTTAGACTCTCAGAACTCACTGAATGCTGTTAATACTCATGGTTACATTTTATTACAGCTAGAGGATAGAAATTAAAATCAGTCAAGGGAAGAAGTGAATATAACAGAGTCCTAGAAGGTAAGCTTCCAGTTGGAAGGAAGAGATTCCAGTTGTCCTCTCCCCACAGAATCAAGATATTACTCTCATCGCATTGCTATGTGACAATGGCATGGAATATTGCCAACAAGGGAAACCCACTCAAGCCTTGGTGTCCAGAGTCTTCAAGGGGTTCCATCATATAGGCATGGTTGACTGTTCACATGGCTGATTTCAGTTTCCAACCCCCAAGAAGCCAAGCTTCATGAACCAAAGACCCCACACTTCATTATGTTGTTCATATGGCTCTGAGCCCTCACCCTAAATCACATAGTTACTACCTGGAAGGCATAAGGCCCCCAGATAAATAAAGACATTCCTATCAGGTATGACATTCCAAGGGCCTAGAAATCTGAGGGCAAAGACCAGACTTCTCTTTGAGTAAGGTTAAGTTTTAAAAGTTTTATTTATTCATAAGAGACACAGAGAGAGAGAGAGAGAGAGAGGCAGAGACATAGGCAAAGGGAGAAGCAGGCTCTATGCGGGAAGTCTGATGTGGGACTCCATCCCGGAGTCCCAGGATCATGACCTGAGTCAAAGGCAGATGCTCAATCGCTGAACCACTCAGGCCTCCCAGAGTAAGGTTAAGTTATTTAAAATATAAGCCAACCCCTGAAATTTGGCAAAGGCTCTTTCACAGCAAAATATATTTGCCTAGGCACTACCTTTAGTATAACATTTATATAATGTCAGCAAGAGTAAAAAGCAAATCCATCCTCTAAGGCCATTGTATACATTTTCATGTTTTTATGTTTATCTGATTACACTTCCCCTTTGATCTCCCTGTATCTATACCTTATTATGTACTTGTGATGAACTCTTTAGGATGGAAATTAGCTTATGGTTAATTAAATCCAGTTCTTAGGGGCACCTGGGTGGCTCGGTGATTGAGTGTCTGCCTTCAGCTCAGGTTGCGGTCTGGGGGTCCTGGGATCGAGTCCCACATCGGGCCCCCCTGTGAGGAGCCTGCTTCTCCCTCTGCCTATGTCTCTGCCTCTCTGTTCTCTGTGTCTCTCATGAATAAATAAAATCTTAAAAAAACAAATCCAGTTCTTCAAGCCATTTCCCATCAGAATTATATCCTGAAAAGTCTTTAGCTCACTTAATCAATATATTTGATCATCAATATAAATATAATCTTAGCAACAATGCCAGTGTTACACCATATCTCAGTATGGTAGTAAATATAACTTGATACAAAACTATACCTAGAGTCAACAATAAGGTACTGCACATTTAGAATTTTGTGTATCTCCTGTTAAGTGTTCTTTCCAAAATAAAATGCCTAAAAGGTACTGGCACATTACTAGAGTCTTATTCAGTCATCAACAATTGGTCCAGCTCATCTCCCAAAGGAATGCCAGAGTTTGTAGGCTCCCTTCCACCTTGTCAGGTTCCAAAGGTAGTGCCAGTCTTGGTAACATATGGCTTCATTCTTTCAGGCATCTGATATAATTGAGTTAAGAGACAATATTATCTCTTTCTCTGAGCCTTTCATGTACCAATTTAATGGATTTTCCTTGTTGCATACCTATCCATTCGTTTTTTTCTGAAATATTAGTATCTTTTTTAAAAAAGATTTTATTTATTCATGAGACACACAGAGAGAGGCAGAGACATAGGCAGAGGGAGAAGCAGGCTCTCTGCGAGGAGTCCAATGCAGGACTCAATCCCAGGACCCCAGGATCATGACCTGAGCCAAAGGCAGGTGTTCAACCACTGAGCCACCCAGGTTTCCCTCCATTCATTCTTTTACTCTTAGCTACCATTCCTCCTCTCCGTTTATCATTGAATTTGATCAAAATTTTTCACCCTTAGGAGAGATAATAGGTTTGGCCACTGTCCTATTCCAGATTGCCAACAGCAATGCCAGTCTAGCAAATGCTTGCCCTTCAGTCTACTCCCATTCATATAGGGAATCATTACACAGGTTCAGAACTAGCAGGGTATTTCAACCACTAAGTAAATCAGCTGCATTCATTGTGAACCCCAATTTTTCCAGATGGGGTGAAGGCAGAATCTATCACATTAGGCCCTTAAGAATTCTCACATAACCAGGACACCCAGGTGCCTCAGCGGTTGAGCATCTGCCTTCAACCTAGGGTGTGATCCTGGGGTCCTGGGATCAAGTCCTGCATCAGGCTCCCTATAGGGGGCCTGTTTCTCCCTCTGCCTATGTATCTGCCTCTCTGTGTGTGTCTCTCATGAATAAATAAAAACTTAAAAAAAAAAAGGTAGAGCCCTAATCCAATAGGACTAGTGTCCCTATGGAAAGAATAAGAGAGGGACATCTGGCTGACTCAGTCAGTAGAGCATGGGACTCTTAATGTCAGGATCATGAGTTCAAGCTCCACATTGGGCATGGAATCTACTTTTTTTTTTTTTTTTTTTTTTTTTTTTAAATTTTTTTTTAATTTTTTATTTATTTATGATAGGCACACAGTGAGAGAGAGAGAGGCAGAGACACAGGCAGAGGGAGAAGCAGGCTCCATGCACCGGGAGCCTGACGTGGGATTCGATCCCGGGTCTCCAGGATCGCGCCCTGGGCCAAAGGCAGGCGCCAAACCGCTGCGCCACCCAGGGATCCCTGGAATCTACTTAAAAATAGTTTTTTTTAATGAAAAGGAAATGTTAAAAAAAAAAAAGAGGAAGATACTCCAGTGCTGTGTGTACATAGACAAAATGCCATGTGAGGACACAATGAGAAGATGGTCACCAATAAGCTGGAAAGAGAGGTCTTACCAGAAACCAACCCTGCTGTCAGCTTGATCTTGAACTTCCAGCCTTCAGAACTGTGAGAAAATAATTTTCTGTTATTTAAGTCACCCAATCTGTGGTATTTGATTATGGTAGTCCAAGTAAACTAATACAGTTGTAAAGTTTATTCCAAGGTCTGAAGAAATGTAAATTGATGGCCCAAATTGGTACAATCTCTTCCATTCTGGTCCTTTTATAGTACTCTGAACATTTGCATCTACCATCAGGTATGTATGACTTAGTTCAGAGTGTCTCTGCCTGTCAGGACCCATTTGTAGCCTCTCCAAATTTGCTGAAAGATGTTACACATCCAAGAAGCACAACAAACTTAAAGTAGGATGAATTCAAAGAGACCCACACCCAGACACATCCAAGCAAAATGCTAAAGGGCAAATACAAAATCAGAATCTTGAAGCAAGGGGAAAATGGTTGGGCATATAGAAGAAAACCCCAATAACCTTCACAACTGAATCTCTACAGAAACAATAGAGGCCAGAAGGCAATGGAATGACATCCGAAGTACTGAAAGAAAAAAAACGTCAAAAAAGAATTTTATATCCAGCAAAACTATCTTTTAAAAATGAAGGAAGGGGGGATCCCTGGGTGGCTCAGCAGTTTGGCGCCTGCCTTTGGCCCAGGGCATGATCCTGGAGTCCTGGGATCAAGTCCCATGTCGAGCTCCCTGCATGGAGCCTGCTTCTCACTCCTCCTGTGTCTCTGCCTCTCTCTGCCTCTCTCTCTCTCTCTCTATGTCTATCATAAATAAATAAATAAATAAATAAATAAATAAATAAATAAATCTTTTAAAAAATAAAAAAATAAAAAAATAAAAAATAAAAATGAAGGAAGGAAAAAAGATGAAGGAAGAGGGGGGCACCTGAGTGGTTCAGTCAGTTAACTCTTGATTTTGGCTTAGGCCATGACCTCAGGGTTGTGAGATCCAGCCCCATGTTGGGCTCCACGCTGGGCATGGAGCCTGCTTAAGATTCTCTCTCTCCCGTTCCCTCTGCACCTCCCCCCACTGTAACTCTCCCCCTCTCTAAATAAAATAATAAAACATAAAAATAAAATTTTAAAAAATGAAGGAAGAAGGGTGCCTAGCTGGCTTAGTCAGTAAAACATGCAACTCTTGGTCTTGGGGTTGTAAGTTTGAGCCCCTTGTTGGGTGTAGAGATTATTTAAAACTAAAAAAATCTTTTTAAAAAGATTTTATTTATTTATTAGAGAGAGAGCATGAGCAGTGTGGGAGAGGCAGAAGGAAAGGGAGAAGCAGGCTCCCCACTGAGCAGGGAACCTGACACAGGACCCCAATCCCAGGTCCCCAGGTCCCCAGGTCACCCAAGAGCCCCCAAAAGTAAAAATAATCTTTAAAAAACATAAATAATTTTTTAAATGAAGGAAGAATAAATGTATTCCCAGATTAACACCCAGATGCTTGAATCTGTAAATCCACTATTTACCAAATTTAGGAATTTTTTGGTAATTTTTGAATTCTTTAGTCATGTCCTAGTTCTCCTTTCCTCCAGGACTCTGATGACATGAAATACTGTGTTAAAGGGGTGCCTGGGTGGCTCAGTGGTTGAGCATCTGCCTTAGACTCAGCATGATCCCAGGTCCAGGGATTGAGTCCCACATCAGGCTCCCTGTGGGGAGCCTGCTTCTCCCTCTGCCTGTGTCTCTGCCTCTCTCTCTCTCTCTGTGTGTGTCTCTCATGAACAAATAAATAAAATCTTTTAAAAATGAATGAAGTAAATAAATAAATAAATACTATGTTATAGTCTCATTAGTCCCTGAAGATCTGTTCATTTTTTAAATTATATTTCCTCTCTCTTGTTCAGATGGGATAATTTCCATCCTTACTTCCAACTCACCAATTCCTTCATTTGTTCCTCCACTGAGCTCTTTTGAGGTTTTTATTTTGGTTATCGTATTTTTCAGTTCTAAATTCCCATGTGGTTTTTATATATACTTCTATATCTTTGATGAGACTTTCTTTTTTTTTTTTTTTGCTGAGTCTATTTTGTCATTTGTTTCAAGTGTTCTTAACTGCTCATTGAAGCGTTTTTTAATGGTTTCATTAACACAAATACAATATGCACATATGCTGTCTGCTCATTTTCTTCACTGTGCAGCCTGGCATTGATTGGGTTTGTTGACACTGATGGCCAGCTGGGCTGCTCTTTCCACAAGAAAAAGCTTTGCAGTTCTTGGAGGAGATCTTTATGAGCATTCAATCTCTGCATAGTAAGATTTGTTGCACATCAGCAACACTTGACATAGACTAGGAACTCCCAGAAGCCACTAGGCAGCATGTGCTTTGTTTTCTTGTTACTCCCATAACCAATGTTGGGCACCGAGATCTGACTCTATTGCTTCTTCTGGGCACCCTATTGTCAATGCCTATGGGTTTCTGCCAGTTGTGCTTAATTTTGACATATCAGTCTAACTGGTTCCTGATGGACTTCTTGGTCCTCTTTTTAATGATCTTGGACTTCCCCAGAGGTCTGAGGGCAGCCATGATACCAAGTAGGAGATGGCTGCCACCTCCACAGGCAGCGCCGAGGAAGAGGAAGCATTTGTATTACGGCTGCTTTTTTTTAAAGATTTTATTTATTTATTCATGGGAGACACAGAAAGAGAGAGGCAGAGACACAGGCAGAGGGAGAAGCAGATTCCATGCAGGGAGCCTGACGTGGGACTCAATCCCGGGATTCCAGGATCATGCCCTGGGCCGAAGGCAGGTGCCAAACCGCTGAGCAACCCAGGGATCCCGTTATGGCTGCTTTAAAAGTATTGTCAGGGATGCCTGGATGGCTCAGTGGTTGAGTGTCTGCCTTCAGCTCAGGATGTCCTCCATTGGGTTTCCCATGGGGAGCCTGCTTCTCCCTCTGCCTGTGTCTCTGCCTCTCTCTTTGTGTTTCTCATGAATAAATAAATAAAATCTTTTAAAAAATCATTGTCAGATAATGTCAGATAATTTGTCATCTTGGTGTTCACACACATGGATTGTCTTTTTTTCATTCAGTTTGATATCTTCCTGGTTCTTGGTATGACAAGTGATTTCCAATCTAAAGCTGAACATTTTAGGTATGTTATGAAACTCTGGTTCTTATTTAAGCCTTCTTTTTAAACTGGCTTTTTCTGATACCATCCCAGCAAGGAAAATGAGTGGAGGGTACCAGTTTGCTAATGCCAGGCAGGGGGAGAAGTCTAGTTTCCCCACTTGGCCTCTGTTGATAACAGAGAGGGGGGGCTCATTGTTACTATTGGGTAGGGCTTGGAATTCCACTCACAAGTAGGGCTCCAGTTGTATTTCTCTCAATGGAAGAGGTAGCAGTGCCTCCTTTCTGCTCTCTACATGCCCTCCAATGATACCACCCTCGGGGGAAAGGGAGGGGTTTCTTGATACTGCCAAGTGAGAGAGCAAGTCAAGGCTCCCCACATGGTCTCCACTGACACCACACAGGGGAAGGCTTGTTACAACCTGGTCAAGACAAAAGTCCTAGCTCTATAATCAGTCTTTCCTGAGACCACCTTGGCAGGGGTTGGGCATGAATTTTACAGCCTGTAGAGGATGAAAATATAAGCTCTTTACTTGGCATCTGTTGGTGTGGATGGAAATCAGGCCACATTTTTTTCTACACTGTTTTGATTCAGTAAAGTAACTATTTTCTAAAAGTTTACTATCTCATTAGACTACCCATTTCCTGGTTCTTTGACAAGATAAAGCAAGCTTTGGTAAGGTCATTTTTCTTGTTTGGGACCACTGGCATTCCCACGTTGCCAGGTTCCCCAGCACAGTCTCAAATACATGAATAAAAAAAAAAAATCCATGGAACTCACCAGTGTGCTCTTTTTTGGGTTCTGAGATCCCTAGCCAGTCTGCATTTTTTATTCCACCTTTCAGAGTCATCTTACATTTGATTTTCTAGACATCATTTCCAGGGGGTTTTTATGTACTCTGTGGGAAAGATAGGGAAAAGGGCATCTATTCCATTTTTTCAGAAGTGGAAATCCTATATCGGGTCTTTATATATATTTCTTCCAAGTCTCTACTAACTTTCTGAGGATATGCAATGCATTTGTTCATTCATTCACTCATTCATTCATTCATTCATTTATTAATTAAACCAGAACATTTACTGTGTGACTAATCTTTGAAATCCTTAAGGTAAACTGGATGCTCTACAGCTGCCCTCTTGGATTTCAGTGTTTGTTGTTCCTTCATGGAATCCATGCCTGAATCTGTGGCATACAATTTTTAGGTGCCTCATTCGACTGACTGGTCCCAGTGGTATTTCATCCTTCAACCTTGGAGCACCAGTTGTACGTTCTCTTCTGCTTGGCACTATAGCCACATTTGCCACAGGTCAACTTCTGAAGGTGGTAGATGTTAGAGCCACAATGTGTGCATCTTATTGGAACGCTTTCCAAACGATGGAGACTTCCCCATCATCATCTCATTTAGGTGGCCAAGACCAAAGAGGTGGGAAGAGAAGCCACTGTGCAAGAAATTGATAGTAACTTTTTAAATACCCTTATTTGCTCATTCTAACGTGTGTCAGTTCTGGGTTAGTTGATTGCTTGATTATTCTCATTATATGTGCTGTTCTCTCACCTCTTTGCATGCCTGTTAATATTTGATTTAATGACATTGTGGATTTTACTTTGTTGGATACTGGGTATATATGCATTTTTATGAATTATTTTCAGTTTTGTTCTGGGACATGAGTTTGTTCCTTGGAAATAGTTTTACCCTCACAGGTCAGGTCTTCCTTATATAATTTTTAGGTGTATCTGGAGGAGTGCTCAACCTAGGGCTAACTATTCTCCACTATTGGGGCAATAGCTTCTGGGATTTTTTATGTGATACCTATTTTTCCAGCCTGGTTGGTGATCACAGACACTATTCCCAGTGATGTGTGAGCATCAGACACCATTTCCTCTTATTCTTTCAGATGCTTCTCTCACTGGCCTCAGTTTCCTCACACATGTGTGCCTGAGTGGTACTCTATTGAATACTCAAGAAGGACCCTAGAGAGATCACTTGGATCTTTTCTCTGTGCAGTTTTCTCCATTCTGGTAGTGTGTCCTATGAATTCTAGCTGCCTTCTTCTCCTTAGACTCTCCATTCCTTCTCAAGTCAGGGAATTTATCAGCCTTTTCCTGAGTTCCCCTACTCTGTGCAGTGCCCTGGGTAGTCTCTCAGTGAGGTAAGCCAGACCAATCATAGGGCTCATTTCCTGTTTCCCTTTCCTCATGGATCACCATTGTTCATTGCCTGATATCCAGCACCATGAAAACTGGGGGGAGGGGGGGGCTTAATGTATTTTCTCTGGTTTTGTTTGTTTGTTTGTTTCTTTTCTTTGTTTATTCCAGGCCTGAGGGAAATCCAGTCCCTGTGACTCCATCTTGGCTGGAATAAGTCACAGAAGGGAATTTATAAATGGGGAGATTCGTCAGTGGAGGTCACCAATATGAGATATATTTGAGTTAGTGTGATTTTTTATGAATAGGTAACATTGCACCCTGAGTTTGAGACAAGTGTGTCAACGAACCTGTATCAATGAATGGGGAACTTATAGCGATTGAGTGCTCATTGCTGTGGGATATATTGAGAAGTATTAAAGAAAGGGGAGATATGTGAATGTAGGCTGTCAATAAGAAATATTCTCAAGGGTGGCTCAGTGGTTGAGAGTCTGCCTTTGGCTCAGGGTGTGATCCCGGTGTCCTGGATCGAGTCCCACATCAGGCTCCCTGCATGGAGCCTGCTTCTCCATCTGCCTGTGTCTCTGCCTGTGTCTCTCATGAATAAATAAATAAAATCTTTTTTAAAAATATATTTTCAGGGTGCCTGGATGGCTCAGTCAGTTAAATGTCTGCCATTGACTCAGGTCATGATCCCGGAGTACTGGGATCGAGCCCCACATCAGGCTCCCTGCTCAGCAGAAGGTAGCTGAGCAGGGACCCTGATTCTCCCTCTCCCCACTGCCTGTGGTCTTTCTCTCTCAGATAAATAAATAAAATCTTGAAAACAAAAGAGGGGAGCCTGAGTGGCTCAGTCAGTGGAGCCTTAGGCTTAGGTCATGATCCCAGAGTCCTGAGATCAAGCCCTCTTGGGACTTCCCGCTCAGTGGGGAGCCTGCTCTCCCTCTTCCACTGCCTGCCACTCTCCCTGCTTGTGTTCTCTCTCTCAAATAAATATAAAATCTTAAAAAAAGAAAGAAAAATATTCTCCAATAGGTGAAAATCTATGAGTATGTTCAACAGATTTTCAAGTAAAAAAAATTCCAATGGGCAGGCATTTACAAATCAGATCTGTAAATTGTGTTGTCAATGATATGCTTGGTGAGTATTTAAGAAAAAAGAGATTTTTCACCAGTGATCATCAATGGAGTTATACAAGTGGAGGGGGCAGTATTTAGGAATATAGATCCTGATAAATGTGAAGCAACCAATCAGGGATACATTGATAGGTGTACATGAATGGTGAGATATACAATAGGTATTGTATAGACCAATGTAGTATACGTCAATAGGGGTATTATGATGGGTATCTATGTAAAATAAGCTGAGCAATAGAGCATATGTCAGTAGGCAAGTGTTTATAAAATAAGGCAACTTGTCATTAAAGATAACAAGTTATACAATCAGGTGGATATTTAAGAATATAGGTTTTTTTTTTTCAAAGGCAAGCAACAATGGAGTATGTATTATATAGGTTATCAATAAAGAGATTTTTGAGAGAGAGAAAGTGCTCATGCACATGTGCATGCAAGGGGAGGGGAGGGGCAGTGGGAGAGGGAGAGGGAGAATCTTAAGCAGGCTCTATGCCCAGCAAGGAGCTCAAATTGGAACTCAATTTCATGACCATGAGATCATGACCTGAACTGAAGTCAAGAGTCAGATACTTAACCAACTGAGCCACCCAGGTACCCCAATAAAGAGAGATTTTTAAACAGCAGTTATAAATTAAGAAATATGCCAATGGGGCAGCCCTGGTGGTGCAGCGGTTTAGCACTGCCTGCAGCCCAGGGTGTAATCTTGGAGACCAGGGATCCGGTCCCACATCAGGCTCCTTGCATGGAGCATGCTTCTCCCTCTGCCTGTGTCTCTGTCTCTGTGTGTGTGTGTGTTTCTCATGAATAAATAAATAAATAAATAAATCTTAAAAAAATAAGAAAAAAGAAATATGCCAATGGAGGTGGTGGGCTGGCTCAGTGGGAAGAGTATGGGACTCTTGATCTTAGGGTCATAAGTTTGAGTTCCATGTAGGGTGTAGAGATTACCCAAATAAAAATAAAACTTAAAAAAAAGAAGGGGTACCTGGATGGCTCAATTGGTTAAGCATCTGACTTGATTTCAGCTCAGTTCATGATCTTAGAGTTGAGAGATTGACCCCCCTTGCTGGGCTCCATGCTGGACGTGGAGCCTGCTTAAGATTCTCTTGCTCCTTCTCCCTCTCCTTCTGCCCCTCCCCTCCTCTCTTTCTCCCTCCTAAAAAAGAAATATGCCAACAGGTGTTTATGAATAAGATTTCTCAATGACAGACATCTATGGGTGATATGTCAATGGTTTTTATTTCTCAGTGGGGAGATTTGTCAAGAGGGGTCATGAATAGATATGTTTTAATGGGTATTTTTGAATGGAGTGATTTTTTTTTCCCAAGAGGTTAATGGATGAAAGATTTGCTGATGGGTAGGTATTTATGAAAGGAGAGATTTACCAATGGGAATCATAAATAGAGATATGCCAGTAGAATATTCATTAATAAGTAGGTAGCACAAAAGTGGCTATGGTAGGCAGAATTCTGAGAATGAAACCTAATATCTCTATCACCCTTACATAAGCTCCTCCCTTGAATGTAAGTGGAACCTGTGAATATGATGACATATAACTCCATGACTGTATTACATTAACAAGCAAAAGGGATCTTGCAAATGAAATTAAGGTTAATCGGTTGACCATAAAATAGAGAGATTATCCAAGTGAGCCTAATCTAATTAAGCGCAGGAGCCCTTCAAAAATGCTATTTTCTCCTTTTGGTGGCATAAAAGGACATCAGAGAAACTGAAAGCATGAGAAGCATTTGGCACATCCTTCTTGGCTTCGAAGACAAAGAGGCCCATGTGGTGAGGCATGAGATTGGCTTCTAAATGCAGGGAACAAGCCCTGGCTGAGTAAAGAATTGGGAACCTTTTACTACAACTGCAAGAAACTGAATTCTGCAAATAAACTGAACAAGATTGGAAATGGACTCATTCTTCCTGCGAGCTTCAGATGAGTTCACTGTGGTCAACTTTCATTTGGTGAGACCATTAAGGAGTGAATTCAGCCAAACTCACTTGGACTTTGGACCTACAGAAATGTGAGATAATAGATGAATGTTGCTTTGCTTCTAAGTCTGTGGTAATTTCTTACACAGCAATAGGAAACTGATAAACTATTTTCCAGTTGGGTATTTATGAAAGAGGGGATATGCCATAAAGAGAGGACGTTTCAAGGCAACTATTTACCAACAGCTTGGGGATTTGTCATCTGCAATCTTGGCAATAGTTGAGATTTATAAACACTGGGATTTGTCTATAATGGGGACTGCATAAAGGGGAACTAATTTTATGGGTTGAATTGTGTCCTCCAAAAAGGTACATTGAAGCCCTAATCCCAGTACCTTAGAATGTGACCTTACTTGGAAATAGTAACAGAACATTATCAATGGGGGGATGGTTGTCTTCAGAAGTCTTTGAAAAAAAAAAGAAGTCTTTGAAAACGTTGGTATTTGTCAGTGCAGATATTTACACACTAGAAATTAGTGTATGAGCATCACCATCAGAAAAAAAACCATTACAAATGAGCATCTTAATATTTGTAATGTTTTGAGGAAAGACCATCAAAATTAAAGGTGCCAGGGGACACCTGGGTGGCCCAGTGGTTGAGCATCTGCCTTTGGCTCAGGGCATTATTCTGGGGTCCTGGATGGAGTCCTACATCGGGTTCCCCCAAGGGAGCCTGCTTCTCCCTCTGCCAAGTCTCTGCCTCTCTCTCTGTGTCTCTCATGAATAAATAAAATCTTTAAAAAAAAAAGGTGCCAGCATGCATGAAATTATTACTCCTAGCATTACACATTATCTCTAATATAAATTATCATTCTGTTTTATAAGTTATTCTTAATAAAGCATTTGCAATATTATATATTATAAATAATTTACTAGGTCTTATCACTACTAAATTATAAATTATATTTACTGTTACTACTCATAATAACTAATACTTACAGAGAGCTGACTAGGTGCCTGGCATGGTTTTAAGCACTTTATATATATGACTTCATTTAATATTCATACTGTTCCTATGAATTAGGCATATTTAATCCCCATTTTACAGATGTAAAAATTGAGGCATAGAGAGATAATATAATTTCCCTAGGGACACACAGCTAGAACAAGGAAAAGATAAGATTTTCTTAGTCAAAATTATAAGCAGACACTAATTAAATTTTTTTCCTTTAAAAAAATTACAAGGACTCAAATTTTAAAATACTGACCTAGTTAAAATCTTTTTTATTTTTATAATATTTTTCTTTTTAAAACATTATTGAGGTGTAATTCACATACAATAAAATTTACCCATTTAACATGACAATTAAATCTTGTATATTCACAAAGTTGCACAACCATCACAATAGAATTTTAGAATATTTTCATCATCCCAAAAAAAGACCCTGTACCCATTAGCAGTCTACTCTCCATTGCTCCCACCTCCTCCCACTCCAGCCATAGACAACCACTAATCTACTTTCTGCCTCCATTGTTTTGCCTGTTCTGAACATTTCTTATAAATGGAGTCATACAACTACATGGTCTTTTGTGACTGGCTTCTTTCAAATATTTTCAAATTTTGTCCATGATGTAACAATATCAGGACATCGTTCCTTTTGATTACTGAAGACTGTTTCATTGTATGGATATACCATATTTTGATTATTTATTCATCAGTCAATGGACATTTGTGTTGTTTCCACTTTGGGGCTATTATGAATAATGTTGCTGAGAACATTTGTATATAAGTGCTTATACAGACATGTTTTCATTTCTCGTAGGTGAATACCCAGGATTAAAATTCCTGAATCAGGGGCACCTGGGTGGCTCAGTAGTTGAGCATCTGCCTTTGGCTCAGGTCATGTTCCTGGGGACCTGAAATTGAGTCCCACATCAGATTCCCCACAAGGAGCCTGCTTCTACCTCTGCCTATGTCTCTCTCTCTCTCTCTCTCTCTCTCTGTGTGTGTCTCACAAATAAATAAATAAAATCTTTTTTTAAAAAAAAAGATATTCCTGAATCATATGATAACTCTGCTTAACATTTTGAGAAACTTTCAAACTGTTTTCCAAAATGGCTGTACCACTTTGTTTCACCAGCAGTGTAAGATGGGTTCAATTTTTCCAAATCCTTGCCAACAATTGTTGTTGTCTATACTTTCTTTTCTAGCCATACTAGTAGGTGTGAAGTGTTTTCTCATTGTGTTTTTTTTTTCATTGTGGTTTTGATTCTTATTTTCCTAATGCTTAATGATGTTGAGGCCATTCGTATATCTCATTTAGAGAGATAAATGTGTTAAGTTTTTCATGTGTTAAGGCCATTCGTATATCTCATTTAGAGAAATGTCTGTTCAGATCCTTTGCCCATTTTTAAGTTGGGTTATTTATGTTTTTATTATTGAGTCATAAGAGTTCTACATAAATTCTAGATAGAAATCTATTATCAGATATGTGATTTGTAAATACTTTCTCCCATTCTGTGGGTTAACTTCTTACTTTCTTGACAGTATTGTTTGCAGAACAAAAGTTGTTAATTTTGATGAAATCCAATTTGTCTGTTTTATTTTTTTAAAGATTATTTATTTATTTGAGAGAGTGAGCAAGAGCAAGAGCATGAAAGAGAGAGACAGAGACAGAGAGAGAGAGAGAGAGAGATTCCCCACCGAGCAGGAAGCCCAACACAGGGCTCAATCCCAGGTGGGAATAATTCACTTTACTCACTTTAGTGGATTTTCTAGAAGGGTAATGGGAGGAAATGCAGCAACCCCAGGACTACACATAGCCTGCCAAGAGCCATACAAAGACCCTGAAGTAGGAAGCCTCTCTGTAAAGTATGCTTCTCCATGGCAGCCACAACTAAAGGGAACTACCTGGAAGGAAGGTGCTCCCATCAGCACCCTGAAACTCCTTGCTGTTTAATACCCCCAGCTACATCCAGTGTATTATATAAGAGTAACTTAGTGTTGAGAAACAGTTGGATAAACCAGAAAATAAGCAGGTGTGAACATACCTAGGATTGAGATAACAACTGGGAGAGTAAGGTCAATTATTCCAGGCATTGGGGAATAACCAGAAGCAGCAAGAACAGTTTGTGGTTCCAGACAATAAGCTAGGGTGGAAGAAATATTCCAAGACACTAGAAAACAGCTATAGGGACAGGTAACAGTCACTGCAGCGATGTGAAACAGTCAAACAGGCTACCAAACAGCCAGAGGGACAGAGAACAGTCCTTATAGTTAGAGGACAGCCATAGAGACTCTAGCCAAATGGAAGAGGAAGTCATACCTAAACGTCATGCAACAGCCAGAAATACCAAGGAGACAGCCAAAGAGATAAGGGAAGAATCTCAGGCTGAGAAACAAGGAAACAGCTGGAGGGACAAGGGGACAGTGTCTGGACCTGAGGAATAGCAAGATCATTTAGCATCTGGAGAGATCACAAAATAGTCCTTGTATTTAGAAGATAATCAGAGGGACTGCAAAACAGCCAAAGCAACAGGGGATAGACCCTAAGGATAAGCCCATGGCCATAAAAACAAAAACAAAAACAAACACAAACAAACAAACAAGCAAACAAAAAACACCAAGAAGTGGGCTCTCAAGTGCAAGGAACAGAAAAATAAAATAGTCGGAGGGACTGGGGAACCACCAGAGTCCAAGGAACAACTGCAAGGATTGAAACAATAGCCAACAAATCAGCATACAAAGATCAGGGGAAAATGGCTGGTCCTAACATAGGGTCACCAGAAACTGTGGGGAGTAATCACAGAGATCAAAGACACTATACTTATGACTAGTGGGAATTCAATAGATAGTCATGGGAGCTAATATAGTGCCAGCAGGCACATAGGGGGGACTACTGGGAGTCAAGGACACTGTACTGATGGCTAATAAAGGATCATCTGAACCATGAAGGGCTCTAATGTGGGGTAGGTTCTAATGAGTCCTGGGCATTAGGATGAGGTTCATGAGGCCAATACACCATACTAGGGAATAATGAGGGACCAGCATTCACAAAGATGGGGGTAGTAAATGAGTTGATGCTGAGATAGAGACAAAATCACTTTAGTGGTGGCTAATGGCTAATCAGTAGAGTGACCAAGGGCTAAGGGTTGATTTTTTAGGATGAAAACCACTGCATTTGTGACCAATATTAGTAGTTATAGTGATAACACTAATACAGGGTGAGCGGCAGTGCCAGGACTGACAAGCATGAGGCAACGATTAAACTAGTGAGCAATCACAGTGTTGAAGCTAATATGGTGTTAGCATACACAGTGATAAACGCTAATGTATGGTCAGCATGCACTTTGCTGGCCCATCAATGCATTCTGACACTATATTACTGGCTAATGAGGGATCAGCTGACACAGTGATGAGGGTTAATGCAGTCACAAACACCATGATTGGAACTTGGGAAGGTCAAAGACACTGTACTTATAGCTAAAGGGTGATCAGCAACGTAGGGCTAATGTGGAATCAACAGATACTGTACTGGAAGCTCATGGAAGTTAGTCTCAGCTCTTCTGGCTAATTGGGGATCAACAGACAGAGGGATGGTAGCTAAGAAGGATCTGCAAATACACTGCTGGTGTCTCATGGGCGTCAAAGAAACTAGTATTGGTTAATGGAGGATCAAAAGACACCATAACAGGGGCTAATGTAGAGTCAGCAGACTACTGTGGCTTCAACTGGTCAGACACAATATTAGTGGTTAAGGAAGAGATTTAGCAGACACAATGATTTGACTACTGTAAAGGCAAAAAACATAGTGATGCATCCTCAAGGAATTCATATTCTGCTTGTGCCTAATAAATCAAAAGACACTTTCGGGAGCATGGGCAGCATAGTAGGTTAAGCTTCCAACTTGGCTTTGGTTCAGGTCATGAGATTGAGTCCCATGTCAGGCTCCACACTCAACACAGAACCTGCATAAGATTCTCTCTCCCTCTCCCTCTTCCCCTCCACACTGTGCTCATGTACTCTCCCTCTCTAATAAATAAATCTTTAAAAATCAATCAGTCAAAAGACACTAGTGTATGGTCAGCAGATACACTGACAGGCTGTAGTGTAGGGTCAGAAGACACAGTGATGGGGGCTATTTTCAGTGGACACCACTCAGTTTCAACATTAAAAAACTTGAACCTTGGTAAACGGGATCAGAAGACAGAGTGACAAGGTCATCTGAGTTCTGCAGATATTGCATTGGGGCTCAGAAGGATCAAACTCTCCACACTGGTGGATAATTGGGGAACAGCAGATAGATACTGGTGCAACTGTGCTATGCTGTTTGTTCATGGTGGGGAGGTGGCCAGACAGTGACTACTGGTGGATAATAAACATCACCATAACGATACCATCCAACATAGGATGAGCAGACACCGTAATTAGAACACATTGGATTGAATATATTGTAATGGTAGCCAAATGAGGGAGCAACAGACACTACATTAGGTCTAAAGGAAGGTGACAAGACACACTACTTTGAGTTAATGGGCAGCAGTCACCATGGTGAATCTAAAGGAAGGCAAAAAAATTCCATGATACTGAGTTAATAGAGGATCATCAGTCACAAACCTGGAGGCTAAAGGGGTGAAAAGACACTCTGGTGAGCAAATGGGTCAGCAAAAATTGTAATGGCAGCTAAAAGGGGTGGTGAGAAATGATGCTACGAGCTAATAGGGAGTCAGCAGAAAATTGTGATAAGACAAGATATTGTGGGCACCTGGGTGGCTCAGTGGTTGAGCATCTGCCTTTGGCTCAGGTCGTGATCTCAGGGTCCTGGGATCGAATCCTGCATTGGGCTCCCCACAGGGAGTCTGTTTCTCCCTCTGCCTATGTCTCTGCCTCAATCTCTTTGTCTCGCATGAATAAATAAAATCTTAAAAAAGAAAAAAAGATTTTAAAAAAAGACAAGATATGGTGACCTGCTGGTAGGTCATTGTACAGACACTGTGCTCCAGGCTAACAGAAGTAAAAAGAAGAGCTGCAAGTTAATGGTGTATTAGTAGACACCATGCTGACATATCCTGGGGGTAAACTACTGTGGTGGTGGCTAATGGAGGATCAAGAGGGATTGTGCTTACACAGGAGTTGGGACGCCTGGGTGGCTCAGCAGTTGCGTGTCTGCCTTAGGCTCAGGGCATGATCCTGGGATCTGGGATTGAGTCCCATATGGGGCTCCTTGAGGGAAGCCCGCTTCTCCCTCTGCCTGTGTCTCTGCCTCTCTTTCTCTCTCTCCCTCTCTGTCTCTCTCTCTCTGTCTCTCATGAATAAATACAATCTTTAAAAAAAAAAAAGAGTCAAATACACATAGGAGGGTTGGCACTGAGGGATCACCACGTAGGTGATAGCTGCTGGTGGAGGGCGACTACCATCCATCATGGGGCCTCAGTGAAGGTCATTTTCATGGAGCAAGGCCATTTCTAAAGCCTTGGGAGGACTAAGTGTCCCATTGCTAGTGTCTTTTATCTGATCTAGCAGTCAAGATTCCTGGTTTTCTCCCTGGCAGCCCACATCTGGCTCCTGGTACAGGAACAGTTAACTTTTTTATTGTTTTTAAATTTTAGTTGAGATATAATTTACAACAATAAAGTGCACAAATCCTAAATTTACTCATTTCATAACTATTAGTACACATTCCAATCAAGATACAGAATAGTTCTATCACTCGAGGAAGTTCCATCCAATCCCTTAGGAATTAATCCCCATCCCAGGGGCAACCACTGATCTGCTTTCTGTCACTACAGGTTACTTTATTTATGGTTGACACTTTCCATAATAATAACAATAATAATAATTTTAAAACAGAAAGTTGAAATTCTGTTTTTTTTTTATTTTTTCATTTATTTATGATAGTTACAGAGAGAGAGAGAGGCAGAGACACAGGCAGAGGGAGAAGCAGGCTCCATGCACCGGGAGCCCGATGTGGGACTCGATCCCGGGTCTCCAGGATCGCGCCCTGGGCCAAAGGCAGGCGCCAAACCGCTGCACCACCCAGGGATCCCGAAATTCTGTATTTTTTAAAAGATTTTATTTGACAAAGAGAGCACAAGCAGGAGGAGTGGCAGGCAGAGGGAGAGGGAGAAGCAGGCTCCCCACTGAACAAGGAACCCAATGTGTAGCTGGATCCCAGGAGCCCAAGATCATGACCTGAGCCAAAACAGACACTTAACCAACTGAGCCACCCCTAAAATTGAAATGTTTAAAATGGATGAGCTGAAGATTAAAAGAATCAATGAGAAAACATCTTGATAAATGTAATTAATAATAAATGAGGGCGAGGACACACTGTTTACAAAATGCAGAAAGTGTAATATATACATTCAAGTGTATGCTATATTTGGGAGCATCTGATGATTAATTCAAATGTCCTGGGTCTTCATATTTATTACAGAATATACAGGAAACTAAACAAAAAACAAGTATTTAATTTAGCATCAATTTACTATAGCAGAGTGCTACCAAATACTAATGGTAAAGGATTGACTTCTGCTGATCAGAAATGGTGCATTAGAAACATTCTTGGGGGGGCCTGGCTGGCTCAGTCGGTAGAGCATGTGACTCTTACCTTTGGGTTATGAGTTCGAGCCCCATGTCGAACTAGAGCTTACTTAAAAAAAATTTTTATATAAGATATGCTTCAAAAAAAAAAAAACATTCTCAAAGTTCAGTGGGTTGTCACTAATAGATCTCCACTAAACAATATTTTTCAGGCAAAGAAGAAATTGATCCTGGATGGAATACAGAAAGGAATGAAGAGCAACCAGGGTGGTAAACATGTGGGTAAAATGAAATGAACATATAAAACAAAAATGTTTTCAAGGGATTTATGAGTGTGTATTTGCCTGTGTGCGTATGTGTGTGTATATGTATATACACACATATATTACATATAATTATTTATATAAACCCCATAATACATCATTATATTTGAAAATATATATGTACATACATCTATATGAGCAAAGTTTCTGTTAAAAATTAGCTTTAATCACTAAACTCTACCTCTGAAACTAATATACTATATGTTAATTAATTGAATTTAAATTTAAAAAAAATTTAAATTAGCTTTAAAAGACAATTTCTTGGAGAAAACCATAAGATACAATTAAAGGTTAAAAAGGTGAGTTAACCAAAAGACTCCACCCCAAGATTGCTAGAACTCATACAGCAACTTGGCAGCGTGGCAGGGTACAAAATCAATGCCCATAAATCAGTGGCATTTCTATACACTAACAATGAAACTGAAGAAAGAAAAATTAAGGAGTCAATCCCATTTACAATTGCACCCAAAAGCATAAGATACCTAGGAATAAACCTAACCAAAGGGGTAAAGGATCTATACCCTAATAACCACAGAACACTTCTGAAAGAAATGGAGGAAGACACAAAGAGATGGAAAAATATTCCATGCTCATGGATTGGAAGAATTAATATTGTGAAAATGTCAACAGTACCCAGGGCAATTTACACGTTTAATGCAATCCCTATCAAAATACCATGGACTTTCTTCAGAGAGTTAGAACAAATTATTTTAAGATTTGTGTAGAATCAGAAAAGACCCCGAATAGACAGGGGAATACTGAAAAAGAAAACCAGAGCCGGGGGCATCACAATGCCAGATTTCAGGTTGTACTACAAAGCTGTGGTCATCAAGACAGTGTGGTACTGGCACAAAAACAGACACAGAGATCAATGGAACAGAATAGAGAATCCAGAAATGAGCCCTCAACTCTATGGTCAACTAATACTCGACAAAGCAGGAAAGACTATCCACTGGCAAAAAGTCTCTTCAATAAATGGTGCTGGGAAGATTGGAGAGCCACATGAAGAAGAATGAAACTAGACCATTCTCTTGCACCATACACAAAGATAAACTCAAAATGGATGAAAGATCTAAATGTGAGACAAGAATCCATCAAAATCCTAGAGGAAAACACAGACAACACCCTTTTTGAACTTGGCCACACCAACTTCTTGCAAGATACATCTATGAATCAAGGGAAACAAAAGCAAAAATGAACTATTGGGACTTCATCAAGATAAAAAGCTTCTGCACAGCAAAAGAAACAGTCAACAAAACTAAAAGACAACCTACAGAATGGGAGAAGATATTTGCAAGTGACCTATCAGATAAAGGGCTAGTATTCAAAATCTATAAAGAACTTATTAAACTCAACACCCAAGAAACAAACAATCCAATCATGAAATGGGCAAAAGACATGAACAGAAATTTCACCAAGGAAGACATAGACATGGCCAACAAGCACATGGGAAAATGCTCCACATCAGTGGCCATCAGGGAAATACAAATCAAAACCACAATGAGATACCACCTCACACCAGTGAGAATGGGGAAAATTAACAAGACGGGAAACCACAAATGTTGGAGAGGATGCGGAGAAAAGGGAACCCTCTTGCACTGTTGGTGGGAATGTGAACTGGTACAGCCACTCTGGAAAACTGTGTGGAGGTTCCTCAAAGAGTTAAAAACAGAACTGCCCTATGACCCAGGAATTGCACTGCTGGGGATTTACCCCAAAGATACAGATGCAGTGAAATGCCAGAACATCTGCACCCCAATGTTTCTAGCAGCAATGTCCACAATAGCCAAACTGTGGAAGGAGCCTTGGTGCCTATCGAAAGATGAATGGATAAAGAAGCTGTGGTCTATATATACAATGGAATATTCCTCAGCCATTAGAAATGACAAATATCCACCATTTGCTTCGACGTGGATAGAACTGGAGGGTATTATGCTGAGTGAAATAAATCAATCAGAGAAGGACAAACGTTATATGGTCTCATTCATTTGGGGAATATAAAAAGTAGTGAAAGGGAATAAAGAGGAAAGGAGAGAAAATGAGTGGGGAAATATCAGAGAGGGTGACAGAACATGAGAGACACCTAACTCTGGGAAACGAACAAGGGGTAGTGGAAAGGGAGGTGGGCAGGGGGTTGGGGTGACTGGGTCATGGGCACTGAGGGGGACACTTGACAGGATGAGCACTGGGTGATATGCTGTATGTTGGCAAACTGAACTCCAATAAAAAATAAATAAATAAAATAAAATAATAAAAAATAAAAAGGTGAGTTAAAAAATAAAAAGATAAACCATTTTCATGGATAGAATGGCTTAAAGCCATTTTGCACCTTTCAGACTGGTAGCAATTTGAAAGACTGATAATAAGTCCTGGTGAATATGTGGGAAAATATAAACTTCATCTCAACTGCTCATAACAGTATAAATTAGTACAACCTGGAAGGAAAAATCCAATTATTTAATAAAGTTGAAAAACTTTTTGTATCAATCAGAAGAACCCAGCTAGGGGACAGAAACAATACCAGCTATTTTAATGAAAAGAATGTCTTAGAAAGAATGTTTAACTACTCACAAATTATTAACCATGTAACTGAAAAGACAGAAAGAGACTGTTAAAATTTTCATGGAGGTAGCAATTGCAGAAAGCAGCTGAGCTAAGATAACAAGGGAAGAAACTGGAATTAATAAACATTGAAAGGTTGGAGGAGTAGTGTCATGTGGGTGGGACTCATACCTCTAAGGAGATGGCACCAAGCAGTTGCTGCTAGTGTCTCTGAGGAGGTGAGTAGGCTGTTCTGTGAGTGCTGGTAATCTACAACCTGAATTAAACTATTGCCGTCGTGAGGAACTTCTGCTGCTCAAAGGAAGACACAATCCTGAGCTGACATTCATATAAACAGGGAGCTAAAAGGAAGGGGGGGGGGGAAGGAGCAGGTCCCTTTTTCCTTCCTCACACTCAAAGTGTGTATTTAGTATCTCTTACTGGTAAGGCCCAACAGGAAGCAGATAGCAAGAAAGAAATATGTTTTGTAGAGTCATAGCCCCAGCATCACAGAGAACGGTGTTGAAGGGGAGTGTCAGAGTGAGGGCACAAGAGCTTAATCACTTAAACACTCCCTATACTCTAACTCTATGACCCATCAGTTCCACTTTTAGATTTAGATGCTAAACATAGAAAAATACAAATGTCTTGCACTAGGGGAATGAAGAGAGAAATGAACGAACCAGACCTAGATTTATCAACATAGATGGACCTTGGAAAGGTAAAATTTCATGAAAAAAGCAAGCTACAGAGTTTCAACACTGTATGATATCCTTTAGGTAAAGTTTTTAAGAGCAATAGAGAATTATATATTGTACAATTCACACTATACACATACACAAAAACTCTTAGGGTAGATGAAAAATTCTAAATGTTGAAAGGAAAACCTTAACCTCAGAGGAAAGGACAGGAGAATATTATCAACTTGAAACTGGTAATATTCAAACATAAAGCCTCAGCAGAAGAGTTAACAAAATTAAGTAACCAGGCACAGTCCATGAGCAGATTATCTGCAACACATATGACTGGAAAAAAAGATTTTTATATTCTCATATATTAAAAAACAAAAACAACAACATTTAAACCAAGAAGCAAATATAAGATAAGCAGCCCATTATAAACAATGAGCAAAGGATATAGAACCGTCAGTGCACAGAAGAAAAATCCTAATGGCCAATCAACAGGTAAGAAAATATTCCACCTCATCATTAATTAGGGAAATCCAAAAGAAATGAAATCAATGAGTTGTCCCATAAAGAGAATCAGGACGTATTTTCACACCAGTGTAGGAGCCAATTATAACAGGTATACTCTGTGTGTGTGGTGACTAGATGACCCAAAGGGATTGATCAAATGGTAATAGGAGTTTTCACAAAGAAGCTTTCTCCATAGTACAAGGCAAGGGCCGGCCTATGTGAGTTCTCTGATGTTCTGTGAGGTGTGCTTTCCGGCAGAAGGCTTTCCCACATTCCTGACATTCAAAGGGTCTCTCTCCTGTGTGAATTCGCTGATGTTCAATGAGGCGTACTTTCACATAGAAGGCATTTCCGCATTCACTACATTCATAGGGTTTCTCTCCTGTGTGAGTTCTCTGGTGTTGACAAAGGGATTTCTTCATACTGAAGATTTTTCCACATTCACTACATTCATAGGGTTTCTCTCCTGAATGCATTCTCTGATGTTCAATGAGGCGTGCTTTCACATAGAAGGCATTACCACACTTATTACATTCATAAGGTTTCTCTCCTGTGTGAATTCGCTGATGTATCCCAAGAGATGAGTGCACCCTAAAAGATTTCCCACATTCATTACATTGATAGGGTTTTTCACCTGTGTGAGTTCTCTGATGATTATTGAGAGTCATTTTCATTCTGAAGAATTTCCCACATTCACCACATTTATATGGTTTCTCACCTGTGTGAATTCTTTGATGTTGATTTAGGGATTTCTTTGCACGGAAGTTTTTCCCACAGTCACTACATTCATATGGTTTCTCCCCGGTGTGAGTTCTCTGGTGTTGCGTAAGGGATATCTTAACTCGAAATGTTTTTCCACATTCACTACATTCATAGGGCTTCTCCCCAGTGTGAGTTCTCTGATGAATCATGAGGGTTGCCTTCTCAGAAAAGGTTTTTCCACATTCAGTACATTCATAGGGTCTCTCTCCCGTGTGCGTTCTCTGATGTAGAATGAGTTGTGACTTCCTGCCAAAAGACTTCCTACATTCATTACATTCAAAGGGTTTCTCCCCTGTGTGAGTTTTCTGGTGAGCAATGAGGTATGATCTTGCACTAAAGGTCTTTGCACATTCACCACATTTATAGGGTCTCTCCCCTGTGTGTATTCTCAGATGTTCAATAAGATTTGATTTCCTGCAGTAAGTTTTCCCACATTCATGACATCCAAAGTTTTTTACTCCTGTGTGTGTTCTTTTGTGTCCAACAAAGCCTGTTTTCTTGTAGAAGACTTTCCCATATTCGTTATATTCAACAGTTTGATCCAAAGTTTGAATTTTCTGATGCTGAAGGTCATTATCATGCCTGAGGGCATTACCCCCAACAGAACTGTTGCCACACAGCAGTGAGAGAGATCCTTTAAAAACAAATCAGAAAAAATAAAATAAAATAAAATAAAAACTAAAAACAAATCAGATCATTCTTTCACTTAAATCTCAAAAATGGCATCAAATTAAAGTGCTTAACAAAGTCTATAAAGCATATCCTATAAAAAGTGCTTAACATATCCTAAAAAACTACATAATTTGGCCCCCAGCTAATTCTCTGATATTGCCTCTTACCACCCTCACCACCCACCATCAGGATACCCAGCCTCAAAAAAAAAAAAAAAAAAAAAAAAAAAGGATACCTGGCCTCTTTGCTATTTTTAGGATATATCACTCAGACCAGGCCTGATACATACTGTTCTCTCTACCCAGAATTTGAAAATCTACATGGTTCTGTCTGTCTCCTATCACCGATGTTGGCACGCTAATGTCAACCTCACAAAAAGTCTTCCCTGAGCACATTCTCCACAAGCACACAACCATCATTGTCTATCTTTTTTATCTTGAACTGATTTTCTTTTCACCACCAAACATTTGTTTTTGGTCTCTTTCCCTCATAAGACTGCAAGTTCCCAGAGAACAGAGATATCAACTTATTCACTGCTGGACCCCCACACCTAGAACATGACCAGATTAGAGTTGATACTCATTTAAGATTTGGTTGAACACTAAATGAATGTATGAGTGAATGCCTGACAACAGTAGCCATCCAAGACAATGGAGGGAAGGAAGATAATTTAGAATACTAAAGAGAGACAGTCTAGCTAAGAATGTCTAAGATTAGGCAGGCAGGGATGGATAAGAGTGGTAGATAACTACAAAAATCAAAATAAAATAAGACCGAAAACTTAAGTGTGAGCATAATAATGGCATGTGTGATTTAGGTATCTGAAGTGTGTAGACCTTCCAGTCATTTTCAAAGAGCAAGGGCCTCTAAAAAGAGATTACTGAAAAACACTGCCCAAAGTGTTTTGCCCTGAATTTCTGGGCTATTATTTCCCCTGTTTCCATATGTCTGATTATTGTACACTCACCTGGGTAACAATGGCCTGAGGAGTCCTCCTCTAATATCCACAGCTCCTCGCCTCGCTCCAACTTGAAGATCATCTCTGGTTTGGCCACGCAGAGGCCTGTTAATGGGAAATGGCACAGGACATGGGCCAAGCTGTCTGAGCTTTAGGGCCTCTGATGAAGGAGGAAGGTGCATCCTCATGAGCTGCACAAGGAAGGGGGCCCATTTAAACCTTTCATTGGGGGAAGTGACAACACACACACTCTTCCTGATGCCCCAAACTGATGAATCATCTGTAACCCTTGAATCTAGCACTAGAGTATCATTAAAGTCTACAACAGTTGCATACATTACAGTAACCAAGAAAGGAAACACATGCTACTAGGAGTTACATGGACAATAATCCTCACCCACAGATGCCAGGTTGCTATAGTTCTCCAACATCACATCCTTGTGCATGGTCCTCTGAGCAGGGTCCAGTCTGTGCCATTCCTGTCGGGTAAAATCCACAGCTACGTCCTCAAATGACACAGATACCTGTAACAACAATCTACAATGATCAGAATGGGACACACAAAAGATGTATGGGAACTAATTCTCACCATAGAGCACCATTAAGAGTTAACTAGAAGCTACACTGGACATCTGACTTTCTGTCTTGCTTGATATACATTGTTGGGGGGAAACTCCAGAACAGCCATGCTATTATGTTAATTTACCAATCCATGAAGAAAAGACTACTAACTACTTAGCGAACACTTTGTACCCGGACTTGTCTCAGTTGCTGGTTAAAAGAAAAGACAGAAGATGGAGTGCCTGTTGTCAAAGAGTTCATACCCCAAAATAAAGAGACTTGTATATAAAAACATTCTTGCAATGAGGTATTATGGGAGCTGTGCTAGACATGTGTAACAGGGTGCAATGGGCTTTCATGAGGGAGGAATAGGATTCCACTTGGTGTTAGCAGATTTCACTTAATTTGAGGAGACAGAGCTATGAATCCTTAAATAAGAATATAATTTCCCGGGCAGCCCTGGTGGCGCAGTGGTTTGGCACAGCTTGCAGCCTGGGGTGTGATCCTGGAGACCCGGGATCGAGTCCCACATCGGGCTCCCTGCATGGAGCCTGCTTCTCCCCCTGTCTGTGTCTCTGCCTCTCTCTGTGTGTCTATGAATAGATAAATAAAATATTTATAAAAAAAAGAATATAATTTCCCTAAAAAATATGGGGCAATAGCATAAGAAAAGGCAGGTAAACATGAAATACACAGAGTGAGTTATAGAACTACACATAGAGCAGCATGACAGAAAAACAGCACTTCAGGCTCTGATGAAATAAAGTGCTGTAGAAGACATTTAGGGGCCAGAGAGTGGGAGGATTTTCAACTCTTTTTTCCTACAGATCCTCAGTCTCTAGGACTCTTGACTCCTTACACCATCAGAATATTTTCTGACCTTCCCACAATATATTTGTATCTATAAACTAAACAGAAGTACCTTCAAGTGGAAGAGAGGCACAGACTACTACTCCCAGGATAATGGCATGAGCAGATGGGTTGAGGCTAGCAAGATTAAAACAAGAGAGATACTGGGTTGGCAGAAGGGAAATTAAAATAGATCTTGGACCTCAGCTGGAGTGTTTATGACACATACTGATGGACATCCAGCTGGCAGGTGGATATATGGTTCTGAAGCTCAGAAGAAAAGGCTAGGACAGGCCAAGGATGGGGAGGCAATAGCATTTCAGTATGAGGCGAAGCCACCAGAATAAGAATAAACTGGATGGCAAAGAAAAAAGAAAGAGCTTGAGAGAAGTACCAAGTACTGATTCAGCAAGGACACCTAAGTTACATGAAAATTGAAGGAAGAGGGTCCCTGTGGGACAGAGAAAATGAGAGAACTGTTGTTTTTTTAATGCAGTCCTTCCCCAGACCCAAAGCTCCAACCTTCTAGCAGAAGAAACCTCATACTGTAAGGAAGAGAAATTACTTTCCTTGGCAAGGAGAATAGTGGTCTGAAGAGTGTAGAAAGGATCCTATTGCCTTTTTTGTAACTGCTCACCACTTGGCCCCAAGGGCAAGCCTAGTTACAGAAAGTGAGTGCCAAAGCAGAGAGACTAAAGCCCTAACTGTCCAGCCAAAAGACCATGGAGGGAATCGTGGGGGAGCAGGATTGTGGGGAAGACTGTCCGAATAAAATGGTCTGAATAACATGAAGCAAAAATGACAGACCTGAAAGAATTGGGCAAATCCACACTGAGGGCTGCTGACTTTCAACACTTTTCTTAGTATTAAAGGTAACTAGTAAACAGAAAATCAATAGGGATTAAAAAAAAAAAAAAACACCATCACCCATCAACCAATTGACTGTGCACACTGTTCCTCTCAAAAATATAGAAATTAAGTTTCTCCAAGTACACATGGAATACTCCTCAAGCTAGAACATACTCAGCATCCTAAAACAAACCTCACCACAAAGACCTACAGAGTACCAAGGAACATTGATCTGGAACAACCCACTCTGAGCTATATCTTAATCAGACAATTAGAATTTAAAGACAAAGAAAATTTTCCTCAGGGTCTCAAAGCCAAAAAGATGAAATAATGCCAAGACAAGAGAATTAAACTGGCATTAATTTATCAAAAACAAAGTAATAGTAATACAGTATTGTCAAGAAAGTTAAGGGGGAAGAGTACAAATGAAGGAAATTATATCCAGCCAAGATACTCTTCAAGTACCAAGGCTATTAGAAGAACAGCTGAGTATGCCAAAGCGCTTGTGACCTTCCTAAGGAATTTAATAGAGGTGCACCATTTAATTTGGCAGCCACTAGCCACATGTGGCTATTTATTTTTAAGTTTTGATTAATTAAAATGGAACAACACAGAAAATCCTGTCTTTCAGTCACATCAGGCATATTTCCAGGGTTCAACAGCCACACAGAGCTGGTTACAATCCTAGACAGCATAGATACAGAACATGCTCATCACTGCAGGAAATTCTGTTGACCAACATTACACCAAATAATGAGTTTCATCCAAACAAAACCAATGAATGGGAAAATGCTGGAAAAAGCCAAACAGCAAGCATTTCATATACTTAAAGCTGTAAAGCTGTAAAGCTAAGGCTGAAACAAGGCTGGGGTCATGGGTTGAAGGATAATGCATAAACATTAAGTTGTTCTGACAAAATAAAAAAACAACCAAAAATAGAAGGAGAATAGAAAGAGAAAGAGAAAAGATGAATATGATCATTGACTGCTAAGGAGGAGGGAGGCAAGATGGCGGAAGAGTCGAGTCCTCAACTCATCTGGTCCCACTAACAAACCTCGATAACTTTCAAAACATCCTGCACACCTACGAATTTGACCTGAGATGTAAAGACAGAACAGGTAGAACGCTACAGAGAGAAAAGTTTTCACTTCTGACATGGTAGGAAGGTGGAAAAAATTAAGTGGGGGAGAGAAGCCATGACAAGCCGGACAAAAGCAGAGCCACAAACGCCGCCAGGGCACAGCAGCCCAGCCCTGGACGAGTGGGAACTATAAAAATCCGCCCCTGAGTTTTCCCTGACTGAAAAGTGCTCAGCAGGGAAATAGGGCAGAAACGCAGGAGGGGCAGAGAAGCATCAGGATTCCAGGAGATACTGTAAGAGGAGGGGCGCCCAGGAGAAAGCTCACCGCAAACCATGGTCCACAACCTTCCAGGGCGTTTGGGAGAAGCTGGCGGGTTATGCAGGGTGGCTCTGGAGCCCCCTTTACCCTAGAGCCCGGCAATGGACAGAAGCGGCTGGCCTCAGTTCTCTCTGGGAGAGGCGATCCCTGGGAGTGCGGGTCCCGTGGCACAGGGTCCACGATCAGAGGGCGCCGAAGCAGACAAAGCCATCGTCCGTTCCCCCTGGGACAGGCGGAAGCAGGGAGGTCACAGGAAAGCGAGAACTCTGCCGCTGGGTGCCTGGCAAGCTGTGCAGATCAGTGCATCCATGACTGACCCCAGGAGCATCTAGGCAGTGTGGACGGGGAGGCTGCGGTTAGGTACTGACAGGGAGCCCTTGGCTCCGGAGCTGGAAATCTGGCCACCACTTTTTTTCACTGGGAGAGGCGGGGCCTTTAAGGAACAAAGGCCTCACCGGATAAACAGCTTATACTGAGTCTGGCACCTGGTAAGGGGCCGGGCATCTCTTCCCAGGCACAGACACCTGGGAGTCAGCACAGCAGACCCCTCCCCCAGAAGAACTCCCGGAAGAACAACAGAAAAGCAAGTTTACTGAACAAGCCGCACTGTAAAGATCTAGGACTGAAGGAAAATAATATATAGAACTAGAGGGTTTTTTTTTTTTTTCATTACAACCCATTTTTATATCAGGTTAAAATTTTCCAATATTTTTTCTCTTTTCCCACCTTAACTATAATATTTTATCAACTCTTCGTTTTTAAGCGTCTTCCTTTTTGAATTTCATATTTCTACAATTATACGTCCTGGATATATTTTTTATTTCTGGATTCCCTTCAACATGCTCAATTTAATTTTGGTAGATATATGAGATAGGGATTTTTGGTTTGCTGTTTTTCCACTTTGTTTTGTTTCACAATGGTGTAAGTTAATACTTCCTAACACAAAGACCAAAATACATCCGGAACCAAGTGGAACACCATTTTGGTTCATTATGTGAGACTATATTCTCTCTTCCTTCCCATTCTGACCCCCTTTTATATTGTTTATGCTTGGGGAGTCGATGTTGGGTCTTTATATAAGTTTTACTGGTTTATATGAATTTGGAATTGAGCATCTTCCAACATACATAACAAAATACACTCAGAACCAAGAGGATCACCCTCTAGGTCCCCTCGGGGAGATATTCTCTCTCTACCACCACTTCCTCACCACCATCACCCACTCCTCCTCCTCCTCCTCCTCCTCCTTCTTCTTCTTCGTTTTTGGTTTCTTATTTTTACTATTTTGTTTTAAAATCTCTTTTTCATTTTAGTGGCCTTTTTCTTTTATTTTGTTCTGCTCTTCTTTTTCTTTTATTTTCTGGTCTCTGACCTTTTTGGAATTGTCTAGGGTGTATTTTTACATAGGTCATGGTTGATATTTTTGACTCAGCTCACTCATATAGCAACTCTGCACTAGACAAAATGACTAGAAGAAAGAAATCACAAAAGAAAGAACCGGAAGCAATATGTTCTGCCACAGAATTACTGAACGCGGATTTAAATACCATGTCAGAAATCCAACTCAGAAGCAAAATTATAAACTTACTGGTGGCTCTGGAAAAAAGCATAAAGACTCTAGAGACTGTGTTACTACAGAATTGAGATCTAATCAGGCTGAAATTAAAAATACTTTAACCGAGATGCAATCGAAACTGGATGTTCTAACTCTTAGGGTAATGAGATGGAAGAGAGAGTGAGTGACATACAAGACAAGTTGATGGAAAGGAAGGAAGCTGAGGAAAAAAGAGAAAAACAATTAAGAACCAATGAGAAAAGGCTTAGGGAAATAAATGATAGCTACAGAAGGAAGAATATATGTCTAACTGGAATTCCAGAAGTGGCTGAGAGAGAGGACCACAAGGTATATTTGAACAAATCATAGCTGAGAACTTCCCTAATCTGGGGAGGGAAACAGGAGATCCAAGAGATAGAGGACCCCTCCTCATAAAAACAATAAAATCCGTTCAACATCTTGACATTTAAGAATGAAACTTGCAAATTTCAAAGATAAAGTTCTTAAAGCAACTCGAGACAAAAGATTCTTAACTCGGGCAGCCCCGGTGGCGCAGCGGTTTAGCGCCGCCTGCAGCCCAGGGCGTGATCCTGGAGACCCTGGATCGAGTCCCACATCAGGCTCTCTCTCTGTATGATGCCTGCTTCTCCCTCTGCCTGTGTCTCTGCCTCTCTCTCTCTGTCTCTATGAATAAATAAATAAAATATTTAAAAAAAAAAGATTCTTAACTCATATGGGGAGAAATATCAGATTATCAACAGACCTCTCCACAGAGACCTGGCAAGCCAAAAAGGGCTGGCAGGATATATACATGGTACTAAGTGAGAAAAACATGCAGCCAAGAATACTTTATCCAGCGAGGCTCTCATTCAGAATAGAAGGAAAGATAAAGAGCTTCCAGGATAGAAAGAAACTGAAAGAATATGTGACCACCAAACCAGCTCTGCAAGAAATATTAAGGGGGATCCTGTAAAAGAAAGAGGAAGCCCAAAGAAATATGCCACAAGAACAGGGACTGAATAGGTAATATGCTGACATTAAACTCATATCGTTCAATAGTTACTCTGAACATGAATGGGCTAAATGATCCCACCAAAAGACTCAGGGTATCAGACAGGATAAAAAAGCAAGACCCATCTAAATGCTGTCTATAACAGACTCATTTTAGAACTAAGGACACCTCCAGCCTGAAAATGAAGGGTGGAGAACCATTTACCATTCAAATGGTCCTCAAAAGTAAGCTGGGATGGCAATCCTCATGTCAGATAAATTAGAGTTTATACCAGACTCTAATAAGAGATGCAGAACACTATGTCATAATTAAAGGGTCTATCCAACAAGAGGACCTAACAATCATGAATATTTATGCCCCTAATATGGGAGCTACCAAGCATATCAATCAATTAATAACCAAAGTATAGACATGTTTAGGTAATAATACACTAATAGTAGGAGACTTCAACATGGCAGTTTCTGCAAATGACAGATTTTCTAAGCAGAACATCACCAAAGAAACAAGGGCCTTAAATGATGCACTAGACCAAAGAGATTTCCCAGATATAAACAGAACATTCCATCCTATTGCAACAGAATACACATTCTTCTCAAGTGCACATGGTACTTTCTCCAGAATAGACCACATACTGGGTCACAACCAATACCAAAAGATTGGGATTTTCCACTGCACATTTTCAGACCACAATGCTTTGAAACTAGAACTCAATCACAAGAAGAAATTTGGGGGATCCCTGGGTGGCGCAGCGGTTTGGCGCCTGCCTTTGGCCCAGGGCGTGATCCCGGAGATCCGGGATCGAATCCCACATCGGGCTCCCAGTGCATGGAGCCTGCTTCTCCCTCTGCCTGTGTCTCTGCCTCTCTCTCTCTCTCTCTCTCTGTGACTATCATAAATAAATAAAAATTAAAAAAAAAAAAAAAAACAAGAAGAAATTTGGGAGAAATGCAAACACGTGGAGGTTAAAAAGAATCCTACTAAATGATGAATGGGTCAACCAGGAAATTAGAGAAAAATTAAAAAGATTCATGGAAACTAATGAAAATGAAAAAACAACCATTCAAAATCTTTGGGACATAGCAAAAGCAGTCCTAAGAGGGAAATATATCACAAATACAAGCATCCCTCAAAAAATTGGAAAAAAACCCAAATACACAAGCTAAACTCGCACCTAAAGAAATTGGGGAAACAACCACAAATAAAGCCTACACCAAGCAGAAGAAAAGAGATAACAAAGATTCGAGCAGAACTCAATGAAATAGAGACCAGAAGAACTGTGGAACAGATCAACAAAACCAGGAGTTGGTTCTTTGAAAGAATTAATAAGATAGATAAACCCCTAGCCAGTCTTATTATAAAGAATAAAGACTCAAATTAATAAAATCATAAACGAAAGAGGAGAGATCAAAACCAATACCAAGGAAATACAAATGATTTTAAAAATATGTGGAGCATGGGATCCCTGGGTGGCGCAGCGGTTTGGCGCCTGCCTTTGGCCTAGGGCGCAATCCTGGAGACCCAGGATCGAATCCCACGTCGGGCTCCCGGTGCATGGAGCCTGCTTCTCCCTCTGCCTGTGTCTCTGCCTCTCTCTCTCTGTGTGTGTGTGACTATCATAAATAAATAAAAATTTTAAAAAAATGTGGAGCAGCTATATACCAACAAATAGGCCATCTGGAAGAAATGGATGTATTTCTAGAAACCCACAAATTACCAAAACTGGAACAGGAAGAATTAGAAAACCTGAACAGGCCAATAACCAGGGAGGAAATTGAAGCAGTAGTCATCAAAAACCTCCCAAGACACAAAAGTCCAGGGCCAGATGGCTTCCCAGGAGAATTCTATCAAACGTTTAAAGAAGAAATAATACCTATTCTACTAAAGCTGTTCCAAAGGATAGAAAGGGATGGAATACTTCCAAACTCGTTTTATGAGGTCAGCCTTACATTCCTTCCAAAACCAGACGAAGATCCCACCAAAAAAGAGAATTATAGACCAATATCCCTGATAAACATGGATGCAAAAATTCTCAACAAGATACTAGCCAATAGGATGGAACAATACATTAAGAGGATTATTCACCATGACCAAGTGGGATTTATCCCCAGGATACAAGGGTGGTTCAACATTCGTAGAACAATCAATGAGATAGATCACGTCAATAAGAGAAAAAACAAGAACCATATGATCCTCTCAATAGATGCAGAGAAAACATTTGACAAAATACAGCATCCATTCCTAATGAAAACTTTTCAATGTGTAGGGATAGAGGGAACATTCCTCAATACCATAAAAGCCATTTATGGAAAACCCACAGGGATTATCATTCTCAATGGGGAAAAACTTAGAGCCTTTCCCCTAAAATCAGGAACACAACAGGGATCTCCACTCTCATCACTGCTATTCAACATAGTACTGGAAGTCCTAGCCTCAGCAATCAGGCAACAAAAAGACATAAAAGGCATTCAAATTGGCAAAGAAGAAGTCAAACTCTCCCTCTTTGTAGATGACATGATACTGTACATAGAAAACCCAAAAGACTCCACTGCAAGATTGCTAGAACTCATACAGCAATTCGGCAGTTTGGCAGGATACAAAATCAATGCCCAGAAATCAGTGGCATTTCTATACACTAACAATGAGACTGAAGAAAGAGAAATTAAGGAATCAATCCCATTTACAATTGCACCCAAAAGCATAAGATACCTAGGAATAAATCTCACCAAAGAGGGAAAGGATCTATACCCTAAAAACCACAGAACACTTATGAAAGAAACTGAGGAAGACAAAGAGATGGAAAGACATTCCATGCTCATGGGTTGGAAGAATTAATATTGTGAAAATGTCTATGCTACCCTAGGGCAATTTACACATTCAGTTCAATCCCTATCAAAATACCATGGACTTTCTTCAGAGAGTTGGAACAAATCATCTTAAGATTTGTGTGGAATCAGAAAAGACCCCAAATAGCCAGAGGAAGAGTGAAAAAGAAAACCAATGCTGGGGGCATCACAATGCCTGATTTCAAGCTGTATTACAAAGTCGTGATCAGCAAGAAAGTGTGGTACTGGCACAGAAACAGACAGATATATCAATGGAACAGAATAGAGAACCCAGAAATGGGCCTCAATTCTATGGTCAACTAATATTCGACAAAGCAGGAAAGAATATCCACTGAAAAAAGGACAATCTCTTCAATAAATGGTGCTGGGAAAATCGGACAGCCACGCACAGAAGAATGAAACTAGACCATTCTCTTACACCATACACAAAGATAAACTCAAAATGGCTGAAAGATTTAAATGTGAGGCAAGAATCCATCAAAATCCTAGAGGAGAACTTGGCCACAGCAACTTCTTGCAAGATACATCTAGGAAGGCAAGGGAAACAAAAGCAAAAATGAATTATTGGGACTTAATCAAGATGAAAAGCTTCTGCACAGCAAAAGAAACAGTCAACAAAACTAAAAGACAACCTACACAATGGTAGAAGATATTTGCAAGTATCAGATAAAGGGCTAGTATCCAAGGTCTATAAAGAAGTTCTCAAACTCAACATGCAAGAAACAAACAATCCAGTCATGAAATGGGCAGAAGACATAAACAGACATTTCTCTAAAGAATACACGTAGCCAAGAAGCACATGAGAAAATGCTCCACACCAGTTGCCATCAGGGAAATACAAATCAAAACCACAATGAGGGGCAGCCCTGGTGGCACAGCGGTTTGGCACCGCCTGCAGCCTGGGGTGTGATCCTGGGGACCCGGGATCGAGTCCCACATCAGGCTCCCTGCATGGAGCTTGCTTCTCCCTCTGCCTGTTTCTCTGCCTCTCTCTCTGTGTGTCTATGAATGAATAAATAAAATCGTAAAAAAAAACACACACACACAATGAGATACCACCTCAAACCAATGAGAATGGTGAAAATTAACAAGACAGGAAATAAATGTTGGAGAGGATGTGGAGAAAGGGGAACCCTCTTGCACTGTTGGTGGGAATGCAAACTGGTTCAGCCACTCTGGAAAACAGTGTGGAGGCTCCTCATGAAATTAAAAATAGAGCTAGCCTACGACCCAACAATTGCACTACTGGGGATTTACCCCAAGGATACTGATGTAGTGAAATGCCAGGACACTTGCACCCCAATGTTCATAGCAGCAATGTCCACAATAGCCAAACTGTGGAAGGAGCCACGATGTCCTTTTACAGATGAATGGATAAAGATGCGATTGATATATATATATACACACACAATTGAATATTATTCAGCTATCAGAAAAGACAAACACCCACCATTTGCTTCAACATGGATGGAACTAGAGGGTATTATGCTGAGTGAAGTAAGTCAATTGGAGAACAATCATCATATGGTTTCACTCATATGTGGAATATAAGAAATAGTGAAAGGGATTATAAGGGAAATGAGGGGAACTGAGTGAGAAAAATTAGAGAGGGAGACAAATCATGAGAGACTTCTAATTCTGGGAAAGAAAAGAAGGGTTGGGATCCCTGGGTGGCGCACCACTTTGGCGCCTGCCTTTGGCCCAGGGTGCAATCCTGGAGACCCGGGATCAAATCCCACGTCGGGCTCCCGGTGCATGGAGCCTGCTTCTCCCTCTGTCTATGTCTCTGCCTCTGTGTGTGTGTGTGTGTGTGTGTGACTATCATAAATAAATAAAAATTTTTAAAAAATAAAAAAAAGAAAAGAAGGGTTGCAGAAGGGGAGGTAGGTGGGGGAATGGGGTAGCTGGGTGATGGGCACTGAGGAAGGCACCTGATGGGATGAGCACTGGGTGTTCTACTATATGTTGGCAAATTGAATTTAAATGTAAATAAATAAATAAATAAATAAATAAATAAATAAATAAATAAATAAATAAAAATTTTAAAAATAAAAATAAAAAATAGTGAACAAATTTTACATCTTAAAAAAAAGATCATGGACTACTATAAAGGGAAAGGTGAGAGACAAATTAGATGGATTTGCTAAGGTCAAGCCCCACATTCCATGTAGAGATTACTTAAAAATAATCTTTAAAAAAGGTAAATTGCTACACCCATTATGGAAAAACAGTATGGAGGCTGTTCAAAAAATTAAAAATAGGCACATCTGGGTGGCTCAGCAGTTGAGCATCTGCCTTTGGCTCAGGTCATGATCCCAGGTCCTGGGATCAAGTCCCACATTGGGGTCCCCCCAGGAAGCCTGATTTTCCCTCTGCCTTTGTCTCTCATGAATAAATAAATAAAATATTTTTTTAAAAAAAATAAAAATAGCGCAGCCCAGGTGGCTCAGTGGTTTAGCGTCACCTTTGGCCCAGGGCATGATCCTGGAGCCCCGGGATCAAGTCCCACATCATGCTCCCTGCATGGAGCCTGCTTCTCTCTCTGCCTGTGTCTCTGTGCCTCTCTTTCTCTCTCTGTGTCTCTCATGAATGAATAAATAAATAAATTAATAAAGTATTTTTTAAAAATTAAAAATAGAACTACTATATGATCCAGCAGTCCCACTTCTGGGTATATATCTGAAGGAAATGAAATCAGTATCCCAAAGATATATCTGTACTCCCATGTTCACTGCAGCATTAATCAGAATAACTAAGATATGGAAAACAACCTAAGTGCCCACTGATGGATGAATGGATAAAGATGGATATTTCCGAGTATTATTCAATCATGAGAAAGAAGCAAATTCAACCATTTGGAAGAACATGGATGAAACTGAAGGACATTATGCTAAGTGAAATGAATCAGACAGAGAAAGACAGATATTGTATGTTCTCATTTATATGGGAAAGCTTTTTAAAAAACGTTAAACTCATAGAAGCAGAGTAGAATGTTACCAGAGTTATGGGGGAAATGAGATGTTGGTCAAAGAATACAAAGTCAATTATGTAGAATGAATGTCTAGAGATCTATGGGGCACCTGGCTGGTTCAGTCAGTGAAGCATGAAACTCTTGATCTCAAGGTTGTGAGTTCAAGCCCCACAATGGGTATGGAGATATACTTAAAATCTTAAAAAAAAAAAAATTCTAGAGATCTAATATACAGGCATGAAGGCTATCTATACTTAATAATACTATATTGAACAATGGAAATATGTTTAAAAAAACTAAATTATAGGTGTACTCATCACACACACACAAAATGGTAACTTTGGGGGTGCCTGGCTGGCCCATTTGGAGGAGTATGCGACTCTTGATCTCATGATCAAGCCCCATATGTGGTGTAGAGATTACTTAAATACAAGTTTTAAAAAATGGTAACCATATGAGGAGATGTTAATTAGCTTGACTATAGTAATCATTTCGATACGTATATGTGTATCAAATCATGTTGTATACCTTGAATATATATACAAATTTTGTGAATAATAAGTAAATAGAAGGATAGAAGGATTGACTAAGGGTACTATAAGAAGTATTAACACAAAGGAAGCTTGAGTGGTTCAGTCAGTTAAGCTTCTGGCTCTTGATTTTGGCTCAGGTCATGGTCTCAAAGCCATGAAATCCAGCCTATTATGGCCTCCATGTGAGTATGGAGCCTACCGAAGATTCCTTTTCTCCTATGGGGTACCTGGGTGGCTCAGTCAGTTAAAGGGCTGACTCTTTGTTTCAGCTTAGGTAATGATCTCAGGGTTTTGAGATCAAGCCCTGCCTTGGGCTTCATGCTCATCACACAGAGTCTGCTTGAGATTCTTTCCCGTTCCATCTTGCTCCCCCCTCCACTCTTCTCCCCACTTCTATGCTCTCTAAAACAAATAAATAAAATCTTTAAAAAAAATTCTCTCTCCCCCAGCCCCTCCCCTGTCCCACTCTCTCTCTAAAAAGAAAAAAAAGTATTAACACAAAGGAGATTAACAACATAAAAATACAACCTTCCTTTTTTTTAAATACAACCTTCCTAATTACAAAAAAAAAAAATTAGAAGAAACGCTCAACAGAGAACAAAATACAGTGAATATAACACATATGCCCAGTAATTACATCAGAAGATGAAAGAATTGAGATGAAACACATTTGAATTGTTTATATCATCAAACAGTAACACAAACAAGTGTAAATAGGCTTATCTCACCTATTAAGCAAGAAAGGTTTCCACATTGCCTCATAAAGCAGAACCCAGAAATGCTGTGCACAAGAGATATGTTTACAACACAGTCATTCAAACAGGCTAAAATTAAAGAGATGGACAAACATTTACCAAATGAAAACAATATAAAAGAAGGAACTGGAATCCTGATGTCAAAGTAGCATTCCAAAAGCAGTTATATGAGCCAAAGGAGAATACTTTGTAATGTTAAAAGCCCTGTCCAAAATGAAGATTTAGGGATGCCTGGGCAGCTCAGTGATTGAGCATCTGCCTTTGGCTCAGGGCATGATCCCAGGGTCCTGGGATTGAGTTCCACATTGGGCTCCATGCAGGGAGCCTGCTTCCTGCTCTGCCTGTCTTTGCCTCTGTGTGTGTGTGTGTCTCTCATGAATAAGTAAATAAAATCTTTTTAAGAAATGAAGATTTAACAACAAAATATGTGAAGATACCTATGCACAAACTTACACAGCAAAAGCCTATATAAACCAAAAATGTTAGGAATGCAAAAAAAACAAGCATTCCCTAAGGGGAGACTTGCAACATACCACTTACAAAATGAGACAGATTTAGTAGACAAAAAAATAAGTGAAGATACAAAAGACCCAAGCAATATAATCAATAAGGTGAAACTTTTGGATCTATATATATTGAACACTATACCCAGATCATACAAAATATAGTTTCTCTTGAGCACACATGCAGCAGTCACAAAAACTGATCATACAGTACAACACAAAAAAAGATAATCTCAGTACGTTCCTTAAAATATTTATTACAAACACAAATTACAATCAGTAAAGAAATTTAAGAGTTACAAGTTAATAAGCTGATTCTAAAATTCATATATTAGGGATGCCTGGGTGGCTCAGCAGTTGAGCGTCTGCCTTCAGCTCAGGGCCTGATCCCGGAGTCCCGGGATTGAGTCCCAGGTCGGGCTCCCTGCATGAAGCCTGCTTCTCCCTCTGCCTGTGTCTCTGCCTCTCTCTCTCTCTCTCTCTCTGTGTCTCTCAGGAATAAGTAAATAAATAAAATCTTTTAAAAAAATAAAATTCATATATTAAAAAAAAAAAAAAAAAAAAAAAACGGGAAAAAAAGAGCCTAGATAGCCAAAGCAATTTTGAAAAAGAAGAAAAGGGGCACCTGGGCAGCTCAGTGGTTGAGCATCTGCCTTTGGCTCATGGCGTGATCCCAGGGTCCTGGGATTGAGTCCCACATCAGGCTCCCTGCAGGGAGCTTGCTTCTCCCTCTGTTTATGTCTCTGCCTCTCTCTGTGTCTCTCATGAATAAATAAAATCTTAAAAAAAATGTTAAAGAGCTTATATTACCTCATTTTAAGACTTATAAAGTTATCGTTCTCAAGACAGTGTGGTAGTTTTGTAAAGATATACACAAGACAAAGTAAGGTTTAGAAATAAACCCACATATACATGGTCAATTGATGTCTGACGAAGGTGTCAAGGATATTCAGGGAAGAAAGAATACTCTTCTCAACAAATCTCTCTGGACAACTGGTTAGTCATATCCAAAAAACTTCAGAGTTCCTGAAGGATCTTACTCAACTGTTAAGACTGATTATCTCCAGAAGGTGAGACTATGAGGAATGTTCAAATTAAAATTTTTATATTTCTGGTCATTTAGTGAAGGTGGTAACTAACAGGTTTCTCCATTATAAAGTTACCAATTGTCCCTATGTAACCAATGACTAATCTGTGGGGATGTAACTTGAGACAATGTAAATATTTTGTTCCTCATTCAACTTTCACCCAATAACTTTGGCGTCCATCAGTGATTCTTGCTTGACTCAATTATTACTTTAATAGTTTCAAAATGGTTATTTTTCTAACTCTCAATCTTCCCACATTATTAATTGGTACTACACAAAACTGTAATTCCAAAATCTGCTGGCGAAGTCCTAACAGGGGCCATAGTCAGATCAGAAGGATAGAGGGATACAACAGTTGATGGAATTAAGGTGGAAGTTTGGATGAAAATAGGAATGTCTGAATGGACTTTACATGTAGATGCATCTCCTTCATCTAAATGTATTCCTAGGGGCACCTAGGTGGCTCAGTGGTTGAGCATCTGCCTTTATTTAGCTCAGGTCATGATCCTGCAGTTCTAGGATTGAGTCCCGCTTCAGGCTTCTCGTGGGGAGCCTGCTTTTCCCTCTGCCTATGTCTCTGCCTCTCTGTTTATCATGAATAAGTAAATAAAATCTTTTAAAAATTAAATAAATGTATTCCTAAGGTGGATATTATGTCTGACTAGGGAATATTTCTCCTGTCTAGTATGGTAAAACAAAAAGAATGTAAGTTCACCCTTTGGGCAGTATTAATTGTACATGATAAATGAGAATCTTTAGAATTGCCCAAACCCATACAAGTTGTTATTCTGAAGCAGTACAGAATACGTGGTGAGGGGGCACCTGGGTGGTTCAGTCGGTCAGACATCTGCCTTTGGTTCAGGTCACCCTGGGGTCCCGGGATAGAGCCCTACATCAGGCTCCCTGCTCAGCGGGGAATCTGCTTCTCCCTCTACCTCTGCCCCAGACTCTCCCCCTCCCTGCTCGTGCTCTCTCACTATCTCTTTCTCTCCCTCTCAAATAAATAAATAAAATCTTAAAAAAAAATACGTGGTGGACAAAAAGAGATGACGACTTTAGTGGCATGTTAGAGGCTGAATTACTGGTCCAAAAAATTCTCCTAGAATAGCCCTGTGTGCCCTGTGAAAGAGGTGGTTGACACAGACAACAACACCCTGTCACGGCTTAAATAAATTAGTAACACCTGACAGCGTTAGTAGTTCCTGATATGGTTTCCACAATGGAAAAACAAAGAAAGCTAAGGAGACTGGTTCTCAGTGACTGATCTTGCAAAGGCTTTGTCCTCCATCTATTGAGATAGGAAAACAGTAAGCAGCCCTCTGCTTTCATATGGGAAGGATCCTAATTTACATTTACAGTACTACCAGTGTTCTCTGAATTCACCAGATGTCATAATCCAACTGTCAAAACTTGGTTAGAAGAGATTTGGATTTGATACAGGTCCCAAGGATAATAATACACTACGTTGATGACATCATAATACGAGAGACACTGAAAATCAAGCCAGGACTTACAGGCAGTGAGTGACACACGGGGACAGAGGTGAGTTGATAAATCCAGCGAAAATCCAAGGGCCCACTCAAATGGTGAAATTCATCAGAATCCCCAGGGCAGGAGCTCTTCATGACATTCCACAGGCAACAAAAAATGAACTACTGTTGGACTGTGAGCATGGGCGAGAGCCAGAAACTGGCTGTCATTCTTGGAACATAAGCAGGCCTCAGGCCCTGTATAAAGCATCTGTGATGAAATTTACATTCCTTCCTGAAAGGAGGATTCTGCAGTCACTTTGTCAACCAGCACAGATGTTTCTCTTCCTACGATAAAGATCAGGGATCTAAACTTACCCAGAAAGGTAGAGAGGTACCATGTGTTCCCATTGGAATGGCGGGTTTTGCAGCATTTTGTGTGTATTATTTAAATTGAAGAGCAAGGCAAATGCTAAAAGGTTGTCTGTTCACCTGATCCACATGTGCCTGGCAGCCAAAGGCTTTGCTGTGGGAGCAAGGACTCTTGGTATGGGCTAATCCTGCATAAGGAATTCTGAGCAAAGCCTAAACTTTAGAAGAAGAGATGCTTGGTGGTAGTTGCTTTAGCTAGACATCTCATTTTGAGGTTATATGTTCATGTTGAAAATAAATCATTAGAGTGGGTCAGACAAGAACATGGTGATTTGAATATTGACTTCCTTTCTTGCAGGCTTGATCTCCCTGGTGACCAAATTACTAGTGACTAGTTCACTAACCAGGTCATTCAGGGGAGTCACATTAGTACCAAAAAAAGTTACTTTTAAATGCACTTCATAGGGACGCCTGGGTGGCTCAGTGGTTGAGCGTCTGCCTTCAACTCAGAGAGTGATCCTAGAGTCCTGAGATCGAGTCCCACATTGGGCTCCTTGCATGGAGCCTGCTTCTCCCTCTGCCTCTCTCTCTGCCTCTGTGTCTCTCATGAATAAATAAAATATTTAAAATAAATAAATACATAAATGCACTTGATAGTGGCAAAATGGTTACCTTCTTAAACTCTTCTGATGAAATTAGTTTTAAAGAGGACAACATGCCAGTCCTAATGTATTTCCAGTTGCTGCAGAATATCATATGCATTTCATGTTATGTAGGAATCCTACTTATTGCAGTTAATTTAACTTTTTTCTGCCTGCTCTGTGGACTGAGTACTTCAGTTTTTAGGGCTGGTAAGCTATTGACGATCCCTTTTAGAACAATGCATTAATATAACATTATAAGCCTCCCCATAATTGAAAATGTGTGTGTTTAAACCAAACCTTAAAAAGCTGATAAAATGGCTGCTTAGAAGTAGTGCTTATTTCAAGAAGGATCAACGGGATCCCTGGGTGGCGCAGCGGTTTGGCGCCTGCCTTTGGCCCAGGGCGCGATCCTGGAGACCCGGGATCGAATCCCACGTCGGGCTCCCGGTGCATGGAGCCTGTTTCTCCCTCTGCCTGTGTCTCTGCCCCTCTCTCTCTCTCTCTGTGACTATCATAAATAAATAAATAAAATTTAAAAAAAAAAAGAAGGATCATAGTTGCAAACATGAGAATAAGTTAATTATGGATCCCAGTTTAGCTCTTTTGCAACTGCAGAATTATATTTATGCTGCTGTTATATTAGAATAATTTTTAAATGTCCTTTTGAAATAGAAACATCTTTTAAGTGCCAATGCAAAGGTAAATGAAAAACAATTTTTAAACGTATGAAGTATGTTTATTTCTCCTATAAGACTCATAAATGTTAACAAATTACCTACAGTGGAAGTGATTAATGACTTATGAGCAAGCTTGTTTGGTCAAACATTACACACAAACTTTGGTATACTCCAGAATATGTATTGCAACTTGTGAAATTCTCTTGTCTAACCTGAATTTACATTCCATGGTGATAACATGGTAAATGTAACTAAAATAAGTGAACACATTAAAATATATATATATATATAGTTGCCTACCGCTGGTATTAAGCAAAATAACATAGCACCTAATCAGGTTACTTGGATTTTGCAAGACACATGTTCCATGTCTGTGGATATTACTAACTCCTATCTATAAAATTACCCAAATACGGTCATATTCGAATAAGATCCTGGAAAAAAAGTAAGCTGTCTCAATTGCAAAAAGCAGGAGCTCTTTTTTTTATGGTGAAAAAACTTATATTTAGATTTAGCCAGCTGGACTCAGTTTAGATGATCCCATTTTTATTGGCAACATCCAAAGCATCATAGTCAGAAGCCAATCAAACATATGACTTCTCTCCAATGGGCCTGATCAAGATGTTGATGTTGGTTACAACAATGTCCTAGAGCTTCTTCACAGCCCGTGTGATCTGGTGCTTGTTGGCCCTGACATCCACGATGACTACGAGTATGTTGTCTTCATTTTCTTCATGGCTGTCTCGGTAGTCAGGGGGGAACCTGATGATGGCATAGTGGTCAAACTTGCAGCTTTGGGAGGGACAGGGGCTTCCTTATTTGCCTTCAGTGCCATCTTCACGAAAGGGAACAGTAGCTCTCTTGATGCCTTTGGCCATTATGATCCACACTTAGATATGATTTTAGAACTGTCTCCAATTTTACTAATGAAGACAGGAGGCCAGGAGGCTCATGAGCAAAATGACCATGGTGACAGGGATGGAGGTTATGTACAGACCCAGCAACATGGACTTTCACTCACCAAGGTTGACTTGGCTACAACCACAGCAGAGTGCCCAAGGTGCCAGCAGCAGAGACCAACACTGAGTCTCTGATATGGCACCATTCTCTGGGGTAATCAGCCAGTTACCTGGTAGCAGGTTGATTACACTGACCACTTCCATCATGGAAAGGGGAGCACATTCTTGTTACTGGAATAGACAGTTACTCTGGATATGGATTTGCCTTTCCTGTACAGCATGCCAAAACTACCATCTGTAGACTTATGTGATGCCTTATCCACTATGACGGTATTCAACACATTGTTAATGATGAAGGAATTTACTTCACAACAAATGAAGTGCAGCAATGAGTCTGTGCTCATAGAATTCACTTGTCTTACCAGGTTTCCCACCATCCCCAAGCAGCTGGCTTTGACAGAATGGTGGAATAGCCTTTAGAAGACTCAGCTGCAGTGCCAACTAGGTGGTAACACCTTGCTAAGCTGAGGCAATGTCCTCCAATAGGCTGTACACCCTCTGAATCAGCATCTGATATATGGTACTGTTTCTCCCATAGACAGGAGTCAAGGATCCAGAACACAAGGGGTGGAATTGGAAAATGGCACCACCCACTATTACCCATAATGAAAAACTAGCAAAAATTTCCCTTTTCATCCATATGACCTTATGCTCTGCTAGTATAGAAATCTTATTTCCAAAGGGATGAATGCTTCTACCAGGAAACACAATGATTCCATTTCACTGGAACCTAAGATTGCCACCCAGCAGAAAATTGGGCTACTGCTACACAACTGAGGTAAGGAATTATATGCCTGAAATACAGAAGACCCCTTGGGCACCTGGGTGATGGCTCAGTCAGTTAAGCACCGAACTCTTGATCTCAGCTCAGGTCTTGATCTCAGGGATGTGATTTCAAGCCTTATGTTGGGCTCCACACTGGGCTTGGGGCCTACTTTAAAAAAAAAAAGGCCCCTTAAGGCATACTCTGTGTCATGTTCTGTGATGAAAGTCGATGGAAAACTATACAACACAATTCAGGCAAGACTATTAATAGCTGGACCCTGCAGGAATGAAAGTTTGGGTCACTGCACTAAATAAAGAACCAACCGAGGTACTTGCTGAGAGCAAAGGGAATATGTAATGGGTAGTAGGATTTACTTATAAATACCAGTTATGACTACCTGACCAGTTATAAAAATAAGTGCTATAATCTTTTAGTATTTCTTCCTTGTTTTGTTATAAACATTGTGTATAACACAATTATTTTTGCTTTGTGCCCTCTCTTATCCTCTATCACCCAACATAAAATCTATTAATAAGGCTTAGCTTTGGGGCACCTGGGTGATGCAGTCAGTTGAGCATCTGACTTTTGATTTCGGCTCAGGTCGTGATACTGAGCCCCATGTAGGGCTCTACACTCAGTGCACTGTCTGTTTAAGAGTCTCACTTCCTCTGTCCTTCCTGCTCATGCTCTCTAAAATAAATAAGTCTTTAAAAAAAATAATAATGGTTAGCTTTACGTCACTTATGTAAGTGCATGGTATATCAAAGAGAAGAGTAAACATCACTCAATGACTTTGCATCCTCTTCTGAGGAAAGAATTAGCCTGTTTTCGGTTATACACAAGATGGCTGTATCATGTTAGGCAGAAGGATGACTTTGTTGTCTTTATTTGGGGACTGAGTATGGTTCAGGATGATGCATGTGGGCACCAAGTTGACAAGGGGTGGACTGTGACGGGTCAGTTTTATGTGTCAAGTGGGCCAGCTATCATCCTGAGTTACTCAATCAAACACTAATCTAGGTGTTGCTGTGAAGTTCTTCTGTAGATGTGTTTAACATGTACCATTAGCTAACGTTAGTAGAAAAGATCATCCTTGATTATCTGGATCCAGTTTTATACAATCAGTTGAAAGGCCTTAAGAGCAAAACTGAAGGGATGCCTGGGTGGTTCAGTGGTTGAGTGCCTACGTTTGGCCCAGGGCATGATCCTAGAGTCCCAGGATCGAGTCCCACATCATCAGGCTCCCGGCCAGGAGACTGCTTCTCTCTCTGCCTCTGTGTGTGTGTGTCTCTCATGAATAAATAAATAAAATCTTTTTTTTTTTTTAATGATAGTCACACACACAGAGAGAGAGAGGCAGAGACATAGGCAGAGGGAGAAGCAGGCTCCATGCACCGGGAGCCCAACGTGGGATTCGATCCCGGGTCTCCAGGATCGCGCCCTGGGCCAAAGGCAGGTGCCAAACCGCTGCGCCACCCAGGGATCCCAATAAATAAAATCTTTAAAAAGATAACCACAAAACTGAAGTTTCCCTCAGGATGAAATTCTACCTGTGGATGGCAATGTCAGCTCCCACCACTTTCCTGCTGGCCTGCCTATGGATTTTGGACTCGCCTTGCCAACTCACACAATCATGTAATCCAATTCCTTGCAATAAATCTCTTAAAGCACTACACGTGTATATCCCCTACTGGCTCTATTTCTCTGGTAGAACTCTGACTGATACAGAGTACCCAGTTGGGCCCTTAATCCTTGTAAGACACAGAAGAGGAGAAGGCAGACACAAAGGAGAGGGTCTTGTAATAAAAGCAGAGATTACAGTGATACAGCCACAAACCAAGGAATACGTATACCCATAAGAAGGTGGAAGATGCAAGGATGGATTCTCCCTTACAGCCTTCAGAGGGAGCATGGCTCTGCCAACACCTTGATTTCAGATTCCTGGCCTCCAGACTGTGAGAGAAAAAACTTTTGTTGTTTAAGCCACCAAGTTTATGGTCATTAGTTATGGCACAACAAGGAAAGTAACACAAATTTTTCTTACTGGGAAGTCAGGTACTGCTATAATAAATACCTAAAAACGTGCAAGTGGCTATGGCTTGGGCTACTATGTAGCAGCTAGAAGAATTTTCAAGCAAGTGACAGAAAAAAACCAGACTGCCCCGAAGAGACTGTTGGGAAGAAATATGGACGTTAAAGGCACTGCTGGAGAGGGTTCAGAAGGAAGTGAAAAAGACAGTAGGATAAGTTTCTATCATTTTATTTTTTTAGGATTTTATTTATTCATGGGGGGGGGAGCATGAGAGCACAAGCAGGGGGAGGGGCAGAGGGAAAAGAAGAAGCAGACCCCCAGCTGAGCAGGGAGCCTGATGTGGGCCTTGATCCTAGAACCCTAAGATCATGACATGAACTGAAGGCAGACATCTAACTGACTGAGCCACCCAGGCACTCCAGTTTCTATCATTTTAAAGAATACATATATCACCAACAGAATGCTAACAAACATATGAACATTAAAGGTGCTTCTGGTGAGGTTTCAGATAAAATGAGGAACATGTTACTGGAAACTGAAAGAAAAACTATCCTTGTTATATAATGGCAGAAAACTTGGGAGAATTGTGTTCTACAGTTATGTAGGAACTAAAACTTGTAAGGAATGAACTTGGATATTTAGCTGAGAGATTTTCAAGCAAAGTATTGAAGGCGCAGCCTGGGTTCATCTTGCTGCTTATAGTAAAAAAGTAGGACAAAAGGAATACATTGAGTAAGGAACTATTTAACAAAAAAAAAAAAAAAAAAAGAAAAGAAACGACACTCGATGATTTGGTATATTCTCAACCTACCCATATTGTAATGAAGGCTAAAGTTAGACAAATGAATTGTCTGTGGAAATTTTCTGCGGAAAGCCAAGGGTGTAGCTAGATAATCTTTTCCTGGAAAGATTAGGTATATGGCTAATGGATCCACTGAACCATCTCACCAAGATCCAGGAATAGAGGGTGCCTGGGTGGCTCACTAGGTTAAGCGTCCAGCTCTTGATATTAGCTCACGTCATGATCCAAGTCCAGAACACCATCATGATCCCATCAAGTCCAGAACATCAGGCTCCTTGCCCCATGGGGAGCCTGCTTCTTCCTCTCCCTGCCACTCCCCCTGCTTGTGTGCACGAGCTCTCTCTCTCTCTCTGTCAAATGCATAAAATCTTTTTAAAAATCTAGGAACAGGGATCCCTGGGTGGCGCAGCAGTTTGGCGCCTGCCTTTGGCCTAGGGCGTGATCCTGGAGATCCAGGATCGAGTCCCACGTCGGGCTCCCGGTGCATGGAGCCTGCTTCTCCCTCTGCCTGTGTCTCTGCCTCTCTCTCTCTCTCTCTCTCTGTGACTATCATAAATAAATAAAAAATTTTTTAAAAATGTTTAAAAAAATCTTAAAAAAAAAAAATCTAGGAACAGAGATGGGATTATCCAGTACAGATCACTGGGGTCCCTTTTGTCTAATGCAGACATACATAAGAGAGTCACAAGGCTTTTGAGAACATTATATGCATAGAAACACTGCCAGCTTGAACCGAAAGAGAAAGATACAGGACAAAATGAGAAAATGCTGAAAGCTTCCAGGTTGGTGAACATGTGGAGGTGGGGAGACTGGTGTGCCTAGAGAGCATGGAAGCTTTGCACCCTATCCCCATACCTTGCTTTATGCATATCTTCATCTGGCTGTTGGTTTGCTTACTTTATCCTATCCTTTAATAAACTGGCAAACATCAAAAAAAATGAGACAAGGCTGCCAGCCTTCCAAAATTTTATAGGCAGAAAACCAGCTGATGGAACTACCTAGCTGTAAATGTGTGCCACTGTGCCAGAAAAAGGGAAGAATGACTTAAAAGGCAGAGAGCCTCAGGTGCATCAGAGTGGGACCAGAAGCAGAGGAGCCACTGCAGGCATTGCAGAGGCTAGAAGCCAATGGAGCCACTGCAGGCATTGCAGAGGCTAGAAGTGTTGCAATAGGTGCACAAGATCAAGGAAGAATCTTATAAGCTCAAGAATTATGCAAGAGAAAGAAATACTATAGTGATAACTCAATTCTGTCTTCCTGATGGTTCTTCCTTTATAAATCAGTTTCATCTGGACTCTAATCAGGGAAAAAGCACGCAGTTTGCTGCACAGGCAGAAAGTCAAACTACATCTATGGTTCACTCTTCCAATGGGACATTTGTACACTGTTGGGGACAGTATTTTATCCATGACTTGTCATCTGAATATCGATTAGCAACTGGATACTGATTACCTGCACAGACCGGACAACATCATCAGAACACCATCACAGCTCTCAATTTGTGCATCATACAGAAACTCACGAAAAAAACTAAAAAAAAACTAAAAAAAAAAAAAAAAAAAAAACAGCCAGGGATGCCTGGGTGGCTCAGCGGCTTGCCTGCCTTCAGCCCAGGGCGTGATCCTGGAGTCCTGAGATCGAGTCCCAAATCAGGCTCCCTGCATGGAGCCTGCTTCTCCCTCTGCCTGTCTCTGCCTCTCTCTCATGAATGAGTAAATAAAATCTTAAAAAAAAAAGAAAGAAAAGAAACAGCCAGAACAGAGTGTCAGAAAAGCACAGGAAAGACTTAAAAAAGGAAAGGTAATAGATTAAGGACTCAAGATGATGGTGAAGATGAAAACACTTGGAATTCAAATTCTACTCAACAGATGTAATGAGATTAGTACAATATGTACACTAATAATTGTTTCATTTATAATTTAATGCAACTAGGGCAGCCCGGGTGGCTCAGTGGTTTAGCCCCGCCTTCAGCCAGGGTGTGATCCTGGAGACCGAGGATCGAGTCCCACATCGAGCTCCCTGTGTGGAGCCTGCTTCTCTCTCTGCCTGTGTCTGTGCTTCTTTCTCTCTCTCTCTGTCTCTCATGAATAAATAAAATCTGTTTAAAAATAAATAAATAATTTAATGCAACTAAAATTCTACTGGGAGAATTAATGAAGTGCACTTGTGATGAGCACTGGGTATTATATGTAAGTCTTGAATTGCTAAATTGTACACCCCAAACTAGTATTATACTGTAATATACTATTACAAAACACTATTATTTTTTTAAGTTTCTTTTTTTTAAGATTTTATTTATTTATTTATTCAGAGAGGGAGAGAGAGAGAGAGAGAGAGAGAGAAAGGCAGAGACACAGGCAGAGGGAGAAGCAGGCTCCATGCAGGGAGCCCGACACAGGACTCGATCCCAGGTCTCCAGGATCACACCCCGGGCTGCAGGCGGTGCTAAACCGCTACACCATCGGGGCTGCCCAATTAACTGGAATTTAAATAAAACTTTAAAAAATTCTACTGGGGAAGTAGAACTGCTTTTCCTTTTTCAAGGAATCTATATTTTGAAATGTATCCTTAATCTCCTTAGTGGGTGTGGGTAAAAACACATGATCAATAGAAGAGGATAGAATGTCCAAAAATAAACCCACACATACATGTCAATTAATATTCAACAAAGAAGGAAGAATATACAATGGGAAAAAGACAGTCTTTACAACAAATAGTGTTGGGAAAAATGGACAGCTACATGCAAAAGAATGAAACTGGACGATTTTTTACACCATACAAAAAAAATAAAATGGATTAAGGACTGAAATGTGAGACCTAAAATAATACAACTCCTCAAATACAACATAGGCAACTATGTTGGACATAACTTCATGGACATCACCCTTAGCAACATATTTATGGATATATCTCCTCAGGCAAGGGAAAGAAAACAAAATATTGGGACTACATCAAAATAAAAAGCTTCCACACAGCAAAGAAAACCATCAACAAAATGAACAGGTAACCTGTTGAATGGGAGAAGATATCTGCAAATGATGTATCTGATAAGGGGTTAATATACAAAATACACAAAGAACTTGGGATCCCTGGGTGGCGCAGCGGTTTGGCGCCTGCCTTTGGCCCAGGGCGCGATCCTGGAGACCCAGGATCGAATCCCATGTCAGGCTCCCGGTGCATGGAGCCTGCTTCTCCCTCTGCCTGTGTCTCTGCCTCTCTCTCTCTCTGTGACTATCATAAATAAATAATTAAAAAAAAAAAAAAGAACTTATACAACACAACACTAAAAAAACTGATTAAAAAATGGGCAGAGGGATCCCTGGGTGGCACAGCGGTGTGTTTAGCGCCTGCCTTTGGCCCAGGGCGTGATCCTGGAGACCCGGGATCGAATCCCACGTCAGGCTCCCGGTGCATGGAGCCTGCTTCTCCCTCTGCCTATGTCTCTGCCTCTCTCTCTCTCTCTCTGACTCATAAATAAATAAAAATTTTTAAAAAAATCATTAAAAAAAAATGGGCAGAAAGGGGCACCTGGGTGGCTCAGTGGTTGAGGATCTGCCTTTGGCTTAGATAGTGATCCCGGGGTCCTGGGATGGAGTCCTACATCGGGCTCCCTGCAAGGAGTCTGTTTCTCCCTCTACCTATGGCTCTGCCTCTGTGTCTCTCATGAATAAATAAATAAAATTTCTTAAAATAAATTAATTAAGGGATCCCTGGGTGGCGCAGCGGTTTAGCGCCTGCCTTTGGCCCAGGGTGCGATCCTGGAGACCCGGGATCGAATCCCATATCGGGCTCCTGGTGCATGGAGCCTGCTTCTCCCTCTGCCTATGTCTCCGCCTCTCTCTCTCTCTCTCTCTCTCTCTCTGTGTGACTATCATAAATAAATAAAAATTAAAAAAAAATTAATTAAAAATGGGCAGAGAACTTAAAAGACATTTTTCAAGAGAAGACAGGTGGATGGCCGACAGACACACAAAAAGATGTTCAAAATCACTCATCATCAGGGAAATATAAATCAAAACCACAATGAGATAACACCTCACACAGTCAGAATGGCTAGTATCAAAAAGAAAAGAAACAGGGATGCCTGGGTGGCTCAGCGGTTGAGCATCTGCCTTCAGCTTAAAGCGTGATCCCAGGTCCTGGAATCGAGTCCCACATCAGGCTCCCTGCATGGAGCCTGCTTCTCCCTCTGCCTGTGTCTCTCTGCCTCTCTCTCTCTCTGTGCCTCTCATGAATAAATAAAATCTTAAAAAAAAAAGAAAGAAAGAAAGAAAAGAAAGAAAAAAGAAAAGAAAAGAAAAGAAAAGAAAAGAAAAGAAAAGGAAAGGAAAGAAAAGAAAAGAAAAGAAAAGAAAAAAGAAAAGAAAAGAAAGAAAAGAAACAAGTGTTGGCAAAGATGTGGAAAAAAAGAAATCCTAGTGATCCTTAATAGGAATGTAAGTTTGTGCAACCACTGTGGAAAACAGTATGGAAATACTTTTTTAAAAAAATTAGAAATAGAGGTGCCTGGGTGGCTCAATCATTTAAGTGTCTGCCTTCTGCTCAGGTCAGGATCCCAAGATCCTGGGATCAAGCCACACAATGGGCTCCCTGCCTGAGAATTCAACTTCCCCTCTCCCTCTGTCTGCCCCTCCTCCTGCTCAGGCTCATGCATGCTGTCTCTGACAAATAAATAAATAAAATATATTTTTTAAATTAGAAATAGAAATACCATTTGATCTAGTAACTCCACTAGTGGCATTTACCCAAAGAAAATGAAAACACTAATTTGAAAAGATGTTTACTGCAGCATTATTTACACTAGCCAAGATATGGAAACAACCCAAGTGTCCATCCACAGATGAATGGATAAAAAAAATACGGTATGTATATATACATACACACAATGGAATATTGCTCAGCCGTAAAAAAACAATGAGGGATGCCTGGATGGCTCAGTGGTTGAGCATCTGCCTTTGGCTCAGGGTGTGATCCCGGGGTCCTGGGATTGAGTCTCACATCTGGCTCTCTGCAGGGAACCTGCTTCTCCTTCTCCCTGTTTCTCTGCCTCTCTCTGTGTGTCTCTCATGAATAAATAAAATCTTAAAAAAAAAAAAATAGAATGAGATCTTGCCATCTGCGAAAACACAGATGGACCTAGAAGGTATTATGCTAAGTGAAATAAGTCAGGCAGAGAAAGACAAGTACAAGTACCATATGATTTTACTTATACATGGAATCTAAAAAATAAAACAGACTCAAAATACAGAGAACAAACTGATGGTTGCCAGAGTATAGGTGGATGGGGGAACAAGCAAAATAGATAAAGAGGATTAAGAGGCAGAAACTTCCAATTATAAAATAAATAAGTCACACAGATGAAAAGTACAGCACAGAGGGGGCACCTGGGTGGCTCAGATGGTTAAGTGTCCGACTCTCGATTTCAGTTCAGGTCATGATCTCAGGTTTGTGAGATTGGGCTCCACGCTCAATGAGGAGTCTACTTGAGATTCTTTCTCCCTCTGCTTGCATGCTCTCTCACTCTCTCTCTAAAATAATTAAGTAAATCTTTAAAAAAAAAAAAAGAACAGCATAGGGAATATAGTTAAAAATAATGTAATAACATATAGAGACAGGTAGTGACTACACTTATGTGGTGAACAGAGTCATATATAAAATTGCTGAATCAGTTCTGAAAAATAGTTTTGCTGGATATTAGATTGCTGGTTAACTGTTATTTTCTTTCATTATATTGAATATGTTATCCCACTGCTTTCATTATTGAGATTCTATTATTTGCTGAGACATTGTCATAAAACCTTTGTTAAAGTATGATTTTCTTTTGTTGTTTGAATATATTTAAAATAAGTGCTTTGGGGGGCTCCCAGGTGGCTCAGTGGCTGAGCATCTATCTGCGTTTGGCTCAGGTCGTGATCCTGTGGTCCTGGGATTGAGTCCAGCATTGGGCTCCCCATAGGGAGCCTGCTTCTCCCTCTGCCTATGTCTCTGCCTCTCTCTGTGTGTCTTTCATGAATCAATAAAAAAAATTTTTTTTTAAATTGCTGAATCAATGTTGTACACCTGAAACTAATATAATGTGGTATGTTAATTATGTTTTAATTTTAAAAATCTGTATCTGTAGGGATCCCTGGGTGGCGCAGCGGTTTGGCGCCTGCCTTTGGCCCAGGGCGCGATCCTGGAGACCCGGGATCAAATCCCACATCGGGCTCCCGGTGCATGGAGCCTGCTTCTCCCTCTGCCTATGTCTCTGCCTCTCTCTCTCTCTCTCTCTCTCTCTCTGTGTGTGTGTGTGTGACTATCATAAATAAAAATTTTAAAAAAATCTATATCTATAATCTATAAATTTCCCTGGGGTAGGAGTAACTTGAAAAAGTCAAAAGATAAATAACTAACTGGCTATGAAGTCCCTGCATATGGTAACCAACTGTCAGAAGCCTAAAGAGTCTAAAGGTCTGACACAAGTAACTTCCAACGGCTTTCTTATGTAGTATATCATATACCCAGTATCACTATGCTTTTAGATGGTATGTTTTGCTTAGAAATATTTTACCCTAAAACTCTTAAGCCCACACAAAGTAACTGGTATATCAATGAATAACTTGACTCTGGGTCAGATACATTTTCATTAACCAATCATATGATAATCTGTTTTAGCCTTTCTTTTGTTACACAACAATTGCAAGGAAAATCTTCTCATTTTTAATTATAAACACTGAATGAAAAATCTTTTCAAAAATAAAAAAGCCACAGAAAAGCTGTGATACCATTCATAACAAGATTGTAATTAAAGAGAGATGTCGGCGTGTCTCAGTCCATTAAGCATCTGCCTTCAGCTTAGGTCATGATCTCAGGGTCCTGGGATCGAGCCCCACAGAGCTGGGAGCCTGCTTCTCCCTGCTTCTGCCTCCTTCTCTGTCTCTTGTGAATAAATAAATAAAATCTTTATAAAGGCACCTGGGTGGCTCAACGGTGATCATCATTGGTTCAGGTTGTGATCCCGGGGTCCTTGGAGCAAGTCCCACATCAGGCTCCTCACAGGGAGCCTGCTTCTCCCTCTGCCTAGGTCTCTGCCTCTCTTTCTGGGTCTCTCATGAACAAATAAATAAAATCTTTTAAAAAATTAAAAATTTAAAAATAAAATCATTAAAAATAGATTATAATTGAAGATCTTATTTCCATCATCCATATGAAGATCAAAAGATTTTTTGACACTCAAGTATCATGAAATCTTTACTATAGAGGAAGTATTGATTTCCCTATGAAGGCATTGTAATACATGTGTCTGATTGCACTTCTTACTCTGTTATGTCTTCCCAAAATGTCAGAGATCAATCTAGACATCTTTGTCTTCTTCCAGATCTTAGAGAAAAGCTCAGTTAATCTTTACACACTGTTGGTGGGAACATAAATTGGTACAGCCACCGCAGAAAACACTATGGTGGCACCTCAAAAAATCTGAGGGGCACCTGGCAGGCTCAGTTGGTACAGCATGCAACTCTTGATCTCAGGGTCATGAGTTCAATCCCCACACGGAGAATGCAGTCTACTTAGAAAAAAATTTTTGAAACAGAAATACTATATGATCCAGTAACTCTACTACTTTTTTAAGATTTTGATTTCTTTTTTCTTCCCCAGCTGTATTGAAGTTAGAGGAAGCCAGCTACGAAAACTTAATAAGAACAAGATTCTCAGGGGATCCCTGGGTGGCTCAGCAGTTTCGCACTGTCTTTGGCCCAGGGCGTGATCCTGGAGTCCCGGGATTGAGTCCCACATCGGGCTTCCTGCATGGAGCCTACTTCTCCCTCTGCCTGCGTCTCTGCCTCTCTCTCTGTATCTCTCATGAATAAATACATAAAATATTTTTTAAAAAAAGAACAAGATTCTCATAACAATATAAAAAAGGTCTAGGTTTCAATGGATAATCACACCAAAAACCAGAAAAACCTCAAACTGAATGAAGAAAAATCAATTGGTATCAAGACTGAGATAACAGGGGCACCTAGGTGGCTCAGTGGTTGAGCATCTCCCATCAGCTCAGGTTGTGATCCCAGAATCCTGGGATCGAGTCCCAAATCAGGTTCCCCACAGGAAGCCTACTTCTCCCTCTGCCTGTGTCTCTGCCTCTGTCTGTGTTGTGTCTCTCATGAATAAATAAACAAAATCTTTAAAAAACAAAAAAAGACTGAGATGACAGAAAATTATCCAACCAAGACTTTCAATGAGCCATCATAAAAATGCTTCAATGAGCCTGTCTCAGGAAAAAAACAAGATATAAGGCAGACCCAAATGGAAATTTTAGACCTGAAAAATACAATAACTAAAATAAAAAAACTCATTGGATGGCCTCAAAAACTGAACAGAGGGAACAGAAATTACCCAATCTGAACAGCACAGATAAAACTGAATAAGAAAAAAAGTGCCTTAAGGATCTATAACAAAAGAACCAAATCGTGTAATCAGAAAACAGGAAGGAAAAGAGAAAGAGAACAGGCCTTAAATTAACAACAATTCTGGAAACAACAGATGTTGACAAGGATGTGGAGAAAGAGGACCCCTCTTACATTGTTGGTGAGAATGCAAACTGGTGCAGTCACTATGGAAAATGGTATGGAGGTTCCTCAAAAAAGATAAAAATAGAGCTATCCTACGACCTAGCAACCACACTACTAGTTATTTATCCAAAGGATACAAAAATAGTGATTCCAAGGGGCACTGCACCCCAATGTTTATAGCAACAACGTCCACAATAGCCAAACTATGAAAAGAACATAGATGTCCACCAACAGATGAATGGATTTTATATATATATATAGAATAGTCTGTAGTATATATACTACAGACTATTACTCAGCCATCAAAAAGAATGAAATCCTGCCATTTGCAATGACGTGGATGGAACTAGACTATATAATGCTAAACAGTCAGTCAGTCAGAGAAAGACAAGTACCATATGATCTCACTCATATGCAGAATTTAAGAAACAAAACAGATGAACATAGGGGAAGGGAAGGAAAAATAAGATAAAAACAGAGAGGGACGCCTGGATGGCTCAGCAGTTAAGCTCTGCTTTCAGCTCAGGATGTGAGCCTGGAGTTGAGGGATGGAGTCCCACATCAGGCTCCCTGAGGGGAGTCTGCTTCTCCCTCTGCCTATGTCTCTGCCTCTCTCTCTCTCTGTGCCTCTCATGAATAAATAAATAAAACCTAAAATTAAAAAAATTAAAAAAAAAACAGAGAGAGAGGCAAACCACAAGAGACTCAACACAGGGAACAAATTGAGGGTCACTGGAGGGAAGGTGGGTGGGGAAATGGGGTAACTGGGCAATGGGCATCAAGAAGGGCATGTGATGAAATGGGCACCAGCTGTTATACACAACTGATTAATCACTAAATGCTACATTGAACCTAATAATACACTATCTGTTAACTAAGTTTAATTTAAGTTTAGAAAAAAAGGGGGGGGGGAGTACATGAAGAAATAATGGCTATAAATGTCCCAATTTGGCAAAACATAAATTTACAGGGGCCTCTGGCTGGCTCAATCAGAAGAGCATGTGACTCTTGATCTTGGGGTTGTGAGTTCAAGCCCCACATTAGGTATAAAGATTACTTAAAAATAAAATCTTAAAAAATAATAATAAATTAATTAAAATAAATTTACAGACTCAAGAACCAGAAAAAAACCCCAAACAGGATAAAATCAAAGAAATCGTCACCAAGATGAATTGTTAAACTTTTGAAAACTAAAGATTAAAAAAAAATATATATATGGGCACCTGAGTGGCTCATTCGATTAAGTATCTATCTTCAGCTCAGGTCACGATCCTGGGGTCCTGGGATCAAGGCCCTCCCACTCCTGCCCCAGTCAGGCTCCCTGTTCAGTAGGGAGCCTGCTTCTCCCTCTCCCTGTCCCCCATTCGTGTTCTCGCTCTCAAATAAATAAATAAAATCATTAAAAAAATATGTATTTGGAACGCCATGATTGAGAAATGATACTTTACCTACAGAAACAATTTGAGTGAAGAAGATTTCACATCAGAAACCATAGAGGCCATAGGAGGTGGGACATTTTTCAGCTGAAAGAAAAGAACTGTCAACATGAAAATATCCCTTCAAGAATGAAGGACGGAGGGACACCTGGGTGGCCATGCCTTCAGCCTAGGGCATGGTCCTGGAGTCCCAGGATCGAATCCCACATCGGGCTTCCTACATGGAGCCTGCTTCTCCCTCTGGCTATGTCTCTGCCACTCTCTCTGTGTCTCTCATGAATAAACAAAATCTTAAAAAAAAAAAAATGAAGCAGACGGGCAGCTGGGTGGCTCAGTGGTTGGTTCAGTGTCCGTCTTTGGATCAGGTTATAATCCCCGGGTGCTGGGATTGAGTCCTGTTGCTTCTCCCTCTGCCTGTCTCTGCCTCTTTCTCTATATCTCTCATAAATAAATAAATAAAATCTTAAAAAAAAAAAGAATGGAGAAATAAAGACTTCTCAGATGAAAAAAAACTAATAGAATTGTCCCCAGCAGACCTACCTAAAAGAATGGCTAAAGTAAGTTCCCTAAACAGAAAAGTAAAGACAAAAGAAGGAATCCTGAAACACCGCAAAGGAAGAAAGAATACAGGAAATAAGACTATGGGTAGGGACACCTGAGTGGCTCAGCGGTTGAGCATCTGCCTTTGACTCAGGGCATGATCCTGGAGTCCTGGAATCGAGTCCCACATTGGGCTTCCTACATGGAGCTGGCTTCTCCCTCTGCTTATGTCTCTGCCTCTCTCTTTCTCTCTCTCTCTCTGTCTCTGTCTCTCATGAATAAATAAAATATTTAAAAACTAAAAATAAATAAAAAGAAAAAATTAAAAACATCATGCAAGTGTATGGTATCTAAAAAGAAAGTCACTTCAAATATAGCAATATAGGCACACTGAAGGTGAAAGTATGGAAAAAGATATATCATGCAAATGTTCATCAAAAGAAAGCAGAGATGCCTGGGTGGCTCAGGGTGTGATCCTGGGGTCCAGGATCAAGGCCTACATCAGGCTCCCTGTGAGGCTCCTTTCTTTAAAAAATAATAAAGAAATCAATGACAGAGAACAAGAGAATCTCCAAACACTTGGAAACTAAATAACACATTTCTAATAATCTATGGTTCGAAGAGGAAGTCTCAAAGGAAATTTTAAAAACTACAATGAACTGAATGAAAATGAAAATACAACCTTTAAAATTCATGGAACACATCTAAAGCAGTGCTGAGAAAAAAGCACATAGCACTAAATGCGTACGTTTAAAAGAGAAAAGTCTCAAAAAGTCTAAGGTCGCACCTCAAAAATCTAAGAAAAAAGACCATATTAAGGATATGTTGTTTAAAGGTACAAACTTGAAACTAGTAGATAAATAAGTACTAGAGAGCTAACGCACAGCAAGTTGATGATACAATACAATATTATAAACTTCAAAGTTGCTTTTTCTTAAGATTTTATTTATTTATTCATGAGAGACACAGAGAGAGAGAAAAAGGCAGAGACACAGGCAGAGGGAGAAACAGGCTCCTTGCAGGGAACCCAATGTGGGACTCGATCCCAGGACCCTGGGATCACGTCCTGAGCCCAAGGAAGACGTTCAACCACTGAGCCACCCAGGCATCCCTCAAAGTTGTTTTTTAAAGATTTATTCATTTATTCATTTATTTGAGAAAGAGAGGGTACAAGGTAGGGGGAGGGGGAGCAGGAGAGGGAGAAGCAGACTCCCAGCTGAGCAGGGAGCCCAACTCAGGGCTCCATCCCAGTACCCTGAGATCATGACCTGAGCCAAAGGCAGATGCTTAACCAACTGAGTCACCCAGGCACCCCAAACTTCAAAATCGTCAAGAAACTAGACCTAAATTGTTCCCACCACAAAAAAGAAATGATAATTATGCAATGAGATAGAGATGTTAGCAAACACAATAGTAATCATATTGCAATATATAAATGCATCAAATCAGTATGTGTATACCTCAGGGGATCCCTGGATGGCTCAGCGGTTGGGCGTCTGCCTTCGGCCCAGGGCATAGTCCAGGAGACCCGGGATCGAGTCCCGTGTAAGGCTCCCTGCATGGAGCCTGCTTGTGTCTCTGCCTCTCTCTCTCTCTCTCTCTCTCTCATGAATAAATAAATAAAATCTTTAAAAAAAATAAAAATAAACCAATATGTGTACACCTCAAACTTATATGTTATATAACAATTATATTTTAGTTTTTTAAAAAGACCAAAATAAACCCAGAGCAAGCAGAAGGAAATAGAAAAGAGCAGAAATTAATAAAGTTGAAAACAGAAAAATAATAGATAAAAATCAATGAAACAAAGAGGTGGCTCTTTGAAAAGATCAATAAAATTGAGAAACTTCTGGCAAGACTGAAAAAAAGAGAAAAATCAAATTACCAATATCAGGAATGAAACAAAGGATATCACTAAAGACCCTGCAGACACCAAAAGGATGAAGCAAATATAAACAACTCTTCATATATACATTTGATAATTTAGATGAAATGGACTGATTCTTTAAAAAAACAAAACAACAACAACAAAAAAAACCAACTACCACAAATTGACTGATATGAAATGGATAATTTGAATAGCCCTAAAACAACTAAGGAAATTTAATCCATAATTTAAAACTCACCAAAAAAGAAATCAGTCGATCAATGAATCTGTGGCCTAGATGGTTTTCCTGGAGAATTTTACCAAATTTTTTTTTTTTAAAGATTCTGTTTTATTCATGAGAGACAGAGAGAGAGGCAGAGACATAGGCAGAGAGAAAAGCAGGCTCCATGCAGGGAGCCTGATGGGCACTCCATCCTGGGGCCCCAGGATCATGCCAGAAGCTGAAGGCAGATGCTCAATCGCTGAGCCACTCAGGGGTCCCTTACCAAATTCTTTTAAAGAATTAACACTGGCGGGGATCCCTGGGTGGTGCAGCGGTTTGGCGCCTGCCTTTGGCCCAGGGCACGATCCTGGAGACCCGGGATCGAATCCCATGTCGGGCTCCCGGTGCATGGAGCCTGCTTCTCCCTCGGCCTATGTCTCTGCCCCTCTCTCTCTCTCTCTGTGTGTGACTATCATAAATAAATAAAAATTAAAAAAAAAAAAAAAAAAGAATTAACACTGGCGGCCCAGGTTTAGCGCCGCCTTCGGCCCAGGTTGTGATCCTGGAGACCCGGGCTCCCTGCATGGAGCCTGCTTCTCCCTCTGCCTATGTCTCTGCCTCTCTCTCTCTCTCTCATGAATAAATAAATAAAATCTTTAAAAAAATTAACACCAATTACAACACCTCTTACAGGAAAAAGAAGAGGAAGTGATTCTTCCAAACTCATTCTAGGATGCTAGCATTTGCCTGTGACAGGCTAAAAAGGGACCCCCCCACACACAAAGATATTCACATCCTAATCCTGGCAACCTGTGAATATCACCTTTATAGGGCAAGAACAAAAGAGTCTTTGCAGATGTGATTAAGGATCTTGAGATGAGTACCCTGAATTATCCAGGTGGGTCCTAAATGCAATCACATGTATCCCGATAAGAGAGAGGCAAAAGAACTTGACACACACAGACACAGAAGGCAGTGATGTGAAGACAGAGTCAAGAGATTTGAAGATGCTGGCCATTAAGAATAAAACGATGAAGCCAAGGAATAGCTGCAGCCAGCCAGAAGCTAGAAGAGAGGCAAGGAATAGATTCTCCCCTAAAGGCTCCGGAGGGAGTACAGACAGCCCTGCCAAAACCTTTATTTTGGCCCAAGGATACTTACTTTGGACTTAAGGCCTCCTTAAGAACTATGAGAGAATCAATTTCTGTTATTCTAAGCCACCAAGTTTGTGGTGATTTGTTGCAGAAAACACATGAAACTAATACATTCCCTGATTACAAAATCAGACAAATACAATATAAAAAAGAAAACTACACACCAATATCACTCATGAATATGTAGGAAAAAATTCTTGATAAAATATTAGCAAATATAATTCAACAATATATTAAAAGAATTATACACCATGACCAACTGGGGTTTACTCCAGGAATGCAAGGCAGGTTCCACATTCAAAAATCAATCCATGTGAGGGACGCCTGGGTGGCTCAGCAGTTGAGCATCTGCCTTTGGCTCAGGACGTGATCCCAGAGTCCTGGGATCGAGTCCCACATAGGGCTCTCTGCATGGAGCCTGCTTCTCCTTCCTCTTCCTATGTCTCTGCCTCTCTCTGTGTGTCTCTCATGAATAAATAAATAAAATATTTTTAAAAAATCAATCCATGGGCAGCCCGGGTGGCTCAACAGTTCAGCGCCGCCTTCTGCCCAGGGTATGATCCTGGAGACCTGGGATCGAGTCCCACGTCGGGCTCCCTGCATGGAGCCTGCTTCTCCCTCTGTCTGTGTCTCTGCCTCTCTCTCTCTGTGTGTCTCTCATGAATGAATAAAAAAAGAAAAATAAACCCATGTAATTCACATTAACAGGATCTTAAAAATTACATGATAACCAATGTAAAAAAATTTTTGACAAAATTCAACACTCATTTCCGCCAAAAATATGAACAGAAACAGGAATAGACAGGAACTTCTTCAACTTGATAAAGAGCATCTAAACCAAAACTACAACTCATATTATATTTAATGGTGAAAGACAATATTAACAGCAGGCAAGAATATCCAAGGGGCATCCCGGGTGGCTCAGTGGTTTAACGCCACCTTCAGCCCAGGGCCTGATCCTGGAGACCCGGGATCGAGTCCCACATCAGGCTCCCTGCATGGAGCCTGCTTCTCCCTCTGCCTGTGTCTCTGTCTCTCTCTATGTGTGTCTCTCATGAATAAATTTAAAAAATCTTAAAAAAAAAAAAAGAATATCCATTCTCACAATTCTTATTCAACATAGTGCTAGAAGTTCTAATAATGTAAAATTAGGCAAGAAATGGAAATGACAGGTATACAAAATAAAAAAGAAAAAAGCCCCTATTTATAAATGAAATGATTACCTATGAAGAAAAATCACCAAAAAATCTCTAAAAACATAAAAACCTCAGGACGCCTGGGTGGCTTGGCAGTTGAGCATCTATCTGCCTTCAGCTCAGGGCATGATCCCGGAGTCTGGGATCAAGTCCCACATCGGGCTCCTTGTGGGGAGCCTGCTTTTCTCTCTGCCTGTGTCTCTGCCTCTCTCTGTGCCTTTCATGAATAAATAAATAAATAAATCTTTAAAAATAATAATAATAAAATAAAATAAAAATAAAAACCTCCTGGAGCTAATAATTGAATTCAATGAAGTCACAGGAAACAGGATACAATACAAAAACCCACTGTATTTGTTTGCAATGAAAATGTGGACTTCAAAATTTAAAATATAAAATCATTTAAAATCACTTAGAAATATGAAATACTCAAGTATAAATCTAACAAAACATGTAGAAAACTTATAAATCAATAACAACATGCTAGCAATCATAAAAAAAAAAAGGACAGGACTGGAGGCATTGTGCTGATTTCAAACTATCATACAAAAGCTATATAGTAATCAAAACAATATGGTATTGGCATAAAAACAGACACATAAGTTAACAGAATAGAACAGAGAACTCAGAAATAAACCCATGCATATATGGCCAATTAATTTATGACAAAGGACCCAAGAACTTTCAATGAGGAAAGGACAGTCTCTTCAATAAATGGCATTGGAAAAATTAGACAGCCAGTGCAGAAAAATGAAACTGGGGACCACTAGCTTATATCATACACAAAAATCAACTCAGAATGGATTAAAGACTTGAACCTAAGACCTTAAGCCAAAAAATCCAAGAAAACATAGGCAGTAAGCTCCCTGACAGTCTTGGTGATGCTTTTTTGGATTTAATACCAAAAGCAAAGGCAACAGAAGCAGACAAACAAATGGGACGACATCCAACTAAAAAGCTTCTGCACAGCAAAGGAAACTACCAACTAAATGAAAAGGCAACCTACTGAAGGGTAGAATATATTTGTAAATCATATATCTGATAAGGGGCAATATCCAAAATATATAAGGAACCCATACAATTCAATAGCAAAAATAAATAAATACTTATTTAAAAACGGGCAGAGGGGGATCCCTGGGTGGCGCAGCGGTTTAGCGCCTGCCTTTGGCCCAGGGCGCGATCCTGGAAACCTGGGATCGAATCCCACGTCGGGCTCCCGGTGCATGGAGCCTGCTTCTCCCTCTGCCTATGTCTCTGCCTCTCTCTCTCTCTCTCTCTCTCTCCCCCATCCTCTCTCTCTGTGTGACTATCATAAATAAATAAAAATTTAAAAAAATAAAAAAATAAAAAAATAAAAAAATAAAAACGGGCAGAGGGATGCCTGGGTGGCTCAGCAGTTGAGTGCATCTGCCTTCGGTTCAGGGCATGATCCCAGGGTCCTGGGATTGAATCCCACATCAGGTTCCCTGCATGGAGCCTGCTTCTCCCTCTGCCTATGTCTCTGCCTCTCTCTTTCTGTGTCTCTCATGAATAGATAAATGATCTTTCAAAGAAGACATGCAGATGGCCAACAAATACATGAAAATATCCCAACATCGGGAGTCGCCGTGCGGCAGCTCCCTCCTGGCCTATGTCTCCGCGCTCCCTGCCGCAATGAGCTTCCTCAAAAGTTTCCCGCTGCCCCGCTCGGCCGAGGGGCTTCGGCAGCAGCAGCCCAAGACCGAGGCTGTGCTGAAGGGCAAGGGCCTCGGCACCGGCACGCTCTACATCGCGGAGAGGTTTTGAGTCTCCGGCCCCTGAGTGAGAATCATCAATGTGCCTGTCTCTTCTGTGAAAAGGTGTGGGAGGTGTTGCTCTTGGCAAGATATCCACCTGTCTTGGTTAGATGGCTCTGGATTAGGATTCTCACTGGAATACCCCACCATTAGCTTGCATGCGATGTCCAGGGACCTAAATGCCTATCCACAGAGCATTTGTATGTTATGGTGAATGCTAAATTTGGAGAAGAATCAAAAGAATCTGTTGCTGAAGAAGAAGACAGTGATGATGATGTTGAACCTATTGCTGAATTTAGATTTGTGCCTAGTGATAAATCAGCATTGGAGGCAATGTTCACTGCAATGTGTGAATGCCAGGCTTTGCATCCTGATCCTGAGGATGAAGATTCAGATGATTACGATGGAGAAGAATATGATGTGGAAGCACATGAACAAGGGCAGGGGGACATCCCTACATTTTATACCTATGAAGAAGGATTATCCCATTTAACAGCAGAAGGCCAAGCCACCTTGGAGAGATTAGAAGGAATGCTTTCTCAGTCTGTGAGCAGCCAATATAACATGGTTGGAGTCCGGACAGAAGATTCAATCAGAGATTATGAAGATGGGATGGAGGTAGACACTACACCAACAGTTGCTGGACAGTTTGAGGATGCAGATGTTGATCACTGAAGATGATTTATGCTGCTGTGGGATTCTGCTCATAACTAGGAAAGAACTAAAGAACTTGGTGCCTCTTCTACTGTGGAGTGGGTGTTGATGAAAGTCTTTTTCCTTCTCCAAAATTTACCTGAACCAGTTCTTTTTTTGAGACAGACTATATACTGAGACAAAAAGTTGTCACCAGCAGAAGAAACTATGACCTTTATTAACAAAGGTGAATTAACTTAACCAAGAGGGTATTTGTAGTTTATCATCTACCCAAAACTTTTGTGTATAGGTATCCTCTGAGTAGGCCTATAGTTCCTGCTTTCACTATATGCATCTTCTGTAACCTGGCAGGCCTATGTGGTGAGAATGCGCAGGTACTTGAAGACATAGGTAGACTGGATGGGAAGGAAGGAGGCTGAATCTAAGATATATCCTTTAGAGCCTAAGGATTCCCTTACCCCTTAAAAAGAAAGACAAAGAGATCTCAGAGAAATCCTGGCCACTGCTTGTTCTTCACAGGGATTAAGGTCTTTTTACTAATTTGGGATCCAGGTTAATTCATTTAGGCATCTTTAGAGAGCCTCTTGGGAAATATCCTAGCCACATGAAATACCACTAATATGGATGCTTCTGATTAGCTTTTACTTCTTTCACCATGTTTCACCAGTCTGTTTTGTTATAACCTCTTAGGTTATAGCCTTTAATTTCTAACCTCTTAGGTCAGTTTCCATAACAAATGAAATTGGGACGAAGTCCTCACAGTACTTCAATGATAATTGTTTTGTCTTTGTAATAGTTTAACAAATAAGTCTAGGTTTTCTATTAAAAAGAAAAAAGAAAAAAGAAAATATCCCAACATCACTAATTTAGGGGCACCTGGCTGGCTTAGTCTGTAGAGCATGTGATTCTCGATCTCAGGGTTGAGTTTAAGCCCCACACTGGGCATGGAGCCCACTGGAAAAAAAAAAAATCACTAATCTAATCATTGGAGAAATGCAAAATAAAACCAGAGTGAGACATCACCCCACACCTGTTAGAATGGCTAGTATCAAAAAGACAAGAAATAACAAGTGTTGGTGAGGATGTGAAGAAAAGGGAACACTTGTGCACTGTTGGTCGAACAGAAACTGGTACAGCTGCCGTGGAAAACAGTATGAAGTTTCCTAAAAAAATTAAATCTAGAACTATCATATCATCCAGCAATGCCACTTCTGAGTATTTATTCAAAGTGGAATAAAGCAGTAACAAAGAAAAAAAAAAAACAGTAACAAAGAAATATATGCACCCCCATGTTAATTGCCACATTATTTGCAATAGCCAAAATATGGAAGCGATCTAAGTGTCTATTAACAGATGAATGGATAATGAAAATATGGGGTGTGTATGCGATATACACACAATAGAATATTATTCAGCCATAAAAGAAAAGGGAAATCTTGCTATCTGCAAGAATATGGATATACCTTGAAGGCATTCTGCTAAGTGAAATAAGGGAAATATAAAAAATAGTGAAAGGGAAAAAAGGGGAAAGGATAGAAAATGAGTGGGAAAGATCAGTGAGGGTGACAGAACATGAGAGACACCTAACTCTGGGAAATGAACAAGGGGTGGTGGAAGGGGAGATGGGTGGGGGCTTGGGGTGACTGGGTGATGGACACTGAGGGGGACACTTGACGGGATGAGCACTGGGTGATATGCTATATATTGGCAAATTGAACTCCAATAAAAAATATTTAAAAATATATTAAAATGCAAAAAAAGAAAGAAAGACAAACACTGTATGAGGTCACTTATATGTGGGTTCTAAAAACAAAACAAAACAACAAAAAACAAGTTCATAGTACAGAGAACAGATTGGTGGATGCCAGATATGGGGCAAAATGGGGGAAGGGAGTCAAAAGGTACAAACTTCATTATAAAATAAATTACGGGGATCCCTGGGTGGCGCAGCGGTTTGGCGCCTGCCTTTGGCCCAGGGCGCGATCCTGGAGACCCGGGATCGAATCCCACATCGGGCTCCCGGTGCATGGAGCCTGCTTCTCCGGTGCATGGAGCCTGCTTCTCCCTCTGCCTATGTCTCTGCCTCTCTCTCTTTCTCTCTCTGTGACTATCATAAATAAATAAAAAATTTAAAAAAAAAGTCTTAAAATAAATTACGTCATGGGGATGTAATGTACAGCATGGCAACTATAGTTAATTAAACTGTATTGCATATTTAAAAGTTGCTATGAGACTAAATCTTAAAAGCTCTCACCACAAGAAAAAAATTAATAACTATATATGGTGATGGATATTAACTAGCCTTATTGTGGTGATCATTTTGCAATACATACAAATATCGAATGATTATGTTGTATACCTGAAATTAATATAATGTTGAAGTCAAGAATACCTCAATTTAAAAAGAGCATGGTAGGGATGACTGGGTGGCCCTGCAGTTGAGCGTCAGCTTCAACTCAGGACGTGATCCCGGGATCTGGGATTGAGTCCTGAATCGGACTCCTGCATGGAGCCTGCTTCTCCTTCCCCTGCCTATGTCTCTGCCTTTCTCTATATCTCTCATGAATAAATAAATAAAATCTTTTTAAAAAAGAACAACACGGGATCCCTGGGTGGCGCAGTGGTTTAGCGCCTGCCTTTGGCCCTGGGCATGATCCTGGAGACCTGGGATCGAATCCCATGTTGGGCTCCCGGTGCATGGAGCCTGCTTCTCCCTCTGCCTATGTCTCTGCCTCTCTCTCTCTCTCTGTGTGACTATCATAAATAAATTAAAAAAAAAAATTTTTTAAAAAAAGAACAACATATTGGAGAAAGAATAGACAATTTTATCAGTGGAACAAACAGAAAGAAAGTAGACCTGAGCGCCTAGGTGGATCAGTCGGTTAAGCATCTGACTCTTCGTTTCAGCTCAGGTCATGATCTCAAGGTCTTCAGATCAAGGTCTGCATCAGGCTCCACGCTCAGTATCAGTCTGCTATCCCTCTCCCTACACTGCCCCCCCACCGCATCGCTTGCACAATTGTGCACACTCTCTCTCTCTCAAATAAATAAAATATTTAAAAAGAAACAGGAGGGATCCCTGGGTGGCGCAGCGGTTTGGCGCCTGCCTTTGGCCCAGGGCGCGATCCTGGAGACCTGGGATCGAATCCCACGTCGGGCTCCCGGTGCATGGAGCCTGCTTCTCCCTCTGCCTGTGTCTCTGCCTCTCTCTCTCTCTGTGACTATCATAAATAAATAAATTTTAAAAAAAAAATTTAAAAAAATAAAAAAAAAAGAAACAGGAAAAAAGAAAAAGAAAAAGGAAATAGACCCACACAAATATAATCAACTGATCTTGGACAAAGGAGAAAAAGCAATTCAATGGAGAAAATAAATAGTGCTGAAACGACTGGACATCCATATGCAAACAAAAAAACTAGACTCGGTCCTTTTATCTTTCACAAAAATTAACTCTAAATGGATCTTAGACCTATATGCAAAATGTAGAACTATAAAACTTCTACAAGATAATAAGAGAAAATCTAAGTGACTTGGGTTTGAAAATGTTTTAAAATACAACACCAAAATTACGATTCATGAAAGGAAAACTGACAAGTGGGACTTTATTAAAATTTTAAAATTCTGCTCTATGAAAGACACCATTAAGAAAATAGACAAGTCACAGAATGAAAGAAAATATTTACAGAACACACATCTGATAAAGGACTTGTATTTAAAACATATAAACAAAAAAAAAAAATAAAACATATAAACAATTCTTAAAACTCAACAATAACAAAATAAACAACCCAATTTAAAAATGGATAAAAGAGGGACGCCTGGGTGGCTCAGTGGTTGAGGGTCTGCCTTTGGCTCAGGGCGAGATCCCAGAGTCCTGGAATCGAGTCCCACATTGGGCTCCGCACAGGAAGCCTGCTTCTCCCTCTGCCTATGTCTCTGCCTCTCTCTGTGTGTCTCTCATGAATAGATAAATAAAATATTTTTTAAAAATGGATAAAAAGGGGCAGCCCAGGTGGCTCAGCAGTTTAGCGCTGCCTTCAGCCCGGGGCCTGATCCTGGAGACCCAGGATGGAGTCCCACGTCGGGCTCCCTGCATGGAGCCTGCTTCTCCCTCTGCCTGTGTCTCTGCCCCTCTCTCTCTGTCTCTCATGAATAAATAAATAAAATCTTTTAAAAAAATGGATAAAAAGGGGGGCACCCGGGTGGCTCAGTCAGTTAAGTGTCCAACTCTTGATTTCAGCCTAGGTCATGATCTCAGAGTTGTGAGATAGAGCCCTATGTTGGGTTCCATGCCCAACAGGGAGCCTGCTTAAGATTCTCTCTCCCTCTCCCTTTGCCCCTCCCCTGCTCATGTTCTCTCTCTCTCAAATAAATACATAAATCTTTTTTAAAAGGACAAAAGATCTGAACAGACACTTGACCAAAGAAGATATACAGATGGCAAATGAGCACATACAACTAGATTCAACATCATTATGGAATTGTAAACTAAAACAATGAGATACCATTACACACCTATTGGAATGGTTAAAATCCAAAAATCCGACAATATCAAATGCTGACAAGGATGTAGAGCAACAGGAATGCTCTCATTCATTGCTGGTTTGAATGCAAAATGGTGAAGAACTTTGGAAGACAGTTTGGCAGTTTCTTATAAAGCCAATCTTACCATATGACCCACAATTGCACTCCTACTTATTTACCCAAGTGAATTAAAAACTTACATCCAGGGATGCCTGGGTGGCTCAGTGGTTGAATATCTGCCTTTGGCTCAGGGCATGATCTCGGGTCCAGGGATCGAGTCCCACATCGGGCTCCCTGTGAGAAGCCTGCTTTTCCCTGTCTCTGCCTCTCTCTGCCTCTCATGAATAAATAAACTAAAAAAATATATTAAAAATAAAAACTTATGTCCAGGGACGCCTGGGTGGCTCAGTGGTTGAGCGTCTGCCTTTGGCTCAGGGCATGATCCCAGAGTTCTGGGATCGAGTCCCACATTGGGCTTTCTGCAGAGCCTGCCTTCTCTTCCCTCTGCCTGTGTCTCTGCCTCTCTATGTGTGTCTCTCATGAATAAATAAATAAAATCCTAAAAAAAAACTTATGTCCACACAAAAACCTGTATACAAATGTTTATAGCAGCTTTATTCGTAATTGCCCAAAACCAGGAACACATAAATGTCCTTCAATAGATGAATGGATAACCAAATTGTGGTACATCCATACAATAGAATTATTATTCAATGATAAAAATGAGCTATAAAGCCATGAAAAGACATGGAGGAAGTTAAAATGCAAATTGCTAAGCAAAAGAAGCTAATCTGAAAAGGCTACAGACTGTATGATTACAACTATGACATTTTAAAAGAGGTAAAACTATAGAGACAATTAAAAAAAAAAAAAACAGTGGTTGCCAGAAGAAGTCCAAGCATAGGAGAGAAAAGATGAGTAGCTGAAGCACAGATCAAACTGTTCTGTATTGAAACTATAATGTTGGATATGTGTCATTATGCTTCTATCAAAACCTACAGAATGTGCAACACAAAGAATGAACCTTACTACAAAACCGTAGACTATAATTAATAATAGGGTATCCGAATCCATTCATCATAACAAATGTACTAAACTAATGCAAGAGATTAATCATGTGGAAACTGGGGGAATACAGAGTGGTACATGGAAGTATATGTACTATTTTCTCTATTATTTTGTAAATCTAAAATTCTACTAAAAAAATTAAGTCAATTAATTGTTTGACATGCACTTAGCATACAATCCAGCAATTGCATTCAACACATACAAAATCCTTACACAAACAATCATAGCATCTTTTTTTAAAAAGAATTTATTTATTTGACAAAGAGGGAGGGAGGGAGAGCACAAGCAGGGGGAGTGGCAGACAGAGAGAGAGGGAGAAACAGACTCCTCGCTGAGCAAGGAGCCCAATGCAGAGCTCAATGCCAGGACCCTGGGATCCTGCCCAGAGCCAAAGGCAGATGCTTAACCAACTGAGTCATCCAAGCGTCCCCAATCATAGCACCTTTATTCGTAATAGTCAAAAACTGGAAACAACCAATAGGTCCTTCAACTAGAGGTTGGTTAAGCAAACTGTGGTACATTTATGCCATGGAATACTGTTCGGTAATAAAAAGGAACAAGCTATCCATATACACAACGATCTGCACGAATCTCCAGAGAATCATGCTGAGTAAAAAAAGCCAGTCCGAAAAGATTATATACCGTATTATTCCATTTATATGTCATTACTTGAAGTAACAAGACTATAGAATCAGAGCACAGATTAATGATGGCTACAGGTTAAGGATAGAGTGGGGGAGGAGAGAAGTGGTTGTGTCTAGTAAAAGGCAAGATGAGGGATCCTTGTAGTGATGGAAATGTTCCCTATGTCAATATCCTGGCTGTGACACTATACCAAGGTTTTGCAGGACGTTCCTACTGGAGGACACTGAGTAAATGGTACATTGCATTTGTATCTACAATTATCTCAAAACTAAATTTATCTTAAAAAAAAAACAAAAGAAAAAAATTTTAAAGTAGGCTCCTCCTCCTTACCTCAAATGATCTGCCAGACTGTCCTGGAACCAAGGCAGGGAACCTCTGGGGTGATTTCCCATTAGCTGGCATGTTCACCCTGGGTCTCAGACCACCTTCCAAAGCTGGAGGGGAGTCTGTATGTGGGCTGCGATCAGAATGAATGGAAGATCCCGCAGCCTCCAGTAAGGAGAAAGCTCAACAGCTCCACAGAGACACCAAGAAATCCTAAAAGGACAGTATCCATGTCATCAGTGTCATTCCATATCTACACCACAAAGTTCAGCAACCCCCACTCTGAGTGTTAGGGTGAATTATGGAAACAATCATGATATTTGAAGTCAAATTAATGATCTCAGAGTCCTTTATACTGGGGTGGCTCCACAGGGAGCTTCATACCTTATCTAGCCAGCCTATTCCTCAATTCCAGGTTCAAAGTAGATCTGGGTTTGCAGGAAGGGCAGAAATGGGGCAGCAAATGGTGCTAAAGCCCTAAGCCGTGGACAGAGGGAGGGCTTGTCCATGGGGACTTGGTGGGTGTCTGTGGAGGCAGGAGAAACCTGGAGACCTGGCAATCTGAATGAAAGGTATCTCTTTCTGCTCTCCTTAATTATCTTGCCATTTTAGGGTGAAAAATCCCTCCTGAATTCTACAGGAAGCTCTTAGCCTCTTCTTTCCAGAAGATGGTTCAACATCAATAATATTATTTATTAATCAACAAATGGGGGATGGCCATGCTGCTATGAACTTACACCAGAAAAGCATATGACACAATCCAGGAGACATTACCAATAAGACTCCCAACTAAAATTAGGGAAGATGTAAATCACTTAAATATCACAAAAATCATTTACTAAACATAGCCCTGAACTATGATGCTAAAAAATACAATGATGAAGCTACTGCCATTAAAATTATCAACAACATAGGGATGTCTAACACAGCTCAAAATTGTTTTGCTGGCTCTAGCTCACACTATGGAAGATGAAACAATCAGAATGAATGTTGTAAGGAAATGGAAATGTGGCTTTCTTTGCCAATGATATGATTTTATACATAGAAAAAGACAGTACTAGCATTCATAGAGCAATTTGATAAGGGGCTGGATACTGCATAAAATTATAAGAGCATATAGTTTTTCCTCTATAATAGCAATGGTCAAATGAAAACGGCGGGGGGTGGGGAGGGGAACCAATTAGTAACAGCAGGAAATACGCAAAATACATTGAAGGAGTTGAACTTCTATGATTAAAAAATTGACAAATATAAAGTAGTCACACAAATATACCATATCCTTGGATAAGAAGATGTTATAAAAATGTCAACCCTCCCAAAAGCATTATAGTAATGTAAATAATAAATTTAGGGTAGCCCTGGTGGCTCAGCGGTTTGGCGCCACTTTCAGCCCAGGGTGTGTGATCCTGGAGACCCGGGATCGAGTCCCACGTCGGGCTCCCTGCATGGAGCCTGCTTCTCCCTCTGCCTGTGTGTGTGTGTGTGTGTGTGTGTCATGAATAAATTAAATCTTTAAAAAAATAATAAATTAAAAAAACAACTCTCAATAATAAGATGGTGTATATAGAATGTTGTGGAATGCAGCTAAAGAGATCTTTAAAGAAAAATTCATGTTCTAAATGGCTTATAACAAAGAAGAAAGGCTGAACATTAGTGAATTAACATCCTATTTAAAAAGTTAAAATGGTACAGAAAAGAGCAGAAATTAAGGAAATATAAAACAAAGGTACAAAAAAAAATAATAAAAAAAAATAAAACAAAGGTACATCAGAGAGGATCAACAAGGCCAAAAGTTGGTTCTTTGGAAAGACTAGTAAGATCAGCACACCTCCGGGGAGACTGATAAGGAAAAATCTAAACACACACTCTATTAAGACTTGACAAGACGCAGCGAGGAATCTGAAACCTGACTGCCCCAGAAGCCCCATCCCTGACATGCACAGATTCCCATTCACCAGAGTCTTTAACTTCCCACCAATGGACCTTCACGAACTGACAATTCATCATTCCCAAAGCCAACAAAGCCATCACCTCAAAATCACTGATGACTGTCACGCCATAAAACCTCGTGCACTCGCTTTAGCGCCGCGCGCCAACAAGACTTAAACGTCCTCTGAGGGCCACTTCCGTTTCCTGTCCACCCCGACAGTGCCCCTTCTGGGGTGCTGGTCTCGCACAGGATCCTAAGGGCTGTGATGCTGCAGTCTACTCGCTCCGAGACGTGCGCTTACGGATCTACGGAGACTTTGCCCATGAGTGGTGGTGTCGGGAAAGGAACATGGCTGTGCGGAGGCGTTCCTCCGTGGGGGCTGCCATCTTTGCGCCCATTCCGTACAGTGGGCTGTTCCATGGGAGGCGGTGGCTGGGGGCGCAGTTCCGGGGTAGAAATCTGCGGGCAATCATTCCGGGAGGAGCTGGTCTTTGGAACTGGGTTCTCTGGGTCTGTACAAAGTTTAAAAAAGCGGAGGTGCCGACGCTCGGGGAGAGGTGTCCTGATCTTTAAGGGAGATATCACACGGCGTGGGAGGGGGGAGTCAGGATTAGTTTCCCCTGGGAAGATGTCACTCGAAGAAAAGGAGAAATTAGAATGGTACAGTCCCCCTCCTGGCAGATACCACTGGGCAAGAGAGGGAAGGCGTCGCTGTGGTTCAGCCCTCTTCCTGGAGGTACCGCTGGAGAAGAGTGGGGAGGAGTCATGGGGACACATTGTTTTGATGTGCTGGACAGTTGGTTAGAGGGTAATGGAAACCCCCTCAATCTCCATTACCTCCATTATCCCCACTAAAATAATAATGGCTAGGAATAATAATAATAGCTATTGATATGGACAACTAATATTTTTAAGCAAATTATCAATAGAAAAATATTTAGAAAACATCATAAATGTACTTTCTCTGAAAACACATCTCCGAGACACACTCCTAACTCCTCCTGTCAACCAGTTTACAGCCCCTTAACCTCTCTTACGTGGGAATTTAGGAGCTACTAGTACTCTTGGGAGAAAGGGAGAATTCTTCGGGCGCCCGGGTGGCTCAGCGATTGAGCGTCTGCCTTTGGCTCAGGGCCTGATCCTGGGGTCCTGGGATCCAGTCCCGCATTAGGCTCCCTGCGAGAGCCTGCTTCTCCCTCTGCCTATGTCTCTGCCTCCCTCTCTGTGTCTCTCATGAATAGATAAATAAAATCTTTAAAAAACGGAGCGGGGGGGATTCTTCACCTCTGAACTCCTAAACATTCTTCAAAGCCTACTCCTACATATACTCCTCAGTAGGCCTTCTCTGACAAGAGGTAGAGGGCTCTTTTGCCTGCTGAAGGCATTTCAAACAGAACAGGTAGGCCCTAGCTAAACTTAGCTAAACTTGGGTATGGATTGCTGGGTCCCCTAAGGACATTCATACCCTCTCTCTGGGTCTCAGCCCAACAACCTGGAAAGTTAGAGTGTAACCCTCTATTTGTGAATTGAGTGGAAGAAAGTAGCAAACGTGAGAACATTTTTGTAACACACACACTTCTACAGAAATTTCCAAAACATTCTTGTTGTGACTTCTGGGCAATATCTCAAATCCTGGTACAAGTGCATTCATGGTAGAAGACTGCTCACAAGCTGGGACTTAGAGCCAGTAAAACAAGATGGTAATTTCTGGCAAAACCATAAACATGTTTTTAGCTCAAACCAGGGAGACTGATGATGTTGAAAAGTTCATGTTTTCCTAAGGTATAGACATGGAATGGTTAATTGAGGCCCAGAGTTCAAAGGCAGAAGTGATGGTCTGTCACTTAAGAGAATAGATTATAAAAGACTGAGGCTTCCATCTTGTTCTCTCTCTCTCCTTCTATCCCTCATATCACACACTCTGGGAGAAGCCAGCTGCTATGTCATAATGACACCCAGGCAGGCAGCCTTTGGAGAGGCCCCAGTGCCAAGCACACCTGCCCATAGTCAGTGAGGACCATCTAGGCCTCTAGCCTCTAGCCATCTAAATGAGCCAACCTCCAGCCTCAGCTGACTACAGCCCCAGGCTACAATTTCAAGATAGCATCAGTTGAGACCCTGAGACAGAATCTCTAAGCCAAGCCACTCCCAAGTTCTTAAACCCACGGACATTGTGAGATAATAAATGTTTGTTAAATTTCTGTGTTTTAAGAGTAATTGGTTGTGCCACAATAGGTAACAATATGGGCATTTTAAGTTTTAGTATTTTGTTCATCGTGGATTTTTGTATTGATTCTGACTTTTGAAAACTCTGCACTAAAATGTTGTTTATCTTGATTACTGAGGGGTTTTTTGGTGCCCCCTTAAATTTTCCACTTTGAGGTGAGTGCCTCGCCCTAGTCCCAGCTCTGCCAAGAAAACTTGTTCTCTGTAATCAAAGACTATCAGAAACTTTGCTATTTTAAATTATACCAGTAAGAATAAAACATCCTACTCTGCCTGGAGGATCCAAGTCACTTTGACATAGAGGAGCAGCCTCAATTTCCAACCCAGGTTCAGAGGCTCCAATTAGGGGCATTTGAAGTGAACATGTCACATCTATTTTTACTGTAGTGTTTCTTTTTCTTAATTTTATTTATTTATTTTTAAGATTTTATTTATTTATTCATGAGGGACACAGAGAGAGAGGCAGAGACAGGCAGAGGGAGACTCAGGCTCCATTCAGGGAGCCTGACCGGGAACTCCATCCCGGGTCTCCAGGATCATACCCTGGGCTGAAGGCAACACTAAACCTCTGAACCACCCAGGCTGCCCTACTGTAGTGTTTCTAAATAAAAAGGCCCCTGAATCCATTTCACAGTCCAGACTTAACTTGACTCTTGTGATGCCTGGGTGGCTCAGCACTTGAGCAGATATCTGCCTTTGGCTCAGGGCGTGATCCCGGAATCCCAGGATAGATTCCCACATCAGGTTCGCTGCATGGAGCCTGCTTCTCCCTCTGCCTGTGTTCTCTGCTTCTCTCTTTCTGTGTCTCTTATGAATAAATAAATAAAATCTTTAAAAAAAACACATTGACTCTCTTATATACCAACTTGCTTTGCTTTGGCCTAATCCAAACTCTGCTTTCAATTTAAAAAATTTTTTTACATTTAAAATTTTAACTAAACTCAACTCTTCCCCAAAACCCTATAGTAATCTCATTTCCTCCTTTGTTTGCAAAGACTAAAGTGATTGACCGTCCCTGTTTGCCCAAGACCGAAGGATTAACTGAGACAAGGGACAATCATTGCTGAAACCAGGAAAGTCGCAAGTAAACTTGAACAAGTTGGCCACCCTAGGTGAGATTCTCCTCAGTTCTTATGATGTGTGGTCTCCATTGCTGCAGCAAGTTAATAAGCCCATTAATGTCAGACTATGTATGTGACCCCAGGGGTCTTTATCAGGTAGGCTTTATCAAGGTCGTTAATGTTGGAAGGGTTTACAGAGGTCATGTTTGAGATCAGTCCTACTATGCACTGATGGTGAAAATTTTCACAGACCTGGACTGAAGCTTCAGATCAAAGGGGCATTGATGGAGGAATGATTAATTGTAGGCTGAATGTTAAATCATGCCAGAAAAGCACTGAGTTATCTGAGCTCTAAAGTCAGAGACTAGAACAATATTCTATAAAGTTAGAAACGGGTCCAGAAGTGGTAGAAGTGTTAAAAGGAGCCTGGATTTTATATTTTGACGAGAGAGTTATTGATGGTGGATTAGATAACAAATGACCAAGTTCAAGGGCCAGCTGGATGAGAAGTGGTGGGGGAAGAGTTAACAGAAGCCGGCAATTTGAGCTCTCTTGTCTAGACCAAGTCTGTGGGTTGTAGATAGATGGTACAACTGGCCAATGGCTGTGTAAGAGAGGTGGGGTCTAGTCTCTGATGGCCAATGAGATGAAGCAGCAGCCTGTTACTAAGGCGAAGCCCCTTTTGCTACGTGCCAAGGAGAAGCAGGGTCTAACTTGAGTAGCTCCAGACAAATAGCCAATGACTGCTGGAGAAGATGGACTTTGGCCTCTTCAGCCCTTGGTGAACTGTTACTATGCCACAAGCGCCAAGACCATGGGAAATGAGGCAGCCAAAGTGGCACCTGAGAAACTGTAGACTGAAGGTGCACTTAAGGGAGTTGGTGAGCGTTAAGAATCTGGCTCTGGCTGCTAGGTCTGTAAACCAGCAAAGTCCCCATGCTCCAATGCAGGGAGGGGGCAGGGCATAGTCTTAGGGGCTGCGAGGCAGACTCTAGTTTCCTTGGCCAATGAAATGTGAACATCCCTGTTACTATGCAGCAATAACTTTGCCGTTCCAAATCATATCAGTAAGAATGAAGCCTCTCACTGTTGCCTGGAGAATCTAAATCACTTTGATGCAAAACGGCAGCCTCAGTGTCCAACCCAAGGGGAAGAAAAGGAGGAAACTTAGCATGAGGGGCTGCAGACAGGTGACCTGTTGAAAAGAAAAAGAAACAAATGAAACGTAATAATGTGTTTTATTTAAACTACATATCCAAAACATCATTTTGACCTGTCATCAATTCTTTAAATTATGAATGAGATTATTTGGTGGGTTTTTTGTTATTGCAAATAAGTCTACAAAATCAGATGTGTATTTTACACTTACAACATGTCTGTTGGAATACTGAATTTCCACCAGAAAGACTTGATCCTTCTTTAGATTTCATAAAATTTAAATTTGAAAACCTAGATTAATATTCACAGATTAGGGATCCCTGGGTGGTTTAGCAGTTTAGCGCCTGCCTTTGGCCCAGGGCGTTATCCTGGAGTCCCAGGATCAAGTCCTGCATAGGGCTTCCAGCATGGAGCCTGCTCCTCCCTCTGCCTGTGTCTCTGCCTCTCTCTGTGTCTCTCATGAATAAATAAATAAAATCTTTAAAAAAAATTTTCACATTTTAGTTCAAACGTACTTGAAAAGTTTTCCATTTGCTGAATTGAATATCTATTTTAAATGCTTCATTAATTAAAAGAAATAAAATTTAAAATTTGATTCTCTGTCTCACTAGCTTCATTTCAAGTACTGCATAATCACATGTTATGCTAGTGTCTCCTATTTCAAATGGCATGATTCTAGACAAAATGCCACTGATGGTGGTCGAGTTTAAAAGGCATGGTTTTGAGTTGTGGACCAGGTAGGCATGGATAGTAAAAGTGTTCATAGAGGCCAGGGTTGAAGATCTATAAAAGATGGGAAATGGTGATGAGTTGTTGACAGAAACCCACGTTCAAGGATAGATCAAAGCAGCACTGGTGGTGGAAGAATTAACAGAAGCTTGGGTTTGAGGCCAGCCCCGAGAGGTGTTGATGGTTAAAAAAGAGGTTTCCAGTCTCCACAAGATAGACAAGGTAGCATAGGTCTGTTTCTCCCTGCTAAGCACAACTATCCACCCTAGAAATAAAACAAGAAAGCATCAACAGAAAACTAGGAAGGGTGGCAAAAAGAAGGTGAATTCGGGGATCCCTGGGTGGCTCAGCGGTTGAGCGCCTGCCTTTGGCCCAGGGCATGATCCTGGAGTCCCGGGATCAAGTCCCACATGGGGCTCCCTGCATGGAGCCTGCTTCTCCCTATGCCTGTGTCTCTGCCTCTCTCTCTGTGTCTCTCATGAATAAATAAATAAAATCTTTAAAAAAAAAAAAAGGTGAATTCATTTAGGATAGGACTATTCCTGGACTAGAGGAACAGTACAACTGCAGGGCATCTTATATTCCCCGCCCCCCCCCCCACCCAACAGAAGGCAATTCAGGCCCTGCCTAGCAACATGACACCCCACCTAGCAACATGAGGCAGCTTAAGTGGGTTCATTTCTCCCCTGGATCAAAAGAAAGTCCCTCTGACAACATGAGGCAAACCCAAGAACCACAACGTGATGGACTGAGAGTTTGCTTACAATAAGTGGCCATGAGAAGTTCCGTCTTTCTCCACTGCCCTCCCCCACCACACTGCAGCAGGCAGGGGAAGCTGTAAGAGGAATGTAGACACAGCAAGAGACCAGCCTGGAAAACTTCCTTTCCTTTGAAAGCCCCCAAGACCTGAGATTCCCTTCTCCCAACAGGAGGCACAAGGCTAGTGGGTGAAATCAGCAGGAAGAACTCAATCAGACAGCCAGACCTGGAAATCCTTTCACCTGATCAGAGGTCCTGGAATAGTAAGGTGGAACCAGCAAAAGGGGCTCAGCCACACAAGCATTATGCCTCAGGATGCCACTTTGAACTTGTAGGCCTAAGATTCCCATTCCCTGCACAGAGACCCCTGGGCAACCATGAGGCACTGGTCAGGGGAGCCCATCACATTCCTCTACCACTGAGGGACACCCAGAGGTCTGGCTTGTAGAAATTTCTTCTGCCCCTTCAGTCAGAACCAGCAGAGACAAATGGGAGCCCCAGAGACACCAGAATGAGCAGGCAGATGAAAATAACACCACAAAGTTTCTGAAAATTAAAATTCCATTGGAACTACAGCACAAAAACTAGGCCAAAATACTACATAATATACCTAAACAAGGCAACGGGCCACTGAAATAAAAGATTTTAATAGGACCCAGTCTCCTAACATCATAAACAAATGCCTGGGATACAATAGAAAATTATCGGGATCCCTGGGTGGCGCAGTGGTTTGGCGCCTGCCTTTGGCCCAGGGCGCGATCCTGGAGACCCGGGATCGAATCCCACGTCGGGCTCTCGGTGCATGGAGCCTGCTTCTCCCTCTGCCAGTGTCTCTGCCTCTCTCTCTCTCTCTCTCTGTGACTATCATAAATAAATTAAAAAAAAAAATTTAAAAAAAATAATAAAATAAATAAATAAATAAAACCTTTAAAAAAATAAATAAAATATTTAAAAAAAAAAGAAAATTATCCATCATTTGAAGAGCCAATAAAATCACAACTTGAATAAGAAAAGAAAACCTGATGCCAGGGCACCTGGGTGGCTCAGTCAGTTTAGCTTCTGTCTTTGGCTCAGGTCATGATCCCAGGGTCCTGAGATGGAGTCCCACATCAGGCTGCCTGCTCGTTGGGGAGTCTGCTTCTCTCTCTCCCTCTGCCTACAACTCCCCCTGCTTGTTCTCTCTCTGTATCAAACAAATAAATAAAATCTTAAAAGGGGGACCTGGGTGGTTCAGTGTTTGAGCATCTGCTTTTAGCTCAGATCATGATCCTGGGCTCCTGGGATCAAGTCCTACATCAGGCTCCTCACAGGGACCCTGCTTCTCCCTCTGCTTATGCCCCTGCCTCTCTTTCTGTGTCTCTCATGAATAAATAAATAAAATCTTTAAGTAAATAAAATCTTTAAAAAAAAAGAAAAAGAAAACGTGATGCCAATGCAGAGATGACTCAGATGTTCAAATTATCTGACAAGGTCTTTAAAGCAGCCATCATGAAAATTATTCAGCAATCATAAACTCTGCAAATTTTCATGGAACAAATGAAAAACAAGATAAATCTCAGCAAAGAAATAGAAGCCATTTTTTAAAAACCCAATGAAAATTATAAATTGAAAAACACAACAAAGGAAATAAAAATCTCACTGTACTGGGCTTTAAAAAAAAAACCTCAACTGAGCAAATTTAAAGCTCTAATTGGCTTTATTTAATCATTAACGAATCTAGAAGCATCCCATGTACCAAATACAAAGGTGCTCCAAGGAGCTGTACAAAACAGAAGATTTTTATAGGTAGAAGGAGGCAGGCAGGACAAGGAAGTTTCTAGCAGAGTGAATTGTTTCAAGCAAGGTCACCTTCCTTTGAGGGGTCACAGAGGTCTATAGCTAATTACCTCATTAGTGCTGACCAGGAAATTCCAGACTGACTGGATTATATTACATTCCTGGGAGAGACTGAAATTGCAATTAGGTTAGGTATTAAGTCTCTAAATTGGTGATGTGAGTTTAGCACAAATGGCTTCATTTGGGGCCCGTTGTCTTTTTTTCCCCATAGGCTCAATAGTAGAGTGGAGATGACAGAAGATAGAATCGGTAAATTTAATCAATAAATTTAATCAATCAATAAATTTAAAAACTGGGGGCATCTGAGTGGCTCAGTCAGTTAATCTGTCTTCAGCTCATGTCTTGATTCCAGGGTCCTGGAATTAAGCCCCAAATCGAGACCCACATGGGGTCCAGGAATTGAGCCCGGCTTCTCCCTCTCCTTCTGCCTCTCCCCACTGTTCGTGCTCTTTCTCTCTCTCAAATAAATAAATACAATATTTTTGTAAATTATAAATAAATAAATAAATAAATAAATAAATAAATAAATAAATAAATTTGAAAACTGGACAATAGAATTAACCCAATCTGAACAGAGAGAAAACTGATTGAAAATATGAGACAGTAACAAAAGACCTAGCATTCAAATCAGAGACATCCCAGAAGGGTAACAGAAAGACAGTGAGGCCAAGAGTGTTTAAATAAATCATGAAATGAATAAATAATGAAATCTGGCAAAAGACACAAACCTACAGATCCAAGAAGCCAAGGCAATCTCAACAGGATAAAACCCCCAAAATTCACATCAAAATATGTCATAATTAAACCTTTGCGGGATCCCTGAGTGGCGCAGCGGTTTGGCGCCTGCCTTTGGCCCAGGGCGCGATCCCAGAGACCCGGGATCGAATCCCACGTCAGGCTCCCAGTGCATGGAGCCTGCTTCTCCCTCTGCCTGTGTCTCTGCCTCTCTCTCTCTCTCTCTCTCTCTCTGTGACTATCATAAATAAATAAAATTAAAAAAAAAATAAACCTTTGAAAACTGAAGACAATGAAAATACCTTTGAAAGCAACCAGAGAGAAACAAAGCATTACCTCTAGGGAAACACCAATCTAAGTGACAGCATACAGGATGAGGGAATTGGAGAGATGCTGTTTAAGGGTACAAACTTGCAAGTAGTAGATAAGTTCTGGAGATGTAATGTACAGCATGATGAATATAGTGAATGGTACCATACCATATCTGATGTGAAAATTTGGGAGTTAGGGAGTAAATGGTCAAGAAAGAATTCTTCAGATGTCTTCAGTGCAAAAAGGTGATTTTATTAAAGCATGGGGACAGGACCCATGATCAGAAAGGGCTGCACTGGGGTTGTGAGGAGTAGCTGATTATATACTTTGAAGTTGGGAGGGGTTTAAGGAAACCATAAGTCTAAGGAATTTGGAGGCAAAGTTACCAGGACCTTGAGGGGGCTAGCTGTTGTTGGGAAAGGTCATTTACTATCTAGTAAAACCTGAGTCATGAGACCCTTGAGATGTATATCAATGGGCCAAATGCTTGGAGGATGATTGCTAAGATATATCTTAGTGGGTAGAGCTAAAGGAAGTTTCCAAAGGAATTTTTTTTCCCAAAGGAATTTTTATATTAAATGAGACTTACAGGATCCTGGAGGATGGGATAATTTAAGGTAATATTGATTGCCTTTTGTCCTTAGCAAAGTTATTAACATCGAGGCAGTTGAGTTCCTAGAGGTAGGTAGCTCTACCCATCTCAAGGACTTGTCGGTGGGTTGCAAATTGTAAGGAAACGTAATTTTTTTTCTTTTGTGTTTGTTCTCCATATCAATATCCTTGAATACTGCTAAGAGAATAGATCTTAAATGTGCTCACCACAAAAGAGAAATGGTCTACAGCCATACCACCCTGAATGCCACCCAATCTTGTCTGATCTCGGAAGCTAAGCAGGGTCAGGCTAGCTAGGTCAGGTCAGGTAGAGAAATGGTAACTGTGTGACAGGATTGAGGTATTAACTAATGCTATGGTGGCAACCATAATGCAATAAATAAATGTATCGGGGATCCCTGGGTGGCTCAGCGGTTTGGCGCCTGCCTTTGGCCCAGGGCGCGATCCTGGAGTCCGGGGATTGTGTCCCGCGTCGGGCTCCCTGCATGGAGCCTGCTTCTCCCTCTGCCTGTGTCTCTGCCTCTCTCTCTCTCTCTATCATGAATAAATAAATAAATAAATCTTTAATTAATAAATAAATAAACAAATGTGTCAAATCAATGCATTATACACCTTAAACTTACACAACGTTATATGTCAATTATATCCCAATTTTTTAATGGAAAAAAAACTTTCAGTTAAGATGAAAGCATATTTCTCATCTGGAGGCCAGAAGGAAGAGGCATAACATTTTTCAAAGTGCTGAGACAAAACAATTGTCACCTGCAAATTCTGTATCTGGCGAAACTATCGATCAGGTAAGATGAGGAAATAACAAGCTTCCAGGTTGGTGAACATGTGGAGATTCTGGGAGAATGGTACACTGGAAAGGGCATGGAAGCTCCTTGTCCTATACACCTCTTCCATCTGGCTTTAATAAACCAAGGCTAAATAACAAGAATTCAGGGGTGCCTGGGTGGCTTAGTTGGTGAAGCTATTACCTTGGGTTCAGGTCATGATCCCCAGGGCCTGGGATTGAGCCCTAGGTGGGGCTCTCTGCTCAGCGAGAAGCCTGCTTCTCCCTCATCCTCTGCCCCTCTCCCAGCTCATTCTCTATAAATAAATAAATAAATACATACATACATACATACATACATACATACATAAATACATACATAAATAAATAAATAATAAAATCTTTTAAAAAAATAACAAAAGTTCAAAAAAACTTTCAACCGAGTACATTTTAAAGATCTAACTAGCTTTTTTTCTTTTTAAAGATTTATTTATTTATGATAGACCTAGAGAGAGAGAAGCAGAGACACAGGAGGAGGGAGAAGCAGGCTCCATGCTGGGAGCCCCACGAGGGACTCGATCCCAGGACTCCAGGATTGCGCCCTGGGCCAAAGGCAGGCGCTAAACCACTGAGCCACCCAGGGATCCCCCTAACTAGCTTTTATTAAATGATTCATGAGTTGGGCAGCATCCTGACTAGCAAGTAGAGGTGGAGCTCCAAGGGCTACATAAAGGGAGAAGTTTTTAAAGCTAGAGAGGGAGTAGGGGAAAAGGAAATTATTAGCAAAATCCACTGTTTTTTAGGCAAGGTCACCCTCCTTAGGGGAAAAGAAGGGTCCTATTAGTAAATTTCCTATTACTGACCAGGAAATTCCAATGTTGACTGATTAAATGTGACAGTACTAGGTGGTTGAAACTGCAGTTAGGTTAGGTATTACGTCTTGGTTTACTGACTTGGGGTCCTTAACTCTAAGGATACAATGTCCGGCCTGTGGTTTTCTTCTTAACACCAGTGATCTAGTAAGTAAATTGTTCCTCCGAGTTACATGACCTGCTCTAGCAAATTAATAGAGCCTAAGGAGGTGGGAACCTCTGGTTTATAGCCAGTTGGTCAGAAGTCCAGGTAACCTGAGCTTGTGACTGCCATCTGATATGTGTATGTGTGTGTGTGTGGGGGGGGCAAGTCTTGTAGGACTGAATTCTTAATCTGTGGAATCCGGGGCTACTTCTGGGTAAGTAGAATCAGAATTGCTTGGTGTTGGAGCACCTGGATGGCTTCGTGGTTGAGTGTCTGCCTGAGGCTCAGGGCATCATCTAGGGTGCAGGGATCAAGTCCCCGCATCCGGCTCCCAGCAGGGAGCCTGCTTCTCCCTCTGCCTATGTCTCTGCCTCTCTCTGTGTGTCTCTCATGAATAAATAAATAAAATCTTAAAAAAAAAAAAAAAAAAAAAAAGAAAGAAAGAAAAGGGGGCAGCCCGGGTGGCTCTGCGGTTTAGTGCTGCCTTCAGCCCAGGGCCTGATCCTGGAGACCCCGGAATCGAGTCCCAATTCGGGCTCCCTGCGTGGAGCCTACTTCTCCCTCTGTCTGGCTGTCTGTCTCTCTCTCTCACACACAAATAAATAATAAATAAAATCTTTTTAAAAAAAAAGAAAAGAGGGATTCCCTGGGTGGCGCAGTGGTTTGGCACCTGCCTTTGGCCCAAGGCGGGATCCTGGAGACCCGGGATCGAATCCCACGTCGGGCTCCCGGTGCATGGAGCCTGCTTCTCCCTCTGCTTCTCCCTCTGCCTATGTCTCTGCCTCTCTCTCTCTCTCTATCATAAATAAATAAAAATTAAAAATAAAAAATAAAAGAATTGCTTGGTGTAGTGTCAGATGCCGCTCCCCCCCACCCCCCGCCCATACTCACACGTGCCCATGCATTGTAAGTGGGTCCAGGAACCCAACCTAGTGGTGTCGGATACATGAGATTTACTAAGAATGGCCCTGGCCCAGGGAAACAAGAGGTTTGGAAAGAGAAGTATAAAAGGGCGGGGGATGAGGAACGTTTGATTCCTGGGTGGCCATGTGGTCACCTAAGGTTTGGAGCAGCAGCTGCGCTGTGCTCAGTTGCTAAAGATAAAAATGACCAATGAAATTTAGAAATGCATCCAACTCCTGGGCAGTTGGTTCACTGAATGCATAAGGAAATAATGAGAAACTAAGGAGCAAGCAGAGAAGAAAAAGGGAAAATACTCAATCCCTTGGTTTATTGTAAATCTGTAAGAGCTAAACAAAAAGTAAAACAACGCCCGGGTCAGACTGATGCTAGTCCAAGCTCAGATTGCAGAGGCTGAGCTTCAGTCACTGGCCTCAAACCCGCCCCCCAAGGTAGAAAAAAAAAAAATCAAGGTGGGGGAAGGGCAAAGCCAGGAAACCATTGAAACTGGGGGAGGAGGGAGGCAATAGTGTGAAGGGGCTTTTTCATTTTGATCTGGGTCTTCAGCTTCCTGAAAAGACTTTACCCAAATGGATTATGAGCATAATTTACTCAGGAGCTGTGTCAGTGGTTTTTGCTGCTGCAGGGTGGAAGAGCCTGTTTGAATTGCTACAGGACTCACAGCTCACTACCCAGGTCAAGGGAAATGCTGTGATTAAAGGGGCCACTTTCACCCGCACACCATACAAACTTATTGTTGCAAAACTGAAAAACAGCCCCGGAAGCCTTATTGAATTTGCAATCTCAGCTTGCCCTCCTGGGTCTTACAGATGCTAATGGAACGTTAGGTTAATTAACAAGTGAATGGGGGAGATTCAGAGGGGAAGAATCCCAGGAAGTTTCCTGACGAGGTGGAAATTTTTTTAACAGTTGTTTGGAAGTAAGGTGAATAAAGCATGATTTCCGAGCAAAACAGAGGAGACGGGGGAGAGGCACAGGACTCATTTTAGCAGGGTGGAAATCTTTAGATGGTTATTAAGAAATGGGGTGAATAAAAAAAAGAAATGGGGTGAATCAAACATTGATGAAGTTAAAACAAAGGTTTTATTTTTTTAAAGATTTTATTTATTTATTAAGGAGAGACACAGAGAGGCCGAGACACAGGCTGAGGGAGAAGCAGGCTCCCTGCAGGGAGCTCGATGTGGGACTCGATCCCGGGACCCCAGGATCACATGCCCTGGGCGGAAGGCAGACGCTTCACCGCTGAGCCACCCGGGCGTCCCAAAACAAAGGTTTTAATACTGCACTGCCAAAGGACCCACCCCCTGCAGATGCCCCAATATTAAAGGCCCCCAAACAATTCTGCTTTATTTTACCCCAGTTTAAAGCAATATTAAAAGTCAGAAGGTAGAAATTACTATGAGAAACCTGACCAGCAATCCCATGGATATATTACTTAAAAATAACGTCTTAAAAAAAAAAAAAAAAAAAGTCAACCAAAGGGCCAGAGTCCCTCTCTGAGGACCTCAGGGCCTTTTACACCAGAGTAGGTAAAATGGTTAGGGGATTGGAAAAGTTTCCAGGACTCTTTGAAACAGAAGCCCCAGGAACTCTATGTAGTACAAGAAAACCTGTTCCTGAAGTCTTCATGGAGGCTACAGTTAGAAATATAAGTGAAGGCTAGCACACTTTGCCACCCAAAAACATGCTTCTTTGGCATGGGGATTATTTTAAACTGCTTATTTTCAAGAAACAGCAGACACAGGTGAAGCTCTGAAAAGTGAGCAGAAATTACGTTTGCTAAGAGACATTTACATGTATAAGGGAAATCTCCATTTGTAAAAGTGTCTTCCTTGCTATAACCAGGAAGCAGGGGATGATTCAATTTCTAGAAAATCTGATCAGTGGAGAAGACAGTGACTTAAATCTGCATAAGAACCCTACCCTGAAAAAAAAAAAAGAACCCTACCCTGGTTTACTGTGATTTGTGTGCTCTTTTGTCTTTGGCTGAACGTGGTACGCAAGGTGATAGCTTTGATCTTTTGGGGAGAGTTACTCAGTTTTCCTGGGTCTTTCCCTTGTATCTCGGAGGTCTGTGTGTGAGTAAACTTGTCTTTCTCCTCTTGATTGTTCTTGATTAATGTAATTATTAGACCAGCCAAAGAAGCTAGAAGGGAAGAGGGGAAAACTCTTCCACCCCTACATAAGTGCTGATAAAATTAGGGTAAAATGTTTGTAGGGGAATTGGTATGTCTGAACAGGCTTTATGTGAAGTGGTTGCATCTTTTTTTTTTAAAGATTTTATTTATTCATTTGAGAAAGAGGGGGGAGGAGGGAGGTGGGCAAGAGTAGAGGGAGAAGCGGACTCCCCACCAAGCCGGGAGCCCAGCGCTGGGCTCTATCTCAGGACCAGGGGACCATAACCTGAGCCCAAGGCTGACACTTAACCAACCGAGAGCCACCCAGGCACCCCGGTTGCATCTTTTTTATCTAATTGTATTATCGGGATGGGCATTGTATCTGACTGGGGAATGTTTCCCCTGCCCAACACCGTAACCCAGAAGGCATGTAAATCTGCCCTTCAAAGCAATGTTAATTGGACATGCTAAATGGGAATCAGTAAAATTGCCTAAGCCCGCAGTGCAGAACAGGAGCCGGAGCGTGTAAAAGATTTCAAAATGGATCAAGCAAGCAGAGATAAGAGACTTTTAAAAAGAGGGTCAGGAGGCCATCAAGGAGGAGGAATTTACGCACATACCCATTGAAGAAACAATGAACTTTTTTTGAACTTTCCAGCCAGCTGCAAGCCCTCCATCTGGACTTAACTGCTCCTCACCACATACACCCATATCATCCCCAACTGCACTTTGAAAGGAGCCAATGTGATCTAACAAGTTTCAATCCTTCCTTTGCATATTAAGCCAACCCATCCCAGTTAAGCTAGTTTAGATCCCTGTTTTTGCAAGGAGGACCTGAAAGAGAACTACACTATAGGCTGTTTTGAAAATCCACCCTCTCTTTGTGTTCCTTCAAACATGATTTAGGTGTCTATCTGAATCTGTGTATCCCGAATTGCAATTCTAATTGCCCAAATAAATGCCTGTTTGTTTAAATTTGCAGTGAATTCTTTCTTAGTCGACAAATGCTGATAAGGACAAATTATGCAATAGCCCACATGGAGCTTAGATTGGGCCTTATGGCAAAACCCTGTGAACACCTCCCAGTGACTACTACTTGGACCTTGACCTAGAGCATTTCCACTTGAAGGGCACTTAATACCTAGCTATTAGACGTTATTAATTGAAGCTACCTCTGTGACTGAAAGACATAAAGTGATCATAATGCCAGAAAGTCAGCCGAAAAAGACAAAGACCCAGTGAACAAATTTGAGCCAAAAAGAAGTGATCCAAAGACAAAATTCGGAACAAGCTCAATAATCTAATCTTGTTTCATAAAACAACATAAGACCAACTTTATAAGAAAGTTCCCAGGGAAGCTGGGTGGCTCAAGGGGTTCAGCAGCTGCCTTGGGCTTAGGTCATGATCCCCGGGCCCTGGGATCCAGCCCTATGGCTGGCTCCCTACTCAGCGGGGACCCTGCTTTTCCCTCTGCCCCTCCCCACCCCCTGCTCAAGTTCATGCATGCTCTCTCTTTCTCTCTCTCTCAAATAAATAAAATCTTTTTTTTTAATTTTTATTTATTTATGATAGTCACAGAGAGATTGAGAGAGAGGCAGAGACACAGGCAGAGGGAGAAGCAGGCTCCATGCACCGGGAGCCCGACGTGGGATTCGATCCCGGGTCTCCGGGATCGCGCCCTGGGCCGAAGGCAGGCGCCAAACCGCTGCGCCACCCAGGGATACCCCTAAATAAAATCTTAAAAAGAGAAAAAGTTGGGATACCCCTAAATAAAATCTTAAAAAGAGAAAAAGTTGGGATACCCCTAAATAAAATCTTAAAAAGAGAAAAAGTTGGGATACCCCTAAATAAAATCTTAAAAAGAGAAAAAGTTGGGATACCCCTAAATAAAATCTTAAAAAGAGAAAAAGTTGGGATCCCTGGGTGGCGCAGCAGTTTGGCGCCTGCCTTCGGCCCAGGGCGCGATCCCGGAGACCCGGAATCGAATCCCACGTCGGGCTCCCGGTGCATGGAGCCTGCTTCTCCCTCTGCCTGTGTCTCTGCCTCTCTCTCAATCTCTCTGTGACTATCATAAATAAATAAAAATTTAAAAAAAAATAATAATAATAAAAAGAAAAAGTTCCTAACTATAAGCTTATAACTCCAGCTGTTACTCTGAGAAGGTAGATACCACTGAATATCTGAGGTTCCCAGGCCAGAGCAGCTCTTCAGGGGCTCTTTAGTAAAGAACTTTTTTTTTTTTTTTTTAAGATTTTATTTATTTACTCATGAGAGACACACAGAGAGAGAGGCAGAGGGAGAAGCAGGCCCCATGCAAGGAGCCCGACATGGAACTCGATCCTGGGTCTCCAGGATCACACCCTGGGCTGAAGGCAGCGCTAAATCACTGAGCCACCAGGGCAGCCCTATGCAGAGTGTTCTTTTTTTTTTTTTTAAAAAAGATCTTATTTATTTATTCATGAGAGAGAGACAGAGACACAGGCAGAGAGAGAAGCAGGCTCCATGCAGGGAGCCTGAAGTGGGACTCGATCCCGGGACCCCCGGATCACGCCCTGGGCCAAAGGCAGGTGCTAAAGCACTGAGCCACCCACGGATCCCTGCAGAGTGTTCTATACACACCTAATGGTAACCACAAATCAAAAATCACTAATAGATATGGAAAGAATAAAGAGCAAGCACTAGAGACAAACAACCACGAAACAAGTAACAAAATGATAATAAACACATATCAATAATTACTTTGAGTGTAAACAGACTAAACATTCCAATCAAAAGACAAAGGTTCTGGGGCAGGTGGGTGGCTCAGTCATTTAAGCACCCAACTCTTGATCTCAGTTCAGGTTTTGATCTCAGGGTCCTGAATTCAAGCCCTGCCCTGCATCAGGCCCCACACTGGGCATGGAGCATATACTTAAAAAAAAAAAAAAAGAATGGATAAACAGAATGGATAAAAAAAAAAAAAAAGACCTATGTAGCTGCTGCCTACAAGAGACTCATATTAGATCTGAAGACACTTGCAGATTGAAAGTGAGAGGGCAGAGAAACATATATCATGCAAATGGATGTCAAAAGAAAGCCAGAGTAGCAATAATTATTTCAGACAAAATATACTTTAAAACAAAGACTAAGAGGCACCTGGGTGACTCAGTTGGTTAAGCACCCAACTCTAGTTTCAGCTCAGGTCATGATCTCAAGGTCATGAGAGCAAGCCCCTTGCCATGCTCTGATCTCTGCAGAGTCTGCTCAAGATTCTTTCCCCTCCCTCCCCTTCAGTTCCTCCCTCTGCTTATGCTCCTGCACTCAGTCTCTCCCTCTCTCTAAAATAAATAAACTCAAGCTTCCACCTGGGTGACTCAGTGGTTGAGCATCTGCCTTTGGCTCAGGTCATGATCCCAGGGTTGTGGGATCAAGGCCCTCGTTCCAAATCAGGCTCACCACAGGGAGACTGCTTCTCCCTCTGCCTATGTCTCTGCCTTTCTCTGTGTCTCTCACAAATAAACAAATAAAACCTTTAAATAAATAAATAAATAAAACACCTTTTTAAAAAATAAAAAATAAAAGTGAATCAGGAGAAAGAATGTAAAAAAAAAAAAAAAAAAAAGACCATAACAAGAGACAAAGAAGTACCCTATAAAATAATAAATGGGAAAATCAAAGAAGATTTGACAATTGTAAATATTTATACACCCAATACGAGAGCACCCACATATATAAAATAGTTAAAAACAAACATAAAGAAATTAATCCATAGTAAAGGAGCTGGTTCTTTGAAAAGATCAACAAGAAATTGATAAACGTCTGAGTCTAGTCAGACTCATCAAAACTAAAAGACACAAATACACAAAATCACAAATGAAAAAGGAGAAATGAGAAATAACAACAAATACCACAGAAATACAATTTTAAAAGAATATTATAAAAAATTATATGCCGGGATGCCTGGGTGGCTCAGTGGTTGATGTCTGCCTTTGGCTCAGGTCATGATCCTGGGGTCCTGGGATTGAGCGCTGCATTAGGCTCCCTGCTCAGAGGGGAGTCAGTTTTTCCCTCCCCCGTTGCCCCTCCCCTTGCTCCTGCTGTCTCAAATAAATAAATAAACACTTAAAAAAAAAAAAGCTCCCAACAAAGAAAAACTTTAGGACCGGACAGCTCACAGGCAAATTCTACCAAACATTTTTTTAAAGATTTTATTCATTTATTAATGAGAGACACAGAGAGAGAGGCAGAGACATAGGCAAAGGGAGAAGCAGGCTCCCTACAGGGAGCCTGATGTAGGACTTGATCCCAGGGCCCAGGGATCACGCCCTGAGCTTAAGTCAGACGCTCAACCACTGAGCCAACCAGGAACAAATGTTTGTTCTTTTTTTTTCTTAATATTTTATTTGTTTATTCATGACAGACAGAGAGAGAGAGAGAGAGGCAGAGACACAGGCAGAGGGAGAGGGAAAGAAGCAGGCTCCATGCAGGAAGCCGGATGTGGGACTCAATCCAGGTACTCCAGGATCACGCCCTGAGCCAAAGGCAGATGCCCAACCTCTGAGCCACCCAGGCGTCCCTTCTACCAAACATTTAAAGAAAAGTTCAGGGAGGAGGGACAGGATGGCTGAAGAGTAGGGTCCCCAAATCACCTGTCCCCACCAAATTACCTAGATAACCCTCAAATCATCCTGAAAATCTACGAATTCGGCCTGAGATTTAAAGAGAGACCAGCTGGAATGCTACAGTGAGAAGAGTTTGTGCTTCTATCAAGGTAGGAAGACGGGGAAAAAGAAATAAAGAAACAAAAGGCCTCCAAGGGAGAGGGGCCCCACGAGGAGCCGGGCTGAGGCCGGGGCGAGTGTCCCCAGGACAGGAGAGCCCCGTCCTGGAGACGCAGGAGCTGCACCGACCTTCCTGGGCGGAAAGAGGCCCGCAGGGAGTTGGAGCAGGACCCAGGAGGGCGAGGATGCCCTCGGGCTCCCTGGGACACTAACAGACACCTGCGCCCCGGGAGAGTGCGCCGAGCTCCCTAAGGGCTGCAGCGCGCACGGCGGGACCCGGAGCAGCTCGGAGGGGCTCGGGCGGGGGCTCCGCGGAGGGGGCTGCGGGGCGGGAGCAGCTCGGAAGGGCTCGGGCGGCAGCTCCGCGGGGCTCGGGCGGCAGCTCCGCGGAGGGGGCTGCGCGGACGGGAGCATGAATCCAACTGCGCAGGCCCCGGAGCACTGGGCGCCGGGACACAGCCCAGGATCCGGCCTCCCCCCGGGACAGGCAGAGGCCGGGAGGGCCCAGGACAGCGAGGACGCTCCTGCCCCAGCTGAGCAGATCAGCGGCCCCGCCCCGGAGCCTCCAGGCCCTGCAGACGGAGAGCTCCGGACCTACTGCCAGAGCTGAATCCAGGGCTCCAGAGCTGGCCCCGCCACTGGGGCTGTTCCTCCTGGGGCCTCACGGGGTAAGCAACCCCCACTGAGCCCTGCACCAGGCAGGGGGCAGAGCAGCTCCCCCAAGTGCTAACACCTGAAAATCAGTACAACGGGCCCCTCCCCCAGAAGACCAGCTAGACGGACAAGTTCCAGGGGAAGTCAGGGGACTTAAAGTATACTGAATCAGAAGATACTTCCCCGTGTTTGTTTGTTTGTTTGTTTTTTGATTTCTGATTGCTTCCCCCACCCTTTTCCCCCTTTCTTTCTTTTTCTCTCTTTTTCTTCTCTTTTTTCCATTTTTTCTTCCTTTTTTCTTTTTCTCTTTTCTTTCCTTCTCTCTCTCTCTTTTTCTCCTTTTCCCAATACAACTTGTTTTTGGCCACTCTGCACTGAGCAAAATGACTAGAAGGAAAACCTCACCTCAAAAGAAAGAATCAGAAACAGTCCTCTCTCCCACAGAGTTACAAAATCTGGATTACAATTCAATGTCAGAAAGCCAATTCAGAAGCACTATTATACAGCTACCGGTGGCTCTAGAAAAAAGCATAAAGGACTCAAGAGACTTCATGACTGCAGAATTTAGATCCAATCAGGCAGAAATTAAAAATAAATTGAATGAGATGCAATCCAAACTAGAAGTCCTAATGACGAGGGTTAACGAGGTGGAAGAACGAGTGAGTGACATAGAAGACAAGTTGATGGCAAAGAGGGAAACTGAGGAAAAAAAGAGACAGACAATTAAAAGACCATGAACAGATTAAGGGAAATAAATGACAGCCTGAGAAAGAAAAACCTACGTTTAATTGGGGTTCCCGAGGGCGCCGAAAGGGACAGAGGGCCAGAATATGTATTTGAATAAATCCTAGCTGAAAACTTTCCTAATCTGGGAAGGGAAACAGGCATCCAGATCCAGGAAATACAGAGATCCCCCCCTAAAATCAATAAAAACTGTTCAACACCTCGACATTTAATAGTGAAACTTGCAAATTCCAAAGATAAAGAGAAGATCCTTAAAGCAGCAAGAGACAAGAAATCCCTGACTTTTATGGGGAGGAGTATTAGGGTAACAGCAGACCTCTCCACAGAGACCTGGCAGGCCAGAAAGGGCTGGCAAGATATATTCAGGGTCCTAAATGAGAAGAACATGCAACCAAGAATACTTTATCCAGCAAGGCTCTCATTCAAAATGGAAGGAGAGATAAAGAGCTTCCAAGACCGGCAGGAACTGAAAGAATATGTGACCTCCAAACCAGCTCTGCAAGAAATTTTAAGGGGGACTCTTAAAATTGCCCTTTAAGAAGAAGTTCAGTGGAAAAATCCACAAAAACAAGGACTGAATAGATATCATGATGACACTAAACTCATATCTGTCAATAATAACTCTGAACGTGAACGGGCTTAATGACCCCATCAAAAGGCGCAGGGTTTCAGACTGGATAAAAAAGCACGACCCATCTATTTGCTGTCTACAAGAGACTCATTTTAGACAGAAGGACACCTACAACCTGAAAATAAAAGGTTGGAGAACCACTTACCATTCAAATGGTCCTCAAAAGAAAGCAGGGGTAGCCATCCTTATATCAGATAAACTAAAATTTACCCAGAAGACTGTAGTGAGAGCTGAAGAGGGACACTATCTCATACTTAAAGGATCTATCCAACAAGAGGACTTAACAATCCTCAATATATATGCCCCGAATGTGGGAGCTGCCAAATATTTAAACCAATTAATAACCAAAGTGAAGAAATACTTAGATAATAATACACTTGGTGACTTCAATCTAGCTCTTTCTACCTTTGATAGGTCTTCTAAGCACAACATCTCCAAAGAAACGAGAGCTTTAAATGATACACTGGACCAGATGGATTTCACAGATATCTACAGAACTTTACATCCAAACTCAACTGAATACACATTCTTCTCAAGTACACATGGAACTTTCTCTGGAATAGACCACATACTGGGTCACAAATCAGGTCTGAACCGATACCAAAGGATTGGGATCGTCCCCTGCATATTCTCAGACCATAATGCCTTGAAATTAGAACTAAATCACAACAAGAAGTTTGGAAGGACCTCAAACACGTGGAGGTTAAGGACCATCCTGCTAAAAGATGAAAAGGTCAACCAGGAAATTAAGGAAGAAGTAAAAAGATTCATGGAAACTAATGAGAATGAATATACAACTGTTCAAAATCTTTGGGATGCAGCAAAAGCAGTCCTAAGGGGGAAATACATTGCAATACAAGCATCCATTCAAAAACTGGAAAGAAAAATATTCCATGCTCATGGATTGGCAGAATTAATATTGTGAAAATGTCAATGTTACCCAGGGCAATTTACACGTTTAATGCAATCCCTATCAAAATACCATGGACTTTCTTCAGAGAGTTAGAACAAATTATTTTAAGATTTGTGTGGAATCAAAAAAAAAAAAAAAAAAAAGATTTGTGTGGAATCAGAAAAGACCCCGAATAGCCAGGGGAATTTTAAAAAAGCAAACCATATCTGGGGCATCACAATGCCAGATTTCAGGTTGTACTACAAAGCTGTGGTCATCAAGACAGTGTGGTACTGGCACAAAAACAGACACATAGATCAATGGAACAGAATAGAGAACCCAGAAGTGGACCCTGAACTTTATGGTCAACTAATATTCGATAAAGGAGGAAAATAAAATAAAAATTTATATATATATATATATATATATATAATTTTAAAAGTTATTATCTGGCAGTCCCTGCTTTACTCTCCTGCCTGCCACTCGCTTATGGTATATTCAAGAAAATTCTATATCGTTTAAAAAAAGTGATTCACCACAATCAAATGGGACTTATTCCCAGGATGCAAGTACAGTTTAATATTTGCAAATCAATCAATGTGATACATCACATCAATAAGAGAAAGAATAAAAACCACAATATCATTTCATTTCTTTTTTTTTTTTTAAGATTTTATTTATCTGTTCATGAGAGACACAGAGAGAGAGAGAGGCAGAGACACAGGCAGAGGGAGAAGCAGGCTTCATGCAGGGAGCCTGACGTGGGACTTGATTCCAGGGCCCCAGGATCAGGTCCTGGGCTGAAGGCGGTGCTAAACAGCTGAGCCACCCAGGCTGCCCCACATTATCATTTCAATAGACGCAGAAAAAGTACCTGACAAACTACAACATCCATTCATGATAAAAGCCCTCAACAGGGACAACTGGGTGGCTCAGTGGGTTGAGTATCTGCCTTTGACTCTGGTCGTGATCCTACAGTCCCAGGATCAAGTGCTGTATCAGGCTCCCTGCAGGGAGCCTGCTTCTCCATCTACCTCTCTCTGTGTCTCTCATGAATAAGTAAATAAAATCTTAAAAAAAATAAAAGCCCTCAGTAAAGTATGTTTAGAAGGAATATGCCTCAACATAATAAAGGCCACATATGAAAAAAATCTACAACAAATATTAAGCTCAATGGGGAAAAAGTAAGAGGTTTCTCCTTAAGGTCAGGAACAAGACAAGGATATCTACTCTCACCACTTTTATTCAACATAGTACTAGAAGTCCTTGTCACAGCTATTAGACAAGAAAAAGAGGGGAGCCCGGGTGGCTCAACAGTTTGGCGCCTGCCTTTGGTCCAGGGCATGATCCTGGAGACCCGGGATCGAGTTCCACATCTGGCTCCCTGCATGGAGCCTGCTTCTCCCTCCGCCTGTGTCTCTGCCTCTCTCTCTCTATCTCTCTCTCTCTCTGTGTGTGTCTCATGAATAAATGAGTAAGATCTTTAAAAAAAAAAAAAAGAAAGAAATAAAAGGCATCCAAATTTGTAAGGAAGAAGTAAAACTTTCATAGAAAACCCAAAAGAGGGCAGCCCCGGTGGCCCAGCGGTTTAGCGCCGCCTGCAACCCAGGGCGTGATCCTGGAGACCCGGGAGCGAGTCCCACGTCTGGCTCTCTGCATGGGGCCTGCTTCTTCCTCTGCCTGTGTCTCTGCCTCTCTCTCTCTGTGTCTCTATGAATAAATAAATAAAAATCTTAAAAAAAAAGAAAACCCAAAAGAATCCATCAAAAGACTACTAGAACTGATAAATGAATTCAGTAATGTCACAGGATACAAAATTAAGGTACAGAAGTCCATTGCATTTCTATACGCTAATAATGAAGCAGCAGAAAGAGAAATTAAGAAAAAATTTCCAATTTACAAATGCACCAAAAAGAATAAGATACCTAGGAATAAACTTAACCAAAAAGGTGAAAGATCTGTACTCTGAAAACTATAAAACATTGATGAAAGAAATTAAAGACAGCACAAAGAAATGGAAAGACATTCCATGCTCATGGATTGGAAGAACAAAATTTTAAGGGATCCCTGGGTGGCGCAGCGGTTTGGCGCCTGCCTTTGGCCCAGGGGTGATCCTGGAGACCCGGGATCGAATCCCACGTTGGGCTCCCGGTGCATGGAGCCTGCTTCTCCCTCTGCCTGTTCTCTGCCTCTCTCTCTCTCTCTCTCTCTCTCTCTCTCTGTGTGTGTGTGACTATCATAAATAAATAAAAATTAAAAAAAAGAACAAAATTTTAAAATGTCTATACTACCCAAAGCAATCTATCAAAATACCAACACCATTGTTCACAGAGCTAGAACAAACAATCCTGAAGTTTGTATGGAACTACCAAAGACCCCAAATATCCAAAGCAATTTTGAAAAAGGACAGGAAAGCTGGAAGTATCACAATCCTGAACTTCAAGTTATATTACAAGGCTGAAGTAATCACAACAGTATGGTATTGGCACAAAAATAGATCAATGGAATGAAATAGAAAATCCACAAATGAACTCCCAATTATATAGTCAATTAATCTTCAACAAACCAGGAAAGAACATCCAATGGAAGAAAGATAGTCTCTTTAATAAACTCTGTTGGGAAAAGTAGTCAGCTACATGCAAAAGGATAAAACTGGACTACTTTTTCATACCATACAGAAAAATAAATTCAAGATGGATTAAAGACCTAAATGTGAAATCTGAAACCATAAAAAGAAGACAGTTCAGGCAGTAATGTCTATGATATTGGCTGTAGCAACATTTTTCTAGATAGGACTCCTGGGGCAAGGGAAATAAAAGCAAAAATAAACTATTGGGACTACATCAAAATAAAAAGCCTCTACACACACACACATACACACACACACACAGAAAGCCTCTACACAGCAAAGGAAACAATCAACAAAATAAAAGGCAACCTACAAAATAAGAGAAGATATTTACAAATGACATATCTGATAAAGTGTTAGTATCCAAAATATATAAAAACTTAAACAAATCAACACCCAAAAAATAAATAATTCAATTTAAAAGTGGGCAGAAGGGATCCCTGGGTGGCGCAGCGGTTTGGCGCCTGCCTTTGGCCCAGGGCGCGATCCTGGAGACCCGGGATCGAATCCCACATCAGGCTTCTGGTGCATGGAGCCTGCTTCTCCCTCTGCCTGTGTCTCTGCCTCTCTCTCTCTCTCTCTGTAACTATCATAAATAAATAAAAAAATTTAAAAAAATAAAAATAAAAAAAAAAAATAAAAGTGGGCAGAAGACATGAGCAGACATTTCTCCAAAGAAGATATCCAGATGGCTAACAGACGTGTGAAAAGATGCTCAACATTACTCATAATCAGGGAAATGGAGAGCAAAACTACTATGAGGGGACTCCTGGGTGGCTCAGTGGTTGAGCATCTGCCTTTGGCTCAGGGCATGATCCCGGGGTCCTGGGATCGAGTCCCACATTGAGCTCCCCACAGGGAGCCTGCTTCTCCCTCTGCCTATGTCTCTGCCTCTCTCTATCTCTCTCTCTCTGTGTCTCTCATGAATAAATGAATAAAACCTTAAAAAAAAAAAAACAGTGAATGTAGCTCTGTTGCCTGATGGTACCGATAGCCCATCAGGCAATGCGCCTAGGTAACCTTACTCCATATGGCAGGAGTCATTGAGGGGGGGACGCTTGCTACACTAGTATTGCTGCCTGCAATCTAGACCATCGTAGTGGTAGAACCTAAAAATAAAAAGCCTCTACACAGCAAAGGAAACAATCAACAAAACCAAAAGCATCCTACAAAATGCGAGAAGATTTCCCTTCCAAAAGGGAAAAAGTTTGGGTGTGATTGGAAAGAAGGAAAAACAGCCCCTGAGAGTAAGGGGATGAGTAAATGAGTTATGTTATATATGTAATGAGAGAAACTCAGTATCACATTAACACTTTGAAAGAGGCTCAGAGGAAGAGATGATACTCTCTAAGGTTGATTATATCAAATGCCTGAAAAGGTGAATCCATAACCTTGCTGACGCCACTCCTGCTTTTGGAAACTGACAAGATGAAATGGAAGCCTGTGTAAGAGAGGAAAACGTTTAGTCCTACCCTTCTAGTTTTTTTGGCTGGTTCTGTAATGAAATTGACATAAGACAGATTAACAGGAGAGAAACAAATTTAATTACATAAGTACAGGAGCCCCAAAGATATAAGACTCAAGGCAAGTTGGTCAGTTGAGGCTTATATGCCATCCTGAACTAAGAATAACATGGGGGGGGGCCTTCAGAGGGGATGGTGGAAATTCACAGGACAATTCTTATTGCAAATGTTTGATAATGAGATACTTGTCCTGCCATTCAGACAGGTCATTCAGATAAAAGTTATCTCTGGTAATAGGTCTTTCTCTGAGCCAGGCCTCTCATCTAAATTATTTTAGGTAGTTAAGGTAAAGGTAAGTTTTTCTTGACTCTGCTGGGTCTTGACTGCCTTCAGTTCAAAATAATCCAGGTGCCAAAGTGGCATGTTTTAAGGATCACATAGTCTTCTCCCCTTCACCTGCAAATCTGAGTGATTTCACCCTGGAAAACATTTTCATGTGATATGATGATGGACTGGATAGTTACTAACGACTGAATCAGATGCTAATAATGCGGCATTATCTTTTGACGTTTATGATTATTTTGCTGTAGGGAGTCCATGTTCAAAGACCAGGGGGTGGTGGACTGTGATACTGTGATTTGTAATAAGAAATATATATATTTATTTATTTATATTTTTTAAAGATTTTATTTATCCATTTATGAGAGACACACAGAGAGAGAGGCAGAGACACAGGCAGAGGGAGAAGCAGGCTCCATGCAGGGAGCCTGATGTGGATCACGCCTCGAGCCGAAGGCAGACGCCCAATCACTGAGCCACCCAGGTGTCCCAGGAAACATATATTTAGTCTTCGTTCCCATTTCTGGCACAGTGCTCCTAAAACCCTTGGAATTTCCTAAGTGAGGAGAGCAGTCAAGTCTTTTGTTATGTTAATAATATGGCTTTTGGAAAGCATCTAAGGAAAGGGGCTGGTTGCCAGGGCAACCAACCCTGTGGTTAGTGGGTTGGAACTTTTGATTCCACCCCCTGACCTCTCCAGAAAGTAGAGGGACTACAGATTGAGTTCAGTCACCAATGGCTGAGGATTTAATCAATTGTGCCTATGTAGTGAAGCTTCCATAAAACCCCTAAAGGATGGGTTTGGAAAGCTTCCAGATTAGTAAACACATAGAGATGTGGGGAGACTGGCGGGCCAAGAGAAATCATGGAAGCTCTACAACACTTCCCCACACTTTGCCCTATTCATTTCCTCCACTGAGCCCTTCCTGAGTTATATCCTTTTTTAGTAAACTGATGATCTAGGAAGTAAAAATAAACAAATTAAATTAAATTTTAAAAAGACAAAGAAAAAAAAGAAAAACAAATAAATAAAAAGACAAAAGTAAAGACATACTCAGGCAAAGGAAACTGAAAGAATTTGTTGCTAGCTAGATGCACCCTTAACAATTGGCTAAGGAAATTCTTCAAGAAATAAGAAATGAGAAAAGAAAGCATCGTGGAGCATCAGGAAGGAAAAAGACTCAAGAAGAAGAGCAGAAATATGGGTACAGAAATTACACTACCTTTTTCTTCATTATTTTTATATAATGTATCATATTTGATGGTTGAAACAAAAGTGGAGAAATGGGATGCCTGGGTGGCTCAGTCAGTTGAGCATCTGCCTTTGGCTCAGGTCGTGATCTTGGGGTCCTGAGATCAAACCCTGCGTGGAGCTCCTTGTAGGAGGCCTGTTTCTCCCTCTCCTGCTTCTCCTGCTTGTGCTCTCTCTCTTTTTCAAATAAATAAATACAATATACATTTTTTAAGATTTATTTATTTATTTATTCATTCATTTATTTATGTATTCATGAGAGAAACAGAGACAGGCAGAGACATAGGCAGAGGGAGAAGCAGGCTCCATGCAGGGAGCCTGATGTGGGACTCGACCCCAGGACCCCAGGATCACGCCCTGAGCTGAAGGTAGATGCCTAGCCGCTGAGCAACCTAGGAGTCCCAATAAATAAAATCTAAAACAAAAAAAGTGGGGAAGAAAAGGATCTAGATGGAAGTGAGGTTTTCATATTTCACTAAAAATGGTAAAATGAGGGTACCTGGGTGGCTCACTGGTTTAGCATTTGCCTTTGGCTCAGGTTGTGATCCTGGGGCTCTGGGATCAAGTCCTGCATCGGGCTCCCCGCAGGGAGCCTGCTTCTCCCTCTGCCTGTGTCTCTGCCTCTCTGTGTTTCTCATTAATAAATAGATAAAATCTTTTTTTGTTTAAATAAAGTGGCAAAATGTTGTACCAGTTTATTTTATTTTATTATTATTTTTTAAAGATTTTATTTATTTATTCATGAGAGAGAGAGAGAGAGAGGCAGAGACACAGACAGAGGGAGAAGCAGGCTCCATGAAGGGAGCCTGATGTGGGACTCGATCCCAGGACTCCAGGATCATGCCCTGGACCAAAAGCAGGCACTAAACCGCTGAGCCACCCAGGGATCCCAATACCAGTGTATTTTAAAATATAAATTTTTCATATTATTCAGGTATATCACTATACCTTCACAGCCAACCAGTCAGGAGACAAGTGCCATTGAAAGAGAGTTGGTTATACTCGCAGATACCAAGAGGAAGGTCATGCCACACCACGGGGGTGCACATAATGAAGCCCAGGGTCAATAAAGAAGAAGGAGCAAGGAGAAAACAAAGATATTATGGACTGAATGTTTGCATCCTCCAGAATTCATATGTTAAAGCCCTAACTCCCAGTGTGGCTGTGTTTGGAAACAGAGCCTCTAAAGAAGTAATTAAGGTTAAATGAGGTCAGAAGGGGCTCTGATCTGATGGGATTAAAGACCTTATAAAAAGAGACATCAGAGACAACAAAATTGTTTTATAGCCCTCAAACTTGTTAAGAGACTAGATCTGTACTTCCACCAGGGAAAAGAAATGACAATTATGGGACATGATGGAGGTGCTATCTTATTACAATGGAAATCATGTTACAATATAAAAAATGTATCAAATCAACATATTGCATATCCTAAATTTATACAACATTGTATATCGAGTCTATTTCACAAAACATTAAAAGCAAAAAAATGATTCAAGAGTATATATTTTTCCGGGTGGGGGTGAGTGGGTGACGGGCACTGAGGGGGATACTTGACGGGATGAGCACTGGGTGTTATTCTGTATGTTGGTAAATTAAACACCAATAAAAAATTAATTTATTAAAAAAAGTATATATTTTTCCATATTAAACAAAAAGAAAGAGACCCTAGGGTTCTCATGTTCTCTCTGTCTCTCCCTCTCTCTCCATGTTTATGTACAAAGAGGTGGTATAAGCACAGAGAGAAGGCAGCCATCTGCAGTCTTGTTCCCTCACTAGACATCAACCCTGCTGGCACCCTGATTTTATTTATTTATAAAAAATATTTTTTTTATTTATTTATGAGAGACACAGAGACAGGGGCAGAGACACAGGCAGACAGAGAAGCAAATTCCATGCAAGGAGCCCCACATGGGATTTGATCCCAGGTCTCCAGGATCATGCCCTGGGCCAAAGGCAGGTGCCAAACTGCTGAGCCACCCAGGCGTCCCTGGCACCTTGATTTTAGACTTCTAGTTTCCAGAACTGTGATAAAATACATTTCTGTTGTGCAGGTCACCGAGTCCACTGTATTTTGTTATGGTGACTCTAGCAGAATAATACAATGAGGGGGCATCTGGGCGGCTTAATTGGTTAAGCATCTGCCTTCAACTCAGGTCATTATCCCGGGTTTCTGGGATCCTGGGATTGAGCCCTATGTCGGGTTCCTGGCTCATCAGGGTGCCTGGTTCTCCCTCTCATCCTTGCTCATGCTCTCTTGCTATCTCTGTCTCTGTCTCTCTCTCCCCTAAATAAATAAATAAATAAATAAATAAATAAATAAATAAACTTAAAAAAATAAGAATAATACGAGTAAGAGATTTACTGTGGTTTCCACAGTAAGAAACTGTCAAGGCAGGGTCCTCAGGTTTAAGATTGTTTAATTTGAATACTTTCAGTAGTCTCTGGGTATAAGGGGCTGTCTCTAGTCGGCTGGTACCTGGCTTTGGGGTGAGTAGGGCAGGTGGATTAAGGCCTGGAGTATGACAACCTGATAGAAGCAGTAGTTAAGGCTGATGCTCATTATGAATAGCACAAGACATTCTTGTAGTTCAGGAAATCCCAAAGGTTTTAGGAACTCTATGCCAGGAACCAGGGACAATGACCAAATATATATATCTTACTGTACAACCTGAAGAAGAAAAATCATGTAATCATATTAGTTGATGCAAAAAAGTATTTGACAAGATCCAACACACACTCTTGATTAAAAAAAGAAAACTCTCAGCACGTTAGAAATAGTGGAGAATTACCTCAATTTGATAGAGCATTTACAAAAATCCTACAGCTAACATCATATTATTGGTGAAAGACCAAATTGTTTCCCCCTAAAATAGAGAACAGGGTGCCCAGGAGTGGACAGCATGGTCTGAGGGAAAAGTAAATAAATAAATAAAATAAACTAGGGAATAGGGCAAGAATATCTATCTGATCTTACCATTCTTATTCAACATAATATGAGAAGTTCTTTTTTTGAAAGAAGATTTATTTATTTATTCATGAGAGACACAGAGAGAGAGAGAAAGAGACAGGCAGAGGGATAAGCAGACTCCCTGCAGGAAGCCTGATGTGGGACTCGATCCCAGGACCCCAGGATCACCACCCAAGCCAAAGGTAGATGCTCAACCACTGAGTAACCCAGGTGCCCCAGTATGAGAAGTCCTGATCACACCAATAATACAACAGAAATAACATAAGCATCCAGATTATAAAAAGGGAAACAAAATTGTCCTTATTTGCAAGTGACATGATTGCCTATATGAACTATCCCAAAAGGGGCACCTGGATGACCCACTCAGTTAAGCATCTGACTGTTGTTTTTGGCTCAGGTCATGATCTCATGGTTGTGAGATCGAGCCCCATGTAGGGCTGTGCACTCAAGGTGGAGTCTGCTTCAGATTATCTCCCCCTTTCCCTCTGCTTCTCCCCCCTTCCCCGCTCTCTCTTAAATAAATAAATAAGTAAACAAACAAATAAATAAAATCTTATAAAAAAAAAGAAATTTATCCCTCAAACCCCTAGAATTAATCAGGGACTTCAGTGACATTCCTGGATAAAAATCAACATGCAAAACAATCACATTTCTATATACTTAAAATGAACACACAGAAACTGAAATTTTAAATACACTATGATTTACAAACAGTCCTAAGAAAATGAAATAATGGGGACACCTGGGTGGCTCAGTGGTTGAGCATCTGCCTTTGGCTTAGGGTGTGATCCCCGGTCCGGGATCCAGTCCCACACTGGGCTCCCTGCATGCAGCCTGCTTCTCCCTCTGCCTATGTCTCTGCCTCTCTTTCTCTGTGGGTCTCTCATGAATAAATAAATAAAATATTTTTTTAAAAAAGAAAAAGAAAATGAAATATTAGGGTATACACTTAACAAATAGTGTAAAATATCTGCATGACCTAGAAATTACAAAATGCTGATAATGTAAGAGAAGACTTAAATGAATGAAGAGGAATACTGTGTTCATGGATAGGAAGACTCAACAGAGTAAAAATGTCAAATTTCCCCACATCAATATATAGGTTTAATGCAATTCTCATCAAAATCTCAACAAAGTTTTTGTAAATAGACAATAATTTTCTGAAATTTATATGGAAAGACAAAAGAACTAGAATAGCTATAACAGGGATCCCTGGGTGGCTCAGTGGTTTGGTGCCTGCCTTCGGCCCAGGGTGTGATCCTGGGGTCCTGGGATCAAGTCCCACATCAGGTTCCCTGTGTGGAGCCTGCTTCTCCCTCTGCCGATGTATCTGCTTCTCTCTCTGTGTCTCTCATGAATAAACAAAAAATTTTTAAAAATATATAGCTACATTAATAAGAGTGTGGTTTGGAGGAAGGATAGACACATAAATCAGTAGAACAGAATAGAGAACCCAGAAAAAGCCCCACACAAGTATGGCCAAGTTATTATTATTATTATTATTTTAAAGATTTTATTTATTTGAAAGAGAGCAGGAGGGAGCAGAACAGGGGAGGGTCGGAAAGAGAGAGAGAGAGAGAGAGAGAGAGAGAGAGAAGCAGACTCCCTGCTGAGCAGGGAGACTGATGAGGGGCTCTATCCCAGGACCTTAAGATCATGACCTGAGCCAAAAGCAGACACCCAACCAACTGAGCCACCCTGACCAATTTATTTTTTACAAAGTTGCAAAAGCAATTCAATGGAGAAGGATAAGATTTTCAACAAATGGTGGTGGAGCAAGTGGACATAAACAACAACAACAACAAAAATAAGCTTTAAGCTTTACATAAAAATTAATGCAAAAATGTGAAATGTAAAACTTTTAGAAAAAAAGCATAGAGAAAATCTTTGGGATCTAGGGATAGGCAAAGAGCTCTAAAATTGGATGCCAAAAGCTTGATTCAAAGAAGGAAAAATTTATCACCTTGTCAAAACTAAAAACCTTTTTTTCTGCAAAATCATTTGTGAAAATGGAAGACAAAAAGGCAGAAAGGAAGAAAAACTTTGGTATACTACACAGCCAACAAAAGACTAGTTTCTGGATGTAACTAGATGTAACATCTATCTATGTGATAGATATAAAGAAGTCTCCGGACATCTGGGTGGCTCAGTGTTTGAGTGTCTGCCTTCAGCTCAGGGCATAATCCCAGGTCCGGGGATCAAGTCCTGCATCAGGCTTCCTGCAAAGAGCCTGCTTTTCCCTCTGTCTATGTCTCTGCCTCTCTCTGTGTGTCTCTCATAAATAAAATCTTAAAAAAAAAAGAAGTATCAAAACTCAAGAGCGTAAAACAAACAATCCAATCATAAATAGGAAAAAGATATGAACAGCCATTTCACCAAAGAGGATGTACAGATGGTAAATAAGTACATGGAATGATGTTTGACATCATTAGCCACCAGGAAAATACAAACTTAGGCCACAAAGCAAAATCAGGCTGAAATATCAGAACGGCTGAAATTAAATATAGTGACAACACCAATGCTAGTAGGATATGGAGAAATTGCTCATTCATACATTGCTGATGGTAATGTAGAATGGTACAGCCACTCTGGAAAATAGTTTGGCAGTTTCTCATAAAACTCAACACGCTCCAGAAATTGCATTCTTGGGCATTTATCCCAGAGAATATATATGTAATATAATTTTTTAATAGGATGTGGGCTTTAAAAAATAGTTTATTCATAAGCTTCAAAAAGTATTTCCACCAGATGATAAAAGGTTAGCTAAAACTGGTTAATAGAAACAATCTTGCACAAACAGAAATAGCTTTGATTTGGAGGATTATAACAACATAGGACTGGGAGGGACTCCTTAAGGAGAGTTAGATCACACAGTTTGTACCTCTTCCAGAGACTGCATTAAAAAAACAATTGAGGGCAACCAGAGTGGCTCAGCAGTTTAGCGCTGCCTTCAGCCCAGGGCCTGATCCTGAACACCGGGGATCAAGTCCCACGTCGGGCTCCCTGCATGGAGCCTGCTTCTGTCTCTGCCTCTCTCTCTCTCTCTCTCTCTCTCTGTGTCTCTCATGAATGGATAAATAAAATATATATATTTTTAAAGACAATTGATGGGACATTCTGTCCTGTTTTGTGACACATGCCACTTCTGAAAATTGTCAACTTTCTACATAGGCTCTGAGATATTTTATTTACATTTTATTTTTGTTTTTTAAGATTTTTATCATGATCTAAGCTGAAGGCAGATGCTTAACTGATTGAGCCACCCAGGTGCCCCCTCCCAGGTGCCCCTTTAGATATTTTTATTATGGAAACTTAAGCACATGGACAAATGATAATAAAAAGTATAATGACCTGGCATATAACCATCACAAGTTTTTTGGTTCTTTTTTTTTTTTTAAGATTTTAAGTAATCTCTACACCAAACATGGGGTTCAACTCACAACCCCAAGACCAAGAATCACACACTCTACGAACTAAGCCAGCCAAGTGCCCTTAACCATCAGAAGCTTCAACAATTTTCATGAAAATAATTCATTTTTTGGAAAGGGAGAGAGAGGAAGTACAGAGGGAGAGGGAGAGAGAGAATGTTAGGCAGGCTCCACATCCATCGTGGAGGTGGATGCAGGGCTCAATCTCACAAATCTGAGATCATGACACGAGCCAAAATCAAGAGTCAGACATTTAAGTGACTGAGCCACTCAGGTGCCCTGAAAATCTTTTTTTAAAAAGATTTACTCATTTATTTTAGAGAGAGAGAGAAAGTGAACACATGTGTGCACTACAGGGGGAGGAGCAAAGGGAGAGAGAGAGAGAAGCTGACTTCCCACTGAGGGCAGAGCCCATCTCAGGGCTCCATCCCAGGACCCCAAGACTACTACCTGAGCTGAAATCAAGAGTCCCATGCTCAACCAACTGAGCCATCCAGGCAACTCCCCAAAATGATTTTTAAGTCCTACATAAATCACATAGATATGACATCCTCATATTTAAAAATGTAACATCTATCTATGTGATTAATCTGTGTGTGTGTGTGTGTGTGTTTATGATAGTCACAGAGAGAGAGAGAGAGAGAGGCAGAGACATAGGCAGAGGGAGAAGTAGAGGGAGAAGCAGGCTCCATGCACCGGGAGCCCGACGTGGGATTTGATCCCGGGTCTCCAGGATCGTGCCCTGGGCCAAAGGCAGGCGCTAAACTGCTGCGCCACCCAGGGATCCCATAGTTTTGTTTTTATATATAATATATACTTTATATATAATTATATTATTTATATAATATAAATATATATTTATACATATTTTATACTATAAAATTTTTGTGTATTAGATGTATATATTTACCTATGTAAGCAGGGGGATTCTCCAAATTTACACTTTGGGAAGCAGTTCCCTAACCCCTAAAAACTAGTCCTCTTCCTGCCACCCCATCCCAGAGCACAAAGACCATAACCCTTGAAGAACTGACCCCCAGGAGCACAATCCTGGAGGACAGGTGGCAAACTGTTACTTCACAGCTGCTAATGAGGATGCATACTGGTGGGAAATAGGCAAGGATTGGAAGAAGGGGGCAAGGGAACCTGGTTGAGTTCCTACCTTTAGCTCAGGGCATGATCCTGGGGTCCTGGGATCGAGTCCCACATCAGGCTCCCTGCATGGAGCCTGCTTCTCCCTCTGCCTATGTCTCTGCCTCTCTCCCTGTGTCTCTCATGAATAAATAAGTTAATCTTAAAAAAAAAAGAAAGAAAGAAAGAAAGAAAGAAAGAAAGAAAGAAAGAAAGAAAGAAAAAGAAAGAAAGAAAAGAAGCAGATAAAAAACAGTAAGGGTCTGCAACTCGTCTAGAAACTGGCTTTTGTCAGGAATGGTGACTTTGGTTAATGATGGGGGTGGGGGTGGGTAAGACAAGTTATGAAGATCTGTGGGGTCAGTAATAAACAGTCTATGGGGTGAGTAATGAATGAACGATTGGATGTCTGTCAAGTCAATTATGAGGTCTTATTATTTCCTTGGCTTCCTTTACCATATTATATGACAAAGTACTTCTAGTTGAGATACAGCTGTCTTTCCCAATATAGAGAATGACGTGTCAAGATGACCTGCCCCCAAATTTATATAACTAACATTCTAAATCTTCTTTTAATGCTTGACATTTATTGCTTTTCACATTTTCCATCTTTACAGCAGCTGCAGTTTGTTCTGTGTTTTGGTATTGCAGGAACACTTAACTTTTTGAAAAGTTATATTAATTTTTGTCTGTCCAATATCTGCTCCTCTAGTTTCTGTTGCTAATTTATTTTTTTTAAGATTTTATTTATTTAATTGTTTGAGAGAGAGAAACAGAGAGAGAGAGAGAGAAAGCGCCCGCACAAGCAGGGAGAGTGGCAGAGGGAGAGGGAGAAGCAGGCTCTCCACTGAGCAGGGAGCCCAATTCGGGGCTCGATCCCAGGACTCTGGGATCATGACCTGAGCCCAAGGCAGGCACCTAAGTGGCTGAGCCACCCAGGCACCCCCTGCCTCTAATTTCTTAACTAACATTGGCTAGGTCCTCTAGGACATATCAAGTCCTGTCAGGGACCAATCTCATCTTTTTCCTGACTTGAATACAATGACTTTAGTGGTTCCATGTTTAATATGATGCTGGTTATTGGTTTATTTTAATTTTTTAAGATTTTTTTTATATTCATGAGACACAGAGAGAGAGAGAGAGAGAGAGAGAGGCAGAGGGAGAAGCAGGCTCCATGCAGGTAGCCTGACCTCGGACTCGATCCCAGGTCTCCAGGATCACACCCTGGGCTGAAGGCAGCTAAACCGCTGAGCCACCCAGGCTGCCCCTGGTTATTGGTTTAAGATAAAAATACTTTATCACATTAAAAAAATAACCAACTATTCCTAGTATATCAAGTTTTTATTCAGAATGATCAATGGTTTTTATCACATCTGTTTTTGACATCTGGGAGATAATCTGTTTTATCTCCTAACACCAATCAATACAATATGATTTATAGTCATAGATTTCCTTTCATCTGACCCTCCTGGCTTTCCTAGAAAAAAAAAAAAAAACCCACTTGTTCATGTTGTAGTATTCTTTTGTTGGGTAGTGTGTTTCACACTTTTTTATATATGATTTATGTATTTATAGGCATAACTGAAATATGGCTGTAGTTACCATCTGATTTTTTTCTCCTTTTGGTAAGGTTGATATCAGGGTTGTATTCAATTTAAAAAAAAGTGAAAACTTTTCCCTTGTTTTTCTTTAGTTTTTAACTAACACCCTTTTCATGTTTCAGGATATCACATTACATTTAATTATCATGTCCCCTTAGGCTCCTCTAGGCTACAATAGTTCCCATCAATTTTTTTTAGCATCTCCTTACTTTTTGGTATAACAAGATGTTCCAGGTTCATATTATATTTTCCCTGTCCCAGCCCTGCAATCCGCCATTTCTCCAGGGAGCTCTGATTGGTGGAAAATGTTACGGGAAACTGAGATCTGGGCACCAGGTGGGCTCATTGCAATTGGGATGTTAATGTTCCCAAGCCCCTTCAGTGGATAAAAGATTACAGTGGTATGCTGGAGCTGGCTTGCACTGGTTTGCAAGAGCTGATTGTTAAATTTTCATTGTTAAATTGTGAACTGGTTATCAAACCCAGCCACTATTAAATATTAAATAATATAAACTTACAGGGATGCCTGGGTGGCTCAGCGGTTAATCGTCTGCATTTGGCTCAGGGTGTGATCCTGGAGTCCTGGGATCGAGTCCCACATCGGGCTCCCTGCCTGGAGCCTGCTTCTCCTTCTGCCTATGTTTCTGCCTCTCTCTGTGTCTCTCATGAATAAATAAATAAAATCTTTATATATATATATATATTTACAATTAAATGAGTTATATTAAAAGCAAATATAGGCCCCTGGATAGCTCAGTCTGTTAAGTGTCTGACTCTTGATTTCAGCTTAGGTCATAAGCAAATATAGGCCCCTGGATAGCTCAGTCTGTTAAGTGTCTGACTCTTGATTTCAGCTTAGGTCATGATCTTGGAGTCCTAGGATTAAGCGTTCCATATCAGGCTCCATGCTCAAGAGAGAGAAAGCTAGAGAGTACATGATGGAGGGGGAGAGGGAGAAGGAGAGAAGCAGACTCCCTGCTGAGCATGGAGCCACCACCCAAGCACCCCTCCAAAGTAAATAAATAAATAAAATATTTTTTAAAAAGGTAATACATACTCAGAATTAACCATTCCTAATTATTTTTATATAGTTTATTGTTATTTTCATCTTCAGAATATTTACATGTATTGTGTGTGTATAGTGGAAATACTATATAATGGAGTGCTATTGTGCATTTCTCCCCAACTCTGTTTAATGATGTCATGTAGGCAGCTTTGAAATCAGCCATGGTGGCAATATTTACATACTGGAAATCAGCAAATACTATAAGTCAGAGCCAATTGATTCTAGAGTGCATTGTTTAAAGCAGGGATCAAAATGGTAGCTCACAGGCCAATCTGACCTACGACCTGTTTTGTTTTTTTTTTTAAGATTTATTTTTATTTATTTATTTTTTTTATGATAGACATAGAGAGAGAGAGGCAGAGACACAGGCAGAGGGAGAAGCAGGCTCCATGCCGGGAGCCCGACGCGGGACTCGATCTGGGGACTCCAGGATCGCGCCCTGGGCCAAAGGCAGGTGCGAAACCGCTGAGCCACCCAGGGATCCCCTACGACCTGTTTTTTAAGTAAAGTTTTACTGAAACCCAGCTATGCACATTTGTTACATATTGTCTATGGCTATTACCCAATTTATCAAAGAAATCACTCAAATCATTGGAACAATGAGTGGAGTTGCAGCTTATATAGTGATAAAGCTGAAAGAAATTTTTGCATAATGAGAATGGAGTTTAACATGGTGAAGCAGGGGATGCCTGGTGGCTCAGTGGTTAAGCGTCTCCCTTTGGCTCAGGTTGTGATCTCAGGGTCCTGGGATCGAGTCCCACATGGAGCCTGCTTCTCCCTCTGCCTGTGTCTCTGCCTCTCTTACTCTCTCTGTGTCTCTCATGAATAAATAAATGAAATATTTAAAAAAAAGATGGTGGAGTAGTAGGAGGACCCTATGCTTGAACACAACTACATAAATATCAAATCATTCTGAACACTCAAGAAATTGATCTGAGGGGGCAGCCTAGGTGGTTCAGCGGTTTAGCATCTGCCTTCAGCCCAGGGTGTGATCCTGGAGACCCGGGATCCCACATCGGGCTCCCTGCATGGAGCCTGCTTCTCCCTCTGCCTGTGTCTCTGCCTCTCTCTGTGTGTGTCTCTCATGAGTAAATAAATAAAAATCTTAAAAAAAAAGAAATTGATCTGAGGACTGACAGAACAATCTGCACAACTAGAGAGAGAGAAGAGGCCACATCATGGAAAGTAGGAGATGCAGAGATGTGATTTGGAGGAGAAAAGGATCACAGGTGCTATGGAGAGGAGGGAGCTCTGCTCATGGAAAGAAGCAAAAGAGAGAGACAGAAAGGATCACAAAGGGGATTGCTAAGCCATTGACTAGGAAAATGAGAGGGGCTGATTATCTTGAATTTTTACAACCAGTAGAGTTCAAAGTCTAGAGTTTTAGAAGTCTGCACCTTAGCTGGTGTTGAGCCCAGTGGGTGCTACAGTGTTCCTGTGGAGAAGGAGGGCAGAGGCCCAGGAGTGGATGGCATGATCTAAGGATTCCCTGGGATGCACTGAGAAAGACAGTTCCGCCATCTTGGAGTACATCTGAGAGAAGTGGTGTTGGCCTCTCAGGGGACAAAAGAGCCAGCAGGTACCATTTCACTCTCCTGCCCTTTAAGCACCACATGCACCATGTTTACTGACCATGGAGTTCTACAAAGTTTTAGCTCTAGTGGAAATAACATCAGGTCTCTTTTAACAAGCAGACCCTAGAGCACACCTAGTTAAAACTCACCATACTGTGGCCAAGTTCCAAACACTCCCTGCTGCAGGCAAGAAGAAACTGCAGAGCACTGATATGAAGAAAAGAGCAGCCAAAACACAGAGGCAGAAGGCACACAGCATACACCAGAAATACTACTCAAAGTGCTTCTCAGATGCAAGAAATATGATAGGCTTTCCTAATACACAAGAAGGCAGAGACCTAGACAAAAATACCAAGATGGAGGAATTCATCCCAAGAGTAGGAACAAGAAAAGGTCACAGCCAGGGATCTAATCAAAACAAATATAAGTAATATGCCTGATCCAGAATTTAAAGCAACAATCATAAGGATATTTGATGGGCTTGAGAAAAGCATAGAAGACACCAGACAGTCCCTTACTGCAAAGATAAGAGATCTAAAAACTAGTCAGGCTGAAATTAAAAATCCTATAACTGAAATGTGAAACCAACTGAATGTAATGCCACAAGGATGGAAGAAGCAGAGGAACAAATAAATGATAAAGAAGATAAAATTATGGAATATAATGAAGGTGAGAGGCACCTGGGTAGCTCAGTCTGTTGGATATCTGCCTTTGGCTCAGATCATGATGCTGGGTCCTGGGATTGAGTCCTAAATCAGGCCCCCTACTCAGCGGGGAACTTGCTTCTCCCTCTCCCCCCTGCTTGTGCTCTCTCTCTCTCTCAAAAATAAATAAATAACTAAAACCTTTAAAAATAAAAGAATGAAGGTGAAAAGAAGAGGGAAAGAAAAATACTGGATCATGAATATAGACTGAGGGAACTCAGCAACTCCATAAAGCATAATAACATTTGTATCGTAGGAATCCCAGAACAAGAAGAGAGGGAAAAGGGGACAGAAGGTTTACTGAGGAAATGATAGCTGAAAACTTCCCTGATCTGGGGAAGGAAACAGATCTCTAAATCCAGGAGGCACAGAGAACTCCCAACAAAATCAGTAAAAGCAGGCCAATACCAAGACATACTATAGTTAAGTTTGCAAAATATGGAGATAAAGAAAAAAATCTTAAAGCCAGCAAGACAAAAGAAGTCCTTCCCTTACAAGGGAAGACAAATAAGGTTAGCAGCAGATCTTGCCACAGAAACTTAGCAATGCCAAGATATATTCGACATACTGAATGGGAAAAATCTGCAGCCGAGAATACTCTACCCAGCAGGGCCATCAATCAGAATAGAAGGAGTGAGAAAGTGTTTCCCAAACGAAAACAAAAGGAGTTGGTGACCACTAAACCAGCCCTGCAAGAAATATTAAAGGGGACTCTGTGAATGGGAAAGACCAAAGCAACAAAGACTAGAAAGGAACAGAGAAAGTCTCCAGAAACAATGACTTAACAGGTAATACAATGACACTAAATTAATATCTATCAATAATTACTCTGAATGGGGCAGCCCAGGTGGCTCAGAGGTTTAGCACCGCCTTCAGTCCAGGGCCTGGTCCTGGAGACCGGGGATCAAGTCCTATGTCAGGCTTCCTGCATGGAGCCTGCTTCTCCCTCTGTCTGTGTCTCTGCCTCTCTCTCTGTGTGTCTCTCTCATGAATAAATAAATAAAATCTTTAAAAAAAGACATAGGGTATCAGAATGGATAAAAAAAATAAGACCTTTCTATATGCCTATAAGAGACTCATTTTAGACCTAGAAACACCTGCAGATTGAAAGTGAGGGGATGGAAAACCATATATCATGCTAATGGACATCAAAAGAAAGCTGAAGTAGCCATACTTACATCAGACAAACTAGGTTTTAAACCAATGACTGTAACAAGAGATGAAGAAGGGCATTATATCATAATAAAGGAGTCTATCCAATAAGAAGAACCAACAACTTTAAATATTTATGCCCTCAACCTGGGAGCACCCAAATATATAAATCAATTAATACAAACATAAAGGACCTCATAGTAATAATACAATAATAGTAGGGGTCTTTAAGACCCCACTCACAGTAATGGACAGATCATCTAAGCAGAAAATCAACAAGGAAACAATGCCTTTGAATGACAGACTGGACCAGATGGACTTAACAGATATATTCAGATCATTTCATCCTAAAGCAGCAGAATACACATTCTTTTCCAGTACACATGAGATATTCTCCAGAATAGATAACATACTGGGTCACAGATCAGCTCTCAGCAAGTACAAAGAGATTGATATCATACCGTGCATATTTTCTGACCACGATGCGATGACTTGAAGTCAAGCAAAAGAGAAATATTTGGAAAGACCACAAATACATGGAGGTTAAAGAGCATCCTACTAAAGAATGAATGGGTCTACCAGGAAATTAAAGAAGAAATTTTAAAAATACATGGAAACAAATGAACATGAAAACACGATGGTTCAAAACCTTTGGGATGGGGGCAGCCCAAGTGGCTCAGCGGTTTAGCACTGCCTTCAGACCAGGGTGTGATTCTGGAGACCCGGGATCGAGTCCCACATCGGGCTCCTTGCACGGGGCTTGCTTCTCCCTCTGCCTGTGTCTCTGCCTCTCTCTCTGTGTGTGTGTCTCTCATGGATAAATAAATAAAATCTTAAAAAAAAACCTTTGGGATGTAGCAAAAGCAGTCATAAGAGGGAAGTATACCATAATACAGGCCTTCCTCAAGAAGCAAGAAAAATGTCAAATATACAACCTAACCTTACACCTAAAAGAGTTAGAAAAATAGGGATCCCTGGGTGGCGCAGCGGTTTGGCGCCTGCCTTTGGCCCAGGGCGCGATCCTGGAGACCCGGGATCGAATCCCACATCGGGCTCCCGGTGCGTGGAGCCTGCTTCTCCCTCTGCCTGTGTCTCTGTCTCTCTCTCTCTCTCTGTGACTATCATAAATAAATAAAAAATATATATTTAAAAAAAAAAAAAAAAAAAAAAGAGTTAGAAAAATAACACCAAATGAAGCCTAATGCCAGCAGAAGAAGGGAAATAATAAAGATTAGAGCAGATATAGAAACAAAAAAACCACCCTACCCAGTATAGCAAATTAATGAAACTAGGGACTGTTCTTTGAAATAATTAATAAAATTGATAAATCCCTAGCCAGACTTATCAAAATGAAAAAAGAAAGGACCCAAAGAACTAAAATCATGGAAGAGACAGCAGAGATCACAACCAACACCATGGACATACAAACAATTATAAGAGAATATAATGAAAAACTTTATGCCAACAGATTGGGCAACCTGGAAGAAATAGATAAATTCCTAGAAACCTATAAACTACCAAAACTGAAACAGGAAGAAATAGAAAATTTGAAGAGGCCCATAACCCGCAAAGAAGTTGCATCAGGAATAGAAAATCTCCCAACAAACAGAAGTCCAGGGCCAGATGGCTTCCCAGGAGATTCTATGAAACATTTAAAGAAGAGTTAGTACCTATTCTTCTCAAACTGTTCTAAAAAATAGAAATGGAAGGAAAACTTCCACTTCTGAGCAGACTCTATAAAGAACTTTTCAAACTCAGGGCACCTGGGTGGCACAGTCAGGTGGGAATCCGACTCTTGGTTTTGGCTTAGGTTGTGGTGCTCAGCCCAGAATCTGCTTAGGTTCTTTCTCTCTCTGCCACTCTCACCACCCCCACCTCTCTGCTCTCTTTCTCTCTCTCTCTCTCTCTCTCTCTCCCTCAAATAAATCTTTAAGAAAAAAAGAACTTATCAAACTCAACACCCAAAGAACAAATAATCGAGTTAGGAAATGCCAGAAGACATGAATAGACATTTTTCCAAAGTAGACATCCAGATGGCTAACAGACACATAAAATATGCTCCACATCGCTTATCATCAGGAAAAGACAAATCAAAACTACAACGAGATGCCACCTCACACCTGTCAGAATGGCTAAAATTAACAACTAAGGAAACAACAGATAACGTCGAGAATGTGGAAAAAGGAAAATCCTCTTATACTGTTGGTGGGAATGCAAATTGGTGCAGCCACTGTTGAAAACAGTATGGAGGGATGTCTGGGTGGCTCAGTGGTTGAGTGTCTGACTTTGGCTCAGGGCATGATTCTGGAGTCCTGGGATTGAGTCCCACATGGAGCTTCCTGCATGGAGCCTGCTTCTCCCTCTAGCTATGTCTCTGCCTCTCTCTCTCTCTCTCTCTCTGTGTGTGTGTCTCTCATGAATAAATAAATACAACCTTTAAAAAAAAGAAAAGAAAAGAATAGAGTATGGAAATTCCTCTCGAAGTTAAAAATAGAACTACTGTATGACCCAGCAATTGCACTACTGGTCATTTACCCAAAGGATACAAAAATACTGATTCAAAGGGGCACATGCACCCTGATGTTTATAGTACAGTATCAATAATGGCCAAACTAGGGAAAGAGCCCAAATGTCCATCAGCTGCTGAATGGATAAAGAAGATGTGGTATATACATACAATGGAATATCACTCAGCCATTAAAAAAATGAAATCTTACCATTTTCAGTGACATGGATGGAGTTAAAGTGTATTAAGCTAAATGAAATAAATCAGAGAAAGATAAATACCATATTATTTCACTCATGTGTGGAATTTAAGAAACAAAACAGATGAACATGAAGGAAATTTTTTTAAAAAAGAGGGAGACAAACCATAAAAAAGACTCCTAACTATAGAGAAAAAACAGGGTTGATGGAGGGGAGGTGGGCAGGGGGTGGGCTAAATGGGTGATGGAGACTAAGGAGGGCACTGGTGATGAGTACTGGGTGTTATGTGTAAGTGATGAATCATTAAATTCTATTCCTGAAACTAAAAAAAAAAAAAAAAAAGAGTAGAAATAGAAGCAATTTTTGTGTAATGAGAATAATCTGCATGACCATGAGAAATCACCCAATAGATCACATATCAGATTTAATGACCATAAATTTATTTGGAAATGAGTTATCAGATTGGAATGCAATTGAAAGAGATAGTTTGGCCACAGATACAAGAATTTGGCAAAAGACAATGAAAGAATTCTGTGATAATGAATTGGCTATACAATATTTAAAATAAAGAGTATTGTATATTGAGGTGCCTGGGTGGCTCAGTTGTTTAAGCATTTGACTCTTGATTTGGCTCAGGTTGTGATCTCAGGGTCAAGAGATAGAGCCTCACATAGGGCTCCGTGCTCAGAGGGTAGTCTGCCTGAGGATTCTCTCCCTCTGCCTCTCCCCCTGCCCCTCCCCCAGCTCAAGCTCCTGCTCTCTCTCTAAAAATAAATTAATAAGTCTTTTCTTTTTTTAAAGATTTTATTTTTTTATTCATGACAGACACAGAGAGAGAGAGGCAGAGACACAAGCAGAGGGAGAAGCAGGCTCCGTGCAGGGAGCCCGACGTGGGACTCGATCCCAGGTCTCCAGGATCAGGCCCTGGGCCATAGGCAGGAGCTAAATCGCTGAGCCACCCAGGTGTCCCAGTTAATAAGTCTTTAAAACAAGAATATTGTATATCTAATTATCCACTATAAAGTGAGTGCTACACATCCTTCATATTGGTAAAATTTATAGTAAACTCAGTTATATAGTACATTTCCCCTAGAGAGCTGGTTGTTAAATATTTTCCAGCACATGTGTGCACACACATACACACACACACAATCTCTTGTCCTTAGTATCTCTACAGAACTATCTGCAGGGCAGCCCCGGTGGCACAGCGGTTTAGCGCCGCCTGCAGCCTGGGGTGTGATCCTGGAGACCCGGGATCGAGCCCCACATCGGGCTTCCTGCATGGAGCCTGCTTCTCCCTCCACCTGTGTCTCTGCCTCTCTCTTCGCTCTCTCTGAATGAATAAATAAACCTTTAAAAAAAAAAAAAAAAAGAACTATCTGCAGTCTCTGAGCCCATGGAGTCCTTCTGTGCTCTAGGATCCAACTTCTCCCTCTGTGAATACCATCCCTCTCATGTCCTACGACCATTTATTGTGCCCCACTCAGCCTCTCCCACGCCTCTCCTGTGCACATACTTGACTTTCCTGAGCAGGAGAATTGTCCTCCTCCCACACACTCTGCCCTCCAATCCCTAGGCCAATTCTTAAAAAAGAGGCCTGTTTCTCTAGGTCCTCAAACTACCTAGTAAAGGGGATTTATCTTGGGCAGCCCAGATGGCTCAGCGGTTTAGCGCCGCCTTTAGCCCAGGGTATGATCCTGGAGACCTGGGATTGAGTCCCGCATTGGGCTCCCTGCATGGAGCCTGCTTCTCCCTCTGCTTCTCCCTCTGCATGAGTCTTTGTCTCTCTTTCTCATGAGCAAATAAATAAAATTTTTTTAAAAAAGGAATTTATCTGGGGGTGGTTAATAAACCCCCGGCCATCAACTTGCTCTGATCATTGGCATGGGGGCCCTAAAAGAAGCCCCCCAGGCTTCCTTTTTTTAAGGGATGAAGAAAGATGCATAGCAAGTGGCAGGATATATTTAAGTGACATTCTCAAAGTAAACTTTATATATTTTTAAAAGATTTTATTTATTTATTCATGAGAGACACACAGAGAGAGGCAGAGACATAGGCAGAGAGAGGAGCAGGCTCCCCGCAGGAAGCCCGATGCAGGACTTGATCCCAGAACCCCAGGATTATGACCTGAGTCGAAGGCATACCCCAAGCAACCCCAAAGTAAGTTTTATATTAAGAAAACATGCAGGGAACCCTGGGTGGCGCAGCGGTTTAGCGCCTGCCTTTGGCCCGGGGCGCGATCCTGGAGACCTGGGATCGAGTCCCACGTCGGGCTCCCGGTGCATGGAGCCTGCTTCTCCCTCTGCCTGTGTCTCTGCCTCTCTCTCTCTCTGTGATGTGACTATCATAAATAAATAAAAATTTTAAAAAAAGAAAACATACAGTAAAGTGCACAAATCCTAATCCCAGTGTGATTTGACAAATATATTGACCTATGTAACCAGCACCAACAAGCTATAGGACCCTTTAAGCTTCCTCATCCTTCTCTGAATGCAGTAAAGCTTTCAGTAGGAAATCAGAACTCACCATTCATCCTGGGATTCATACTTCTGAGAAGCTCTATGAATGTAATGAATGCAAGAAGCCTTCTCTTATAACACATCTTTTAGTAACCATCAAAGAATTCATGCTGGGCAGAAAAGCTATGAATGTACTGAATGTGGTAAAGCCTTCTTCTGGAAGTCAGAACTAATTGTACATCCAGAACTCATACAGGGAAGAAACCTTATAAATGTATTGAATGTGGGGAAGTTTTTAGCACAACGTCGTATCTCATCCTACATCACAGAACTCATACTGGGGAGAAGCCCTGTATATCTTCTGAATGTGGGAATGACTTTAGACCTGGCTCCAGACTTATAAGCATCAGAGTATTCCCTCTCAGGAGAAATCATCAATTTGAGGAAGTTAGGAAAGCATTGTAATTTTTTTAAAAAAGATTATTTATCTAAGAGAGAGAGGGTAGAGCAAGCAAGAGAGAACACGAGTGGCAGGGAAGGGCAGAGGGAGAGGGAGAAGCAGACTCCCCACTGAACAGGGAGCCTGATTCAGGACTCAATTCCAGGACCCTGGGATCATGACCCGAGTCGAAGGCAGATGCTTAACTGACTGAGCTACCCAGGCGCCCCAGCATTTGTATTTTTAAAATATAATAGTATAAGGGGACACCTGGCTGGCTCAGTCAGTGACTAAGTGTGCACAAGTCGGTGTGACTCTTGATCTGGGAGTTGTAAGTGTGAGCCCCACGATGGGTGTAGAGATTATAAAATTTTTAAAAAGTTATATAAGGAAGGTTATATTTCAGATGTGATGTCAAACATCTTGAAATGTTTTAAAAATAGTAATTTATTTTTTTAAATAAGAATTTAAATAAAAACAGGGAATCCCTGGGTGGCTCAGTGGTTTAGCGCCTGTCTTTGGCCCAGGGCGGATTCTGGAGTCCCGGGATCGAGTCCCACATCAGGCTCCCAGCATGGAGCCTGCTTCTCCATCCTCCTGTGTCTCTGCCTCTCTCTATGTCTGTCATAAATAAATAAATCTTTAAAAAAAAGAATTTAAATAAAAACAAAATACCATAGCACACTTGAAAAATTAGCAATAATTACTTAATACCATCAAATATCTGTTCAGTGTTCAGGTTTCACCAATGTCTTTTAGTTTTATTTTTACATTTGAGTTTACAAATTGAGTTCCAAACAAGATTCATGGATTGCATTTGCTTAATGAAGCCTCTTATGATCTTCTCTTTCCTCTTTTTTTCCCTTGAAATTTATTTGCTGAAGAATCCAGATCATTCACCTTAGAACTTCTCATGTTCTAAGGTTAGAACCTTACATGTTCTCATGTTCTAACTTCTCATGTTCTCATGTTCATGGCTTTCTGATTACATCATCATGGTGTTAAAATTTCTCTGAGACTTATATCTCCTTTATTTTTTTTAAAAGATTTTATTTATTTATTCATGAGAGACACAGAGAGAGAGAAGCAGAGACACAGGCAGGGGGAGAAGCAGGCTCCATGCAGGGAGCCTGATATGGGACTCGATCCTGGGACTCCAGGACCACACCCTGGGTCGAAGGCAGGTGCCAAACTGCTGAGCCACCCAGGGATCCCCTTATATCTCCTTTAAACTAGTAGTTAGATCTAAAGGTCTGATAAAATTCAGCTTTAATTTTTTTTAATTAAAATTAATTTTTTTTTCTAGCAAGAGAACTTAATACGTGGTGCCATGTACTTTTATTATATTATACTAGGAAGCACATAATGTGTCTCACTTTGGGTTATGTTAACATTGATGAGTGAGTTTAGGTGGTGGAGCCTGATCCAACCATTAAAACTGCCCACCGGCTTTTCACCATGGTTTGAACACTGTTGCTGATCACTGCTGAGATTTTTATTGCAAGAGAGTGATATGCTAATTTTGTCCTCTTCCTGTATTTATCAATTTCATTGTACTTCAAAGAAGAATCTCCTCTAATCAACTGTTTGTTCATCCTACTGTACATTTCAAACAGGAAAGGTAGGATATAAATACTATTCTTTCCTTTTATTGGTCCAAATGTAACCAATGAAGTTTGTTTATTTTGGGGATTTTTTTTGAGGGGAGGATGGCTAAGATTATTAGGAACTCATGAATTTTAGTATTTGGCTGTGTTTCAAGTCGTTAGCATTAGTATCCTTACTGATGCTAAAATTGCCCTACCTTTAGCCAGTGGGAACCCTTCAGTTTGGTTCTGGTGTCCTATTGACATGTCTCTAGTAATCTTTGACAACTATCTGGGATGATAGGATAGTCCAGGCTCATTTATATGTTTCCTTGCCACAGACTTAGAATATACCCTTCTCTCCAAAGAGATTTAGCTCCTTTTAGTGGGAGATGATATTTAAAGATGCTAGGGCTACTTGTTGCTACAAGGTCGGTCATTGTTGCCAGGATTTTTCAGTGGACCAAGCAAGGAAAGATATGTATTTGAGAGAGAGAAAAAATGCATCATAAATCCATACCATTATTTTCCATTCAAATATAAGACTACAGGATTTTTACTTAGCTTCTTTGATTTTGCATTTAGAGGTCTATAAATAAACCAAGTCTGAAAATCTTGGTTCCTAACAACACTGACATAATTACTTATTTTAAATATCTGTATATATCTCTATGTATATTTATCTATAAACTCATTGCCAGATAGTAATTCACATTTTTTTGTATATTTCTTAATTGGAATTCAATTTGCCAACATATAGCATAACACCCGGTGCTCATCCAGTCAAGTGCCCCCCTCAGTGCCTGTCACCCAGTCACCCCATTCCCCTGCCCACCTCCCCTTCTACTACCCCTGTTCGTTTCCCAGAGTTGGAAGTCTCTCATGTTTTGTCTCCCTCTGTAATTTTTCCCACTCATTTTCCCTCCTTTCCCCTATAATCCCTTTCACTATTTCTTATATTCCCCATATGAGTGAAACCATATGTTTGTCCTTCTCCGACTGACTTGCTTCACTCAGCATAATACCCTCCAGTTCCATCCACCTTGAAGCAAATGGGGGGTATTCGTAGTTTCTAATGGCTGAGTAATATCCCATTGTATACATAGACCACATCTTCTTTATCCATTCATCTTTCGATGGACACCAAGGCTCCTTCACAGTTTGGCTATTGTGGACATTGCTGCTATAAACATTGGGGACATTTAACTTTTTTAAAAAAGATTTTTATTTATTTATTTGAGAGAGAAAGAGAAAGAGAGATACAAGTGGTGAGGAGGAGCAGAGGGAGAGGGAGAAGCAGACTCCCTGCTGAGCCAGGACCCTGACCTGGGAAGGGGGGAGGGGGGAGGGGCTCGATCCCAGGACCCCAGGATCATGACCCTGCTGAAGTCAGACCCTTAACGGACTGAACCACCCAGGTACCCCTCGTATTTAACTTCTAATGGAAAATATTTTGCAAAACACTCATTAGCAATAGCATTGTTCATTCTGGGTACTAGAATTTTTTCAATGTCAGAAAGTTGACTGGCCAGATTAGCAAATGAAGCTCATGCATGGACTATAATTACTAATGCTATGGAATATAAAATATAATAGAAGCTATATGTTCTGTATTTCTGGAAATCTAAAACAGCTGTAAGATGCACCATTATTTTATGTAACATCAAGAAAAAATGCTGCCAATAAAACATTGACATAATGCTTTCTTTATTACATGGATTTTTAATTTTAGACTTACTGAAACAGCTGGTTTAGACAGTGATGGATTTTCACTACATATAACTCTTTTTGTTTTTTTAGAGACAGAGAATCTTAAGCAGGCTCCATGCCCAGCATGCAGCCCGATCTCATGACCCTGAGATCATGACCAGAACCAAAATCAAGAGTCGAATGCTTAACTGACTGAGCCACCCAGATGCCCCTACATATAACTCTTATGTAGGACTTGGATCTGCAATATTTTTTTCATTTTTTCCTTTTAAAATTTGGAATAGATAACACATGCACACTGTTCAAAAACTAGAACATGAGAAGTAAAGATTGGCAGATTTTCCTTCTCCTGTTTCATCCAACTGATCTACTCCAGGCCTCTTTAAATAACCATCTTTGTGACTTTTTCTTTTTCTTTTTTTTTTTAAGACTCACTTTCCTTTTTTTAAGATTTTATTTATTTATTCATGAGAGACACACAGAAGCAGAGACACAGGCAGAGGGAGAAGCAGGCTCCATGCAGGGAGCCTGATGTGGGACTCCATCCCAGGACCCTGGGATCACGCCCTGAGCCAAAGGCAGACACTCAACTACCGAGCCATCCAAGTGCCCTTTTTGTGACTTTGTTTTTGTCCTTTCAGGGCTTCTCTATGTAAAAACTAAATAAGTTCAAATATGCAGACTAATAAATGATATTATGTAGGCATAATTATATCATGGCAGGATGTTAATAGGTAATAGATATAAATATCACATAGATGATGTATAAAAATGATAGGTCAAGATGTGCACTCACCAGAATGTTTAAAAATAAAAGGACTGATGGTACCAAGTATTGGCAAGAATGTGGAACAACTGGGAGATTCTAAATTAGAACAACTGGTTTGGAAAGCTGAATATATGCCTACTCAGAAATTCCACTAATAGCTATACACATTACAGAAGTTGGTACTTATGCTTACTCAAAGATATGCATTAGATTGTAGAAATACTATTTGTAATAGTCAAAGCTGGAACCAACCCAAATTGCTCATCTATAGGAGAGTGGATAAATAAATCACAGTGCGTTAGCCCAATGGAATAATGTGCAGTGATAAAAGGATGAACTATCACTCTACACACAACATGGGTGAATCTCACAAATATTGTGTTGAGCCAGACACAAAAGACTACACACTGCATGATTCAATATATATGAAGTGCCAAGACAGACAAAACTAGTTTGTGGTAATAGAGGTCAGAACAGTGGTTATGATTGGGGGATGGGTATTGACTGGAGAAGGCATGAGGGAGGCTTTTGAGGTCCTGGCAATGTTTTATATCTTGATCTTGGTGGTAGCTACACAGGTGTAAGTGTATAAAATATGATTGAGTTGTATACTCAAGATTTGTGAGCCTTATTATATTTTACAGTTCAGTTTAAAAGTAAAAGGAGGCAGTGCCTGGCTGGCTCAATCTGTAAAGCATGTAACCCTTGATCTTGGGGTTGTGAGTTCAAGCCCACATTGGGTGCAGAGATTATTAAAAAATAAAATCTTTTAGGGCAGCCCGGGTGGCTCAGTGGTTTAGCGCTGCCTTCAGCCCAGGGCGTGATCCTGGAGACCCGGGATCAAGTCCCATTTTGGACTCCCTGCATGGAGCCTGCTTCTCCCCCTGCCATGGACTGAAGGCAGTGCTAAACCTCTGAGCCACCCGGGCTGCCCTGAAGGCAGCTGCTTAACTGATTGAGCCATCCAGGCACCCCACATCAACTTTATCTTAATCTGTCATAGGCTGCATATGTAAATCAATGGGGAAACTGATCCTGAGGCCCTGGCTCAATAATAGGGCCAATACTCTTGAGGTCTTCCACTGCCTTTGTGCCAGAGGCAGATTTCATAGAAGTGTCTTTTGCCTAAAATATACAAAAGTAAAAAATTTCCGTTAACAAGGCAAGAGTTATGGGGAACCTGTGTGGGTCAGTTGGTTAAGCATCTGCCTTTGGCTCTGGTGGTGATCCTAGGGTCCTGGATGGAGCCCCACATCGGGCTCCCTGCTCAGCAGAGAGCCTGTTTCTCCCTTTCCCTCTGCTGATCCTTTTGCTTGTGCTCTTGCTCTGTGTCAAATAAATAAGTAAAATCTAAAAAAAATAAAAGACACTATTTTCAATCTAAATTTTCTTTGGTGACTTTGTTCATCATATTTTTTTGCCTTACCAAATATTGACATTGTTATATAGTAAAACACGCACATTTCTAAATGTATTGGCATACAATTATAGGTATAAAAGTTCTTCCCTTTAAAAGTATGGTCTTGGGTTCAGTCTGCAGAGCGCTGGACTTTTGATCTTGGAATTGTGAGTTGGAGCCCCACATTAGTGGTAGAGTTTACTATTTTTTTTATTTTTATTTTTTAGGTAATAGTGCTTCCATTTCTTTTTTTTTGTATATTTTTTTATTGGAGTTTGATTTGCCAATTATAGTATGACACCCAGTGCTCATCCCGTCAAGTGCCCCCCTCAGTGCCCGTCACCTAGTCACCCCATCCCCCCGCCCACCTCCCTTTCCACTACCTCTTGTTCGTTTCCCAGAGTTAGGAGTCTCTCATGTTTTGTCACCCTCACTGATATTTCCCACTCATTTTCTCTCCTTTCCCCTTTAATTCCTTTCACTATTTTTTATATTCCCTGAATGAATGAGACCATATAATGTTTGTCCTTCTCCGATTGACTTACTTCAACTCAGCATAATACCCTCCAGTTCCATCCACGCTGAAGCAAATGGTGGGTATTCGTCGTGTCTAATGGCTGAGGAATATTCCATTGTATACATAGACCACAGCTTCTTTATCCATTCATCTTTCGATGGACACCGAGGCTCCTTCCACAGTTTGGCTATTGTGGACATTGCTGCTAGAAACATCGGGGTGCAGGTGACCCCGCATTTCACTGCATCTGTATCTTTGGGGTAAATCCCCAGCAGTGCAATTGCTGGGTCGTAGGGCAGATCTATTTTTAACTCTTTGAGGAACCTCCACACAGTTTTCCAGAGTGGCTGCACCAGTTCACATTCCCACCAACAGTGTAAGAGGGTTCCCCTTTCTCCACATCCTCTCCAACATTTGTGGTTCCTGCCTTGTTAATTTTCCCCATTCTCACTGGTGTGAGGTGGTATCTCATTGTGGTTTGGATTTGTATTTCCCTGATGGCCAGGGATGTGGAGCATTTTCTCATGTGCTTCTTGGCCATGTCTATGTCTTCTTTTGACACCAAAATGTTATATTCATTTATTTATCTAGCAAATGAAAACCAATATTACAACTGCTATAAGCATTGGGGGGAGGGCATGGAGTTTGTCTTCTTTGAGCATTAGCAGAATTTTGGGTTTTGAGATGGGCCACTAGCCCAGAATTAAATTCTTGCTGCTGAATACAATCTTAAGGGGATCCCTGGGTGGCTCAGTGGTTTAGCTCCTGCCTTCGGCCCAGGGCGTGATCCTGGAGTCCTGGTATCAAGTCCCACATCGAGCTCCCTGCATGGAGCCTGCTTCTCCCTCTGCCCGTGTCTCTGCCTCTCTCTCTCTCTCTCTCTTTCTCTCTCTCTCATGAATAAATAAATAAAACCTTAAAAATAAAATAAAGAAAAATGAAGACAATCTGACATCTCCCCCCCCCCCCCGTGTCCACAGTCTCATGGATGACAAATATCAATGGACAGGCATCAAGGATGCCAACGTCATGACCCTCACCTCCTGAGACTCTGGTTCCTGCCTCAAGGTGTTTGTGAAGGTCCTGGGGGATGGTGGTGGATGCTGGCCATTCAAGCAGAGGCCCACTCATTCTTTCCTGGACCAGCCACAAGAGATGTATGTTCATGTCTAAGAGCTAAAACTCACAACCCCCAGGGCCCAGTATGTGGGCCACAGCCAGAACAGGTCAGTGAGGTCGTGGCCTGCTGGTTCTGCAAGACCAAGGAGGGATGCCTGGGAGGCTGTGGAGGAGGGAGGAGGGAGGAGGGAGGAGGGAGGAGGGAGGAAGACATCTTTAGTGTCCAAAGATGAAGGGGACACCCTGAGGGAAAGGACCTGACTCCTTTGTCTCTCCTATTGTTTGCCCCTCCTCCTCAGCTAGCCCCTAGCTACCTTTCCCAAACCAATTCTCTGTCACCACGTACCATATCTCTTTCCTCAGTGTACACAGTCTGGGCAGATTGGAGAAGAAGTCCACCACCTACCCCTCCTACACCAACACTGCCCACCACAGGTCCTTTCTGAACCTGGCATGCAGAAATGACAACAGAGGACATAGCCTGGGGTCCTGGAAGCCTCAAGACAAAGCTACTGAGCAGTTGGCAAAGGGCCAGAATAAACTCTTCTGTGTCATGTCACCCTGCTATCCACTTCAGAATGGGGCCAGATGGCCAATGGAGACTCAGACGTGGTCCAGAGTACCACGCTGAGACTAATTTTTACCATTCAAGGAAAAGGTGGGTCTGAGAGTAGAGTCAGGTGGGAGAGTCTGATTGCTGTGTGGACTCCAGTTAGTTGAGGTGCACAAGTTTGGGCTTGGTGATGAGTCTGGGGACTGACATTGCACCTAGGTCTGATATTCAAGGTCTTGTTTGGCATAAAGCAGCCGAAGTCCCCAGGCTGGAATTGAGCTGTAGCAAAACTCTCAGCAACAAGCAAGCCCTTAGCTACAGGGAGGGCACTAGCAATTCAGGCTTGGGACCTCCCCTTGGAATGTTTGATAAGTCACACTGAGGCATGGGCATCACGCTCAGAGACTGGAATGCTTGGCAGAGAACGGGTGTCATGGAGACTAGGACTGGCACCAAGGCATGGCAGGGTGGAGTGAGGAAGACTGAATTTAGACACAGAGGGGGAGGAGGAGTTAGCTCAAGTCCAGGTGGGTGTGGCTGACACATAATCCAAGATGGCTGCACCCAAGGAGAGGCTGCTGTGTGGGTACTGCCTGCTTCCTTGAAGTTTAGGGATGAAGGATGCTCAACGGTGCACAACAGAGCTACAGGGACTGCTATGTTGGTTTAAAGCACTCATCTACAACCTTAAATCCTCGATGAACACTCCAGAAGACTATCAGCTTCCCAGATGGAGCCTAAGGGGATTAAGCTTGTTGTGTTAGGTTTAAGAACATGCCAAACTTAATAAAATCATAATGTCAGACCATACTTTTATGTTATTTGCTTAAAATGTTTTTAAAGATTTTATGTATTTATTAACGAGAGACCCACAGAGAGAGGCAGAGACACAGGCAGAGGGAGGAGAAGCAGGCTCCATGCAGAGAGCCCGATGTGGGACTTGATCCCAGGACCCCAGGATCACACCCCGGGCCGAAAGCAGGAGCTCAACCTCTGAGCCACCCAGGCGTCCCCTATTTGCTTAAAAATATTTTTTTAAGGGTGCCTGGGTGGCTTAGTGGTTGAGCTCAGGTTCTGATCCCCAGGGTCCTGGGATCAAGTCCTGAATCAGGCTGCCCGCAGGGAGACTGCTTCTCCCTCTGCCTATGTCTCTGTGTCTCTTATGAATAAATAAATAAAATCTTTTAAAAAATTAAAAAATTTAAAACTGTACATTAATTTATTTTTTTAATTTTTATTTATTTATGCTAGTCACACACAGAGAGAGAAAGAGGCAGAGACACAGGCAGAGGGAGAAGCAGGCTCCATGCACCGGGAGCCCGACGTGGGATTCGATCCCGGGTCTTCAGGATCGCGCCCTAGGCCAAAGGCAGGCGCCAAACTGCTGCACCACCCAGGAATCTCTAATTTATTATTTTTTTTAAGTAAACTCTAGGGGCAACCTGGGTGGCTCAGTGGTTTAGTGCTGCTGCCTTCAGCCCAGGTTGTGATCCTGGAGGCCCAGGATCAAGTCCTGCGTCAGGCTCCCTGCATGGAGCCTGTTTCTCCCTCTGCCTGTGTCTCTGCCTCTCTCTCAATCTGTGTCTCTCATGAGTAAATAAATAAAATCTTAAAAATAAGTTAATAAATAAACTCTAACTCCCAAACATACAGATGCAGTGAAAAACCGAGACACCTGCACCCCAGTGTTTATAGCAAAAATGTCCACAATAGCCAAACTGTGGAAGGAGCCTTGGTGTCCATCAAAAGATGAATGGATAAAGAAGATGTGGTCTATGGAACAAATCATCTTAAGATTTGTGTGGAATCAGAAAAGACCCCGAATAGCCAGGGGAATATTAAAAAAGAAAACCACAGCTGGGGGCATCACAATGCCAGATTTCAGGTTGTACTACAAAGCTGTGGTCATCAAGACAGTGTGGTACTGGCATAAAAACAGACACAGAGATCAATAGAACAGAATAGAGAATCCAGAAGTGGACCCTCAACTCTATGGTCAACTAATATTCGACAAAGCAGGAACGACTACCCACTGGAAAAAAAGAGTCTCTTCAATAAATGGTGCTGGGAAAATTGGACAGCCACGTGCAGAAGAATGAAACTGGACCATTCTCTTACACCATACACAAAGAGAAACTCAAAATGGATGAAAGATCTAAATGTGAGACAAGAGTCCATCAAAATCCTAGAGGAGAACACAGGCAACACCCTTTTTGAACACAGCAACTTCTTGCAAGATACATCCATGAAGGCAAGGGAAACAAAAGCAAAAATAAATTATTGGGACTTCATCCAGATAAGAAGCTTCTGCACAGCGAAAGAAACAGTCAACAAAACTCAAAGACAACCTACAGAATGGGAGAAGATATTTGCAAATGACATATCAGATAAAGGGCTAGTTTCCAAGATCTATAAAGAACTTATTAAACTCAACACCCAAGAAACAAACAATCCAATCATGGAATGGGCAAAAGACATGAACAGAAATCTCACAGAGGAAGACATCGACATGGCCAACAAGCATGTGAGAAAATGCTCCGCATCCCTTGCCATCAGGGAAATACAAATCAAAACCAGTGAGATACCACCTCACACCAGTGAGAATGGGGAAAATTAACAAGATGAGAAACAACAGATGTTTGGAGGAGAGGGTGGATTGGAAGGAGAGGATGTCAACAAGGTGACAAGCAATCAGACCTTCGGGGGCAGGAACACACACACAGCTCTCCTTCTCTGTAGGCATCATCACACTCAGAGGCCCCTGTAAGGCCTGGACCTCCTTGCAAAGCTTGAAGCCTGGTGGGGTCAGGGTTGCTGACATGCTGCAGCAGTGCTAAGGGCGAGCTCAGCCTAACATGTGTAACTTCTGGCTGAATGTTAGATTCAAAGTTAGAATAATGGCTGCGTGTAAAACATTGGGTCTTGCAGAGAAAGATAAATACTGTATGATCTCACTTATGTGGAATCAAAACAAGCCGAACTCTGAGAAGCAGAGAGGAGAATGGTGGTTGCAGGGGCTGGGGGATGAGGGAAGTGGGGGGATATTGGTCAAAGGGTACCAACTGCCAGTTAGAGGAGTAACAAGTTCTGGGGAATCTAAGGTACAACATGGCAGGTCTAACTCACGATACCATATCATATACTTGGAAGTTGCTAAAAGAGTACATCTTAAATGTTCTCACCACAAAAAAGGAAAGATAGCTATGTGATGAGATGGAGGTGTTAGCTAATGCCATGGTGGTAATCAGACTGCAATAAATAAATGTATCAGGGATCCCTGGGTGGCGCAGCGGTTTGGCGCCTGCCTTTGGCCCAGGGCGCCATCCTGGAGACCCGGGATCGAATCCCACGTTGGGCTCCCGGTGCATGGAGCCTGCTTCTCCCTCTGCCTGTGTCTCTGCCTCTCTCTCTCTCTCTCTCTCTCTCTGTGTGACTATCATAAATAAAAAAAAAATAAATGTATCAAATCAGCCTATTGTACACCTTACACTTACACGATGTTATATGTCAATTATATCTCAATATAGCCGGGGCGGGTGGGTGGGGAGGAAGTAAAATAATACTGATTTCCTCTGTTTTCTTGTTTTGTTTTTAAAGATATTATTTATTTATTCATAGAGACACAGAGAGAGAGGGGCAGAGGAACAGGCAGAGGGAGAAGCAGGCTCCATGCAGAGAGCCCAATGTGGGACTCGATCCAGGGTCCCCAGGATCACACCCCAGGCTGCAGGTAGCGCTAAACCGCTGTGCTACCAGGGCTGCCCCTGATTTCCTCTGTAAACCTGAATAGAGATTCTGCAAAATTACTACTAAAAATTGGGTCTAAGGGCAGCCCCGGTGGTGCAGTGGTTTAGTTCTCTCTGAATGAATAAATAAATCTTTAAAAATAAATAAATAAAATAAAAAATAGAAAAATAAAAATTGAGTCTTAAAGCATGAAGTTGTCACAGCTTTATTTTGTAAAAAAATACGTGACATATAGGGGCACCTGGGTGGCTCAGTGGTTGAGCATCTGCCTTTGGCTCAGGTCGTAATCCCAGGGTCCTGGGATCAAGTCCTGCATCAGGCTCCCTGTAGGGAATCTTTCTCCCTTTGCCTATGTCTCTGCCTCTCTCTGTGTGTCTCTCATGAATAAATAAATAAAATCTTTTTAAAAAATTTTAAAAATTAAAAAAATAAATAATATGCGATGTATAGATTTCTTTCCCTCTAATCACTGAAACTATGATGATCCCCCAACTTATAGATGAGGAAAATCAGGCCTATAGTGCTAAAGCACCTTGTGTAAGGTCATGTAGCTGGTAAGATGTAAAGCTGGATTTAAGGGACACCTGGGTGGCTGAGTCGGTTAAGCATCTGCAATCTCAGGGTCCTGGGATCCAGTCCTGCATAGGGGTCCTTGCTCAGCTGGGAGCCTGCTTCTCCCTCTCCCTCTCCTTCTGCCTGCCACTCCCCTGTTTGTGCTCTCTCTCTCTCTGTCAAATAAATAAAATCTAAAATAAATAAATAAATAAATAAATAAATAAATAAATAAAGCTAGAACTTGAACCCAGTCCTGAATCAAAAAGGACAGTAGAGAAGTTCTAGGCAGAGGGAGTGAAGGGTAGGAAGTGGTTTTCTGTCTTCTGCAATCTGTATATGGTGCAGCAGAAGAGAAGATAGGTATGAGAGTCTTACAGCTGGGCAAGAACTGGTCACAGGGCATCCTGTAGACCCTGCTGAGGAATTCAAGCTTTTCATTGAAGCAAATGGAGAAATAATCCTTAGTTTTAACTAGTGGCAATAGCCATCGCCTATATTTTTAGACAATCCATCTGGCAGCAGTGTGGGCTGTGACTTTAAGGAACGAAGGAAAGAATGAGATAAGAGATATTTAGGTTACTACTGTAATAGTCCAGCAGTAGACCAGGTGAGAAATGTCATAATGGCCTAAAGAAAAAAAAACAGTGAGGATTGTGGGTTGAGACAGATTTGAAGAATGTGCCCTGGGATTTGATGACTGATTACACATAGGAACTGAAGGTTATAGTGATAGCATGAGATGTGTTTCAGGCAAAATGTATTTGATGTATCTACACAACATCCAGATAGAGACATCCATCAGAGAATTGGATAAAGGGTTAAGGGCAGGCAGCATTATCCCAAAGCAGTTGGCAAAAAATGATTGTTCTCTGGGACATTAGCAAGTTTAAAAGGATAAATGAAGGAGGAAAGCTCCATATAAAAGAAGTTAGGGGAAAAGCTCCAAGCTACATGAAGTTGAACAGGTAGGGAGCTGTTAATATGTTAATGTACATTGTGAATTTCCAAGAGTAAAGGCATTTCTCCAAATTATTTGAACATAGACCTGTTTTTCTTCCCATAGAGTATCCTGGGGGATTTGTTCCAAAGAACCCTTCAAAAAGACTGGTTTTGAGCTCCAGGGAGAAAAGTATGGAATAGCAACATGGGAGCGCTCTATTAACATGCCAACAGAAGGCATAGAAATGATAAGATCACTACAGAGCATATGGAGTGAGAAGAAGTGATGACTGAGAACAAAGCTTGAAGGCAAAAGAAAAAGCTTTCGAAAGGACACCTAAAACTAGTCATAGCTTGTGTCTGCTTACGTTTATCTATAATAAAGCACAGTTTTCCATGACATTTTCCTCTTAATATTTTATTTTTTTCAGTTGATTTTTTAAAAGTTTTCATTAATGCTTTTATTAGAAAAATGCACAAATCCTAAGTATACAGCTGTCTGGATGATTCCAAAAGTGAACATATATACCCAGGTACTGATGCCCAGGTCAAGAACCCCAGAAACTCCCTTTGGGCCCCTCCCAAGTATCTCCTTCCACCTCCTCAAAGTAAGTAACCATTATCCTGACTTATTACACTATACCCTGGTTTTGTCTGGATTTGAACTTTCTTCAAAAGTGGAACCACACTGTTTGATGTCTTGCTTCTTTCACTCAACATCATGTTATGGGATTCATCTATGTTGTTGCATATACTTGTAATTTGTCCTTTTGTTTTTATTTTTTTTTAATTTTATTTCTTTAAAAGTAATCTCTATTCTGTGCCTGACATGGGGTTCTAACTCATGACCCCGAGATCAAGAATCACATGCTCTAGGGACACATGGCTGGCTCAGTTGATAGAGCATGTGATTCTTGACCTTGGGGGTCATGAGTTCAAGCCGCACGTTGGGTGCGGAGCCTATTTAAAAACAAAATAAAGGGAAGCCTGGGTGGCTCAGAGGTTGAGCATCTGCCTTTGGCTTAGGGTGTGATGCCAGGTTCTGGAATCGAGTCCTTCATTGGGCTCCCCAGAAGGAGCCTGCTTCTCCCTCTGCCTGTGTCTCTGTCTCTCTCTGTGTGTCTCTCATGAATAAATAAATAAAAATTTTAAGATAAAAAAATGAAAACAAAATACAAATATTTAAGAGTCACATGCTCTACCCACCGAGTCAGCCAGGTGGCCTGTAGTTTGTTCTTTTAGTTGCAGCATAGTATTTCATTGTGTGAATATGCCACAATCTATACATTCTATTATTGATAAACACGTGTGTTGTCTCCAAGTTCTTTTTTTTTTTTAAGATTTTACTCATTTATTCATGAGAGACACAGAGACAGAGACAGAGAGAGGCAGAGGTACAGGCAGAGAGAGAAGCAGGCTCCATTCAGGGAGCCTGACTCAGGACTCGATCCCGGGTCTCCAGCATCATGACCTGAGCCGAAGGCAGCCGCCCAACTGCTGAGCCACCCAGGCGTCCCATGATTTTTGGTTTTTAACAGATTTCCACTTTGATCCCAAACATCATTGTCCGTATATCTTATGATCCTTTGCAAACAGTGTCCTGGCTGACACGGATAGCAAGAGCTTTAAACAACTATCTTCCTGGGACAGTAGGAGGGAGAGTTTGAGGGATCAATGCTGAAAGAATTACAGCTGCTCCAGGAGCTTCAGTGAGAGCTGAGGCTGGTAAAGTGCAATGCACCTCCTGTTGCTTCCAAGTTGGCCCAGACCCCAAAGAAGTGCCCACTTCCATCCATCTCTCACTATTTCCCCTATTGTAGAGTAATTTTTTTTAAAGTTTTCAATTTTTTAAAAAGATTTTATTTATTTATTTATTCATGAGAGACACACACACAAAGAAAGGCAGAGACACAGGCAGAGGGAGAAGCAGGCTCCTTGCAGGGACCCCGACATGGGACTCCATCCCGGGATTCCGGGATCCCGCCCTGAGCTGAAGGCAGATGCTCAACCACTGAGCCACCCAGGCATCCCCAAATTTTTCAAATTTTATTAGAAATATATTTGACATATAACATTTTATGTCCCCTATACTTTTATACATCAAGTTTCAACTTGAGTATTGCTACTGCTTCTTTAGGTAATTCTCATAACTGCATTGCATTACAACGTGGTCTTTTAAAAAAAGGTTTAGAAGGATTAACAGCCTCTCATAGCCAAAAGAATAATGTGTATAATGAATGCACACCTAGCATGATATTATCTCTAGAAAAGTCCCCAGCATTTAACAAGAATTTTTACAGGAAACCCTATTACCTAGGAATATAAATTTCAATTAAAAGTATGATTTTTCATTCTTGAATCCTGTAAATTTTCTTTTTTTTTAAAGATTTTATTTATTTATTCATGAGAGACACAAAGAGAGAGAAAGAGAGAGAGAGAGAGGCAGAGACACAGGCAGAGGGAGAAGCAGGCTCCATGCAGCGAGCCTGACATGGACTCGATCCCGGGACTCCAGGATCAGGCCCTGGGCTGAAGGCGGCGCTAAACCGCTGAGCCAGCCAGGGATCCCCTCCTATAAATTTTCTAATGGTGATTTTCATTGTTGGAAATTACAAAGTTTAAGATTCTTAGAGATTAACTGTCCTAACATTTTTCAGAAATAGTGAAGTCTAGGGGCATCTGGCTGGCTCAATCAGCAGAGCATGCAACTCTTGATCTCGGGGTTGTAAGTTTGAGCCCCATGTCAAGTGTAGAGATTACTTAAAAATAAAATCTTTAAAAAAAAGAAATAGTAAAGTCTAAACAATTAGCATGTTTCTCCCCCAAAATATAAAGAAATGAAACACCTTTCTTCTTCCTTTTTTCTTTTACCTTCATTTTCTTCTCTCATTCTTTTCATTTACTCCTATAACTTTTACCTTCCCTCTGCCTTCTGATATATCCTTAAAAGAAATTTTATTTTGGATCACCTGGGTGGCTCAGTGGTTGAGGGTCTGCCTTTGGCTCAGGTCATGATCCCAGGGCCCTGGAATTGAGTCCCGCATTGGGCTCCCAGCTAGGAGCCTGCTTCTCCCTATGCCTCTCTCTGTGTGTGTTTCATGAATAAATAAATAAAATCTTTTAAAAATTTCATTTCATGAAAATATTTCCAGCAATGCAAAGGATTTTTGAATCTAAAACCTGAGAAGGGTCTCAATTTACACTGCCTGGAAGAATATAGAAGAAATAAACAGGTAACCATGTGTTAAAAGAAATCCGAATGTTTGGTCAGTAATGTTGATTTAAATATAAGCTGTGGCAACAGAAGGATGTTTTATTTTTTAAATTTTTTTGTTAAAGATTGTATTTATTCATGAGAGAAACAGAGAGGTAGAGACACAGGCAGAGGGAGAGGAAGGCTCCATGCAGGGAGCCCGATGTGGGACTCGATCCTGGACCCCAGGATCATGACCTGAGCCAAAGGCAGATGCTCAACCACTGAGCTGCCCAGGCATCCTGAAAGCTGTTTTATTTACACCATTTGAGGGTTTACCAAAAGTGACTATGAATATAAGGCAATTGTACAAAGAATCAACATCAGATTTTTTTTGAGACTTTATTTATTCATGAGAGACACACAGAGAGAGGCAGAGAGACACAGGCAGAGGGAGAAGCAGGCTCCACGCAGGGAGCCCAATGTGGGACTCGATCCTGGGTCTCCAGGATCATGCCCTGGGCCAAAGGAGGCACTAAACTGCTGAACCATCTGGGCTGTCCTCAACATCAGATTTAAATGTATAAGATTATTCTGCCCAAAAGCATAAAGATTTTGTTTTAGACTTACCCTCTTATCATAAATCTGGAGCTAATTGTGGAACCCTTATTTAGCTTCTAATTCTGATCTTATGTATTTGCTTCTACATTTTTATTAGGTGAATTACAAAGTCATAAAAACGGCACATGAATCAGAAAACATTTATCTTTGTGTTCTAATATTTTAAACAAAGAATTTTCTGTTTGAACCATATTAACCAATATTTAGTAAGACCAACTTTCAGCTAGTGGTACCACTTAAAATCCTCTATTCGCTAATTATTCACACCTAGCCTGTCATTTCCTATGAAATGCAAATAAGACTCTAAGCTACTAGGCCTGCATGTTCATTTATAAATTGCAGGTAAACAGATTCAAAATGGCACCGTGGCCATCTTGCTTCTCTCCACATAGGTCACATAGTCAAGTTTTGACTGCAGTCACCCAAGTCTTGGTAGAACCACCTGTGATCCTCCCCTGGGACATCATGGTCATGTGAGGAGCTATCCCCAGGCCATTTCTCATCTGCCTCCCTAGGTTCCAGAAGCCTCTTGCCAGAGGCTCCCGCACAGCATTTTCTCATCTGCCTCTCTGGTTCAGGTGAAGCATGGGACATTCTCCATTGTCCCTCCATCCTTAGGGTAAGCTGTAAACTTCTGTGCAAGTCTATAAAATTGTTTGGTTGTAGCTGATAGGAGAGTTCCATCGTGACCCATCGTGAATGCTTTCTCTCATCTGGCCCCTCTGGTTCAGTGTCACCCTGTGAGACTGGGCATACGGGGGGGTGACACAATACTGACCTTGCTTTTATGGTCTGTGTAAATAATAAATCCTATGCTTCATTGTCTCCTTACCGGCTGGATCCATGGAAATATGACAAGCCAACTTAACGGTGCTGTTGCTTAGGGACGGCTTGAGCACTTGACAAATTGGCACCCAGTGTGGGGCCAGTAAAGTCACAATGCCTTTTTGGAGAAAAGACGTAAGAGTCCAGCAGGTCAAGTTAGGAGACGCCCTGGGATCTGGCAGTGGATGCTCTTTCTCTTTTCAGCACTGCCACATGTAAAAAGTACTCATGGGGGAAACCTCCCTCCACAATTTGTCACCATGTGTGAGTCAAGATTTAATGCAAGTACCTCTACCCTCTGATGTCCAAAGCTTTCACTATATAGATGATGTTCTGCCGGTTGGCAAGTCAGAAGCCTTAATCTTAGCAGCCCTGACTATGGTGTCATCTCACCTTCACCAGTAGGGGTAGCTGATCAACCCCAACAAAATCCAGAGTCCTGCTTGCCAAGTAAAGATTTTTGGATCCACATGGATGAATTGACAACACTCAGTCCCTGTGGAAGCCAAAGAACACAACCTACTGTCTCTTACAAAGTAAGAACTCTATGTTTCTGATAAGAAACCACTAGTGCATGTCAGACTGATAGCTTCTGGCAAAGTCTTAGTACCAAAATATTCCCATTTCACTGGGCATTGGCCCCACTCACTCCTAATAGATCAACATCAGATCTGTGTGATACCCTTTCAGGTTATCAGTGGGACCTCATCACAGTTGATATTTGTTCAAACTGTGCCATGTTTTACTTGATGAACACACAACTCAAACGGTTGTAACAGATGTTGTTGAAAGTTACTGGGGTATCAGACATTTTAAGTAGGAGTAATACTTCTGATTGTGTGGAACGTTTCCAGTGGAGAAACACCACAATTTTTTTTTAAGATTTTATTTATTTATTCATGAGAGACACAGAAAGAGAGACAGAGACATAGGCAAAGGGAGAAGCGGGGGTCTCTCTACGGAGAGCCCAATGTGGGACTTGATCTCAGGACCCCGAGATCACGACCTGAGCCAAAGGCAGATGCTCAACCGCTGAGCCACCCAGGGGTCCCTTGGAGAACAGTTGTTTGGTCAAGGGTACACGAGTAGCTGCACTCCCCTGCTAGAACCTCCAAACAAGCTCTCAAGGTTCATTGGTAGGAGAATGTAGGGCAGTCAAGCTTCCAAGACTTCAGACACATCCAAATGAATTGCTGGATGTGGCAGTCTGCCTTTCTTTAAAAAAAAAAAGTAATAATAATAAAGTAAAATTAAATAATAAAAAAATCCAACAGATTGCTATCCTGCTTAGGCCAGTCAGGCCTAATAAGCTTTTTGAATTACAAGTGTCAGTGACTCATAATTAGGCAGACTAGAGCTTGTAGCAAAAATAAGTTGTCACTAAGGCCATAATCTCTATTATGGTTCTGCACATGGCATTTGCTTTGGTACACCAAGATTCCTGAGTATAACGACCTGATTCACAGACAGATCAACTTAGTTCAAGTCTGATGGGGCACTCTGGGCCACTTGCAGCAATGCAACCACCACAAAACAAAACAAAACTATTTAAAGCTTTCCACGGAGCATGCAGACCCAGGAAGGTGCTGTGCCCCTGAAGGCAACACCAGCACAGATGGAGCAGTTTCCAGTTTCCAGTTTCCAAGAAACTGGAAAAAGTGTTCCCACCTCCCAATCCCACATCGTCCATCCTACACCCATGGGCCAGGAAAGCAACATCCACGCTTGCCATCAACAAAGACTGAGATGGTGCTCTAGTAGCACCAGGTAAATGAAGCAGACCGGAATAACATTGCAAGGACTCTGAAAACTAAATTGTCATTGGAACCACAGCCCCAAAACAGTCAAGACTTGCATGCTAAACCTAAACGATAATTGATTGCGAAAACAGAAGACTTAAGTAAGATTCAGAGTCCTGTCACACAATAGACAAAATGTCTGGAACATGAAAAATCAGATCTCACAGCAAAAAAAAAAAAACAAAAAAAAATCACAATGGGAATGAAAAGATATCAACATAAGCCAATACCAAGATTAATTGGATGTTGGAATTATCTGACAAGGATTTTTTTTTTAAGATTTAATTTATGTATTCATGAGAGGTACAGAGAGAGAGGCAGAGAGAGAAGCAGGCTTCCCACAGGGACCCTAATGCAGGACTCGATCCTGGACCCGGGGATCCCAACCTTAGCTGAAGACAGAAGTTCAACTGCTGAGCCACCCCTCTGACAAGGATTTTAAAGTAATTATAAAAATGATTCAACAAGGAATTACAAATAAAGTTGAAACAAATGGGGACACCCAGGTGGCTCAGCAGTTGAGTGTCTGTCTGCCTTTGGCTCAGGGTGTGTCCCCAGAGTTCTGGGATGGAGTCCCACATCGGGCTCCCTGCATGGAGCCCGCTTCTCTCTCTGCCTATGTCTCTGCCTCTCTCTTTCTGTCTCCCATGAATAAATAAATAAAATCTTTTTTAAAAATTGAAACAAATAAAGAGAGAGACAATCTCACTAAATAAGACATTAAAAAGAACCAAATGGGTGGTGTCTGGGTGGCCCAGTGGCTGAGCATCTGCTTTTGGCTCAGGTCATGATCCTGAAGTCCCAGAATTGAGTCCCGCATCGGGGTTCCTGCAGGGAGTCTGCTTCTCCCTCTGCCTATATCTCTCCCTCTCTCTCTGTGTCTCTCATGAATAAATAAATTTAAAAAAATTTTAAAAATTACCAAATGGAAACTACAGAATTGAAAAATATAAGTGAAATTTAAAACTCATCCAAAAAGGATCAATGGCAGAATAAATTTGATAGAGAAGAAGTGATCTTAGAGATAGAACAATAAACTTGCCTGATATGACTAACAGAGATAAAATATACTGGAAAAAAAAGGTAAAGAATCCCAGGGACATATAGGACAATAACAAAGATCTAAGATTCATATCTTTGGACTACTGGAAGTAGAAGAGAGAGTAGTGTTGGAAAAGTATTAAAAGAAATAATTATTGAAATCTTCTCAAGTTTGGCAAAAGACATAAACCTACACAGATTCAAGAAGCTGAGAAAGTATCAGTAGGATAAACCAAAAGAAACCCATGCCAATATATCATAATTCAATTTCTGAAAACTAGGGGCACCTGGCTGCCTCAGTGAGAAGAGCATGCAGCTCGTGATATTGGGCTCATGAGTTCAAGCCCCATGTTGGATGTAGGCATTACTAAAATAAAATAAAATGGGTCACGTGGGTGGCTCAGTTGGTTAAGCATCTGCCTTCAGCTCAGGTCATGATCTCAGGGTCCTGGGATGGAGCCCCATGTTGGAGGAGTCCCTGCTTGGCAGGGAGCCTGCTTCTCCCTCTCCCTCAGTCCCTCTCTCCACTCATTCTCTTTATCTCAAATGAATAAACAAAATCGTTGGGGTGCCTAGGTTAAGCATCTGCCTTCAGCTCAGGTCATGATCCAAGGTCCTAGGATTGAGCCCCATGTCTGGCTCTCTGCTTAATGGGGAGCCTGCTTCTCCCTCTCCTTCTGCCTGCTGTTCTGCCTACTTGTGCTCTCTCTCTTTGTGTCAAATGGATGAATAAAGTCTTAAAAATATATGTAAAAAATGTTTTAAAAAAATAAAAGTCAGAAGGGTAAAGGGACTCAAAAGAAATCTTTTTTTTAAAGATTTTATTTATTTATTCATGAGAGACACAGAGAAAGAGAGAGAGAGAGAGAGAGAGGCAGAGACACAGGCAGAGGGAGAAACAGGCTCCATGCCAGGAGCCCGATGCTGGACTCGATCCCAAGTATCCAAGACCACGTCCTGGGCCAAAGGCGGGCGCTAAACCTCTGAGCCACCCAGGGATCCCCGGGACCCAAAAGAAATTAAGTTTTCTCCACTTTAATCAAAGTGGTAAAACATTGCTATCAGTAGACTGTGATAGGTCATATCTGCACATTGTAATACTATAGCAACCACTAAGAAAATAACACAGATATACTAAAAAATTACATATATAAAAATAGAATTCTAAGAAATATTTGTGTACCCAAAGGAAGGTAAAAGGACAGAAGCAGAAGAATAAGAATCAGAGGGAACAAGTAGAAAACAAATAATAAAATGATAGACATAAGTCCAAACATATCTTACTAATTACCTTTAGTGTAAATGGTCCAAACATGTCAGTTAAAAGACAGAGATTAGCAAAATAGATACAAAACACACCCCAGCAATATGCTGTCTACAAGAAAGTCACTTCAAATCTGATGACAAAGGTAGGTGGAAAGTAAAGGGAAAGAAAAAGATGCAATGTTAACATGAATTTTTAAAAAGTAGACCTCAGACCAAATAAACTTATAGGAACAGGGCAACCCGGGTGGCTCAGTGGTTTAGCGCTGCCTTCAGCCCAGGGTGTAATCTTGGAGAACCGGATCGAGTCCCATGTCAGGCTCCCTGCATGGAGCCTGCTTCTCCCTCTGCCTGTGTCTCTGCCTCTCTCTCTCTCTCTCTGTGGGTGTCTCTCATGAATAAATAAATAAATAATCTTAAAAAAAACTTATAGGGACAAAGAGGAACATTACATAACGATAGAAGAATATACCAAGAAAATATAGCAATCTTAAACATGTATGCACCAACAAAACAGTTCCAAAAAATGCAAAGCAACAGAGATTGGGCTGAAAGAAGAAATAGATAAATTCGCAATTATAATTAAGGACATCAACACCCCACATCAGCAATTAATAGAACTATGGAGAGAATTCCAGCAATGATAAAGAAAAACTGATAAAGAAAAACTGAAAGAAAAATTGATTAACAGGATCTAATTGATATTTATAGAACATTCAACCCAGTAACAACATATTTTTTTAATTATTTTTGAGAGAGACAGAGAGAGAGGCAGAGACATAGAGTGAGAAGCAGGCTCCTCGTGAGGAGCTTGATGTGGGACTCTATCCCAGGACCCAGGGATCCCGACCTGAGCCGAAGGCCCAACCGTGGAGCCACCCAGGTGTCCCCCAAACAACAACACATTATTTTCAAGTGCCTATGGAACATTCACCCAGATGCCCAATTTCTGGGCCATGAAAAAATACCTCAACAAAGTCAGAAGAATTGAAATCATACAGTGTATGTTCTCTGATGGTATGAAATCAAACTACAAATCAACAACAGAAAAACAACAGTAAAATCTCTAAGACACTTATTTAAAATCATGCTTCTCAACAATCCATGGGTGAAGGTGGAAATCAAAAGGAAATTTTGGGCAGCCCTGGTGGCTAGTGGTTTGGTGCTGCCTGCAGCCTGGGGTGTGATCCTGGAGACCCTGGATTGAGTCCCACATCGGGCTCCCTACATGGAGCCTGCTTTTCCCTCTGCCTGTGTCTCTGCCTCTCTCTGTGTGTGTCTCTATGAATAAAGTTATTTTTTTAAAAAAGGAAATTTTACAAATATGTGGAGCTGGGGTTGCCTGGCTGGCTCAGTCAGTAGAGCATACAATTCTTGATCTTAGGGATCCCTGGGTGGCGCAGCGGTTTGGCGCCTGCCTTTGGCCCAGGGCGCGATCCTGGAGACCCGGGATAGAATCCCACATCAGGCTCCCGGTGCATGGAGCCTGCTTCTCCCTCTGTCTGTGTCTCTGCCTCTCTCTCTCTCTGTAACTATCATAAATAAATTTAAAAATTTAAAAAAAAATTAAATCTTTAAAAAAAAAATTCTTGATCTTAGGGTCATGAGTTCAAATCCCACATTGAATGTAGAGATTACATACAAAAAAAATCTTTTTTAAGGGAGGAGGAGCAGGCAACCCGGGTGGCTCAGTGGTTTAGCCCCGCCTTCAGCCCAGGGCATGATCCTGGAGACCTGGGATCGAGTCCCACGTCAGGCTCCCTGCATGGAGCCTGTTTCTCCCTCTGCCTGTGTCTCTGCCTCTCTTTCTGTGTCTCTCATGAATAAATAAATAAAGTCTTTGGGATCCCTGGGTGGCTCAGCGGTTTGGCGCCGCCTGCAGCCTGGGGCATGATCCTGAAGACCTGGGATCGAGTACGGCATTGGGCTCCCTGCATGGAGCCTGCTTCTCCCTCTGCCTGTGTCTCTGCCTCTCTCTGTGTGTGTCTATCACAAAATAAATAAATAAATCTTTAAAAAACAATTAGGGAGGAGGAGCTAAGATGGCAGAGTAGTAGGAGGACCTTAAACTTTCTCAATAACACACCTAGAGGGATCCCTGGATGGCGCAGCGGTTTGGCGCCTGCCTTTGGCCCAGGGCGCGACCCTGGAGACCCAGGATCGAATCCCACGTCGGGCTCCCGGTGCATGGAGCCTGCTTCTCCCTCTGCCTGTGTCTCTGCCTCTCTCTCTCTGTGTGTGTGTGTGAGACTATCATAAATACATTTAAAAAAAATAACACACCTAGATAAAATGTCAAATCATTCTGATTACCCAAGAAATCGATCTGAGGTTGGACAGAACAAACTGCACAATAAGAGGAAGAGAGGAGGCCATGTTGTGGAAGGGAAGAGGTGTGGAGATGTGGCTTGGGGGAGAAGCAGATCTCTGGTATTGCAGAGAGGAGGGAGGCCTGGTCACAGAGAGAGGCAAGAGAGATTAGTGCACAGGGTATCACACAAGGAAAATACTTCCCAAAAACTATTGATTGGGAAAACGAGAGGGGCTGATTTTTGTGAGGTTTTACAACCAGTGGTGCTCAGAGACTGGACTTTTTGAGATCTGGGGTGTGGCTGCTAGGGAGCCCCGAAGACACAGCACTGGCCCCGTGGAGGCGGCAGAGAACCTGGGGCAGACAGCACAATCTGAGGATCCCTCTGGGAGAGACGGTTCCCCCTTCTTGGAGCCCATCTGGAAGAAGTGGCATTGCCTCTCAGGGGACAAGAACTGGTGGGCACCATTACCCTCCCCCACCCTCCAGCATAAGGGCAGAGACACCTGCTGAGGGTGACTAACCTGGATGCCAGCTCTTTGCTCACTTTACTCCAAACACCATGCCCTTGCACTTTGGCACAACTGCCCACTTGATACAAACCTGTATCAGTCCCAGGTCAGCAAGACCCTGCCCCAGGGGACCATCATGGATCCCTGACATGCCAGGTGCCTAAAGTTTGGAGTTTTGAAACTCAGGCGGCCTGCCAGGGATAGAGCCCAAGGTGTACTGCCCTGCTAGGTGGGCAGATGGCCCAGACACAGACAGGATGAAAGTAGCGAGCTGAGGAACACCTGGGGCACACAAGGGGAGATGTGTCTTCCACTGAAGTCTAAAGACTTCCCAGACAATGGAGGTTGCAAACTCCCCTCTGGGACGAGGGAGCTGGCTGGCACCATTTCCCTCCCCCACCCCTCAGCATAAACTAACTTCAGTAAGCAACAGTGTGCTAACCTGCTACACCAAGCCCCACCCCCCAGCCCTCTGCAGGTGCTTCTGAGTGTGTCTGAGAACCACAGCAGTGGCCCCTTCCCAGAAGACCAGCACAACCCCCCACCACATGCATCACGTCTACTGACCATAGAGGTCTAAAGCTTCAGCTCTAGTGGGAATAAGCATCAGGTTGGTTTTAACAAATAGACCCTAGAGTACACCTAGTTAAAACTTGCCACACTCAGGACAAGGTCCAAACACTCCCTACTGCAGGCAAGGAGAAACTGCAGAGGACTGACCTGAGGGAAAGAGCAGCCACAAAACAACAGCAGAGTGCATATAGTATATACGAGGGACCCTACCTGAAGTGCCAGGCCCCGGACAGTATATGACCTCTTCTTCATTAAGCCATTAACTGTCAGAAGCAGGAAACATAACATGCTTTCCTTTTCTTTTTTTTAATATATTTTATTTATTTATTCATGAGGCACACAGAGAGGGAGGCAGAAGAAGAATCAGGCTCGTTGTGGGGAGCCCGATGTGGGACTCAATCCCAGGATCCCGGGATCTCGGCCTGAGTCCAAGGCAGACACTCAACCGCTGAGCTACCCAGATGCCCCTCCTTTTCTTTTTAAGTAGGCTTCCCCATGGGCATAGGGCCCAGCCTGAGGCTTGAACTCACAACTCTGAGATCAAGATCTGAGCTGAGATCAAGAGCCTGATGCCTAACTGCCTGAGCCACCCAGGCTCCCTTTTAACAGGCTTTCCTAATACACAAAAGAAGACAGAGACCTAGACAAAATGCCAAGATGGGGGAATTCATCCCAAAAGAAAGAACAAGGAAAGGTCATGGCCAGGGATCTAATCAAAACAGATTAAGTAATATGCCTGATCCAGAATTTAAAGCAACAATCATAAGGATACTAAATGGGCTTGAGAAAAGCATGAAAGACACCAGAGAGTCCCTTACTACAGAAATAAGAGACCTAAAAACTAATCAGGCCGAAATTAAAAATCCTAGAACTGAGATATAAAACCAAGTGAATGCAATGACCAAAAGGATGGAAGAAGCAGAGGAACAAATAAGTGATAAAGAAGATAAAATTATAGAAAATAATGAAGATGAAAAGAAGAGGGAAGAAAAATACTGGATCATGAATATAGACTGATTGAACTCAGCAACTCCATAAAGCATAATAACATTTTTTTTGTAAGATTTTATTTATTTATTCACGAGAGACACAGACAGAGAGAGAGAGGAGAAGGAGGCTCCATGCAGGTAGCCTGATGTGGGACTTCATCCCGGGACTCCAGGATCACACCCTGTGCCAAAGGCAGGCACTAAACCGCTAAGCCACCCAGGGATTCCCCATAATAACATTTGTATCATAGGAATCCCAGAAGAAGAAGAGAGGGAAAAGGGGACAAATGGTTTATTTGCGGAAATGATAGCTGAAAACGTCCCTGATCTAGGGAAGGAAACAGATCTCCAAATCCAGGAGGCACAGAGAACTCCCAACAAAATCAGTAAAAGCAAGCCAAGACATGTTATAGTTAAATTTGCAAAATATAGAGATAAGGAAAAAAATCCTAAAGCAACAGGACAAAAGACATCCCTCCCTTACAAGGGAAGACAAATAAGATTAGCAGCAGGTCTTGCCACAGAAACTTAGCAGGCCAGAAGAGAGCACCAGGATATATTCAACGTGCTGAATGGGAAAAATCTGCAGCCAAGAATACTCTACCCAGCAGGGCAATCATTCAGAATAGAAGGAGAGATAGTTTCCCAGACAAACAAAAACTAAAGGAGTTGGTGACCACTAAACTAGCCCTGCAAGAAACATTAAAGGGGATTCTGTGAGTAGGAAAGACCAAAGCAGCAAAGACTAGAAAGGAAAGGAGAAAGTCTCCAGAAACAACAAAACAAGTAATAAAGTGCATTAAACTCATATCAAAAAATTACTCCAAAAGATAATAATAATTACTCTGGGGATGCCTGGCTGGCTTAGTTGGTGGAGTATGTAACTCTTAATCTTGGGATTATAGGTCTGAGCTCTACTTTTTGTGTAGAGATTACTTAAAGATAAAATCTAAAAAAAAGAAAAAATTACTCTGAATGTAAAAGAACTAAACGCTCCAATCCAAAGACACAGGCTATCAGAATGGATAAAAAAAAAACAAGACCCATCTATATGCTGCCTACAAGAGACTTATTTTAGACTTTAAGACATCTTAAAGGGGATGGAAAAATATTTATCATGCAAATGAATGTCATAACAATACTTATATCAGAAAAACTAAAATGTTTTTAAGTAGGCCCTACTCCCAGTGTGGATCCCAATGCAGGGCTTGACTTCATGATCCTGAGATCAAGACCTGAGCTAAGATCAAGAGTTGGATGCTTACTTAAATTGACTGAAAGACCCAGGCACCCCAGAAAAACTAGATTTTAAACCAAAGACTATAACAAGAGATGAAGAAAGGAACTACAAGAAGATCTAACAACTGCAAATATTTACACTCCCAACTTGGGAGCACCCAAATATTTAAATCAATTAATAACAAAGGACCTCATTGTTAATAATACAATAATAGTAGGGGCCTTTAAGACCCCACTCACAGCAATGGACAGATCATCTAAGCAGAAAATCAACAAGGAAACAATGCCTTTGAATGACACACTGGACCAGATGGACTTAACAGATATATTCAGATCATTTCATCCTAAAGCAGCAGAATACACATTCTTTTCCAGTACACATGAGATATTCTCCAGAATAGATAACATACTGTTATCAGTATGTACAGCCCTCAGCAAGTTCAAAGAGATTGATATCATACCGTGCATATTTTCTGACCACAATGTGACGACTTGAAGTCAAGCAAAAGAAATATTTGGAAAGACCACAAATACATGGAGGTTAAAGAGCATCCTACTAAAGAATGAAGGAGTCTACCAGGAAATAAAGAAGAAATTAAAAAGGGGGCACCTGGGTGGCTCAGTCAGTTAAGTGTCTGCCTTTGGCTTGGGTCATGATCTCAGGGTCCTGGGATTGAGCCCCACATTGGGCTTCCTGCTCAGCAGGGAGCCTGCTTCTTCCTCTTCCTTTCCCTCTGCCTCTAAACCTGCTCATGTGCTCTCTCTCTCTTTCTCTCAAATAAATAAATAAATAAATAAATAAATAAATAAATAAAATCTTTAAAGAAAAATATATGGAAACAAATGAAAATGAAAACATGATGGTCCAAAATCCTTGGGATACAGCGAAAGCAGTCATAAGAGGGAAGTATATAGTAGTACAGGCCTTCCTCAAGAAGCAAGAAAAATCTCAAATGCCCAACCTAACCTTATACTGAAAGAGTTAGAAAAATAACACCAAATGAAGCCTAATGCCAGCAGAAGAAGGGAAATAATAAAGATCAGAGCAGAAATACATGATATAGAAACAAAAACAAACAAAAAAACCCAACCCAGTAGAACAGATTAATGAAACTAGGAACCAGTTCTTTAAAAGAATTAATAAAACTGATAAATCCCTAGCCAGACTTATCAAAATGAAAAAAGAAAGGACCCAAAGAACTAAAATCATGAATGAAAGAGGAGAGATCACAACCAACACCCACGAAAATACAAACAATTATTAAGAGAATATAATGAAAAACTTTATGCCAACAAATTGGGCAACCTGTAAGAAACAGATAAAATCCTAGAAACCTATAAACTACCAAAACCGAAACAGGAAGAAATAGAAAATTTGAAGAGGCCCATAACCCGCAAAGAAGTTGCATCAGGAATAGAAAATCTCCCAACAAACAGAAGTCCAGGGCCAGATGGCTTCCTAGGGGATTCTATGAAACATTTAAAGAAGAGTTAGTACCTATTCTTCTCAAACTGTTCTGAAAAATAGAAATGGAAGGAAAATTTCCAAACTTACTCTACAAGACCAGCATTACCTTGATTCTAAAACCAGACAAAGATAAAAAGAGAGAGAGAGAGAGAGAAAGAACTATAGGCCTACATCCCTGATGAATATAGATGCACAAATTCTTTTTTCTTTTTTTTACAAATTCTTTTTTTTTAAAGATTTTATTTATTTATTCATGAGAGGCACAGAGAAAGAGAGGCAGAGACACAGGCAGAGGGAGAAGCAGGCTCCATGCCGGGAGCCTGATGCGGGACTCGATCCTGGAACTCCAGGATCACGCCCTGGGCCAAAGGCAGGCGCTAAACCACTGAGTCACCCAGAGATCCCAGATGCACAAATTTTTTTTAATTGTTTATTTATTTATGATAGTCACACACACAGAGAGAGAGAGAGAGAGGCAGAGGCATAGGCAGAGGGGAGAAGCAGGCTCCATGCACCGGGACCCTGATGTGGGATTCGATCCTGGGTCTCCAGGATCACACCCTGGGCCAAAGGCAGGCGCCAAACCACTGCGCCACCCAGGGATCCCGCACAAATTCTTAATAAAATACTAGCTGGGCACCTGGGTGGCTCAGTGGTTGAGCATCTGCCTTCAGCTCAGGTCGTGATCCCCGGGTCTTGGGATCCAGTCCTGCATCAGGCTCCCCACAGGGAGCCTGCTTCTCCCTCTGCCTATCTCTGCCTGTCTCTCCGGGTCTCTCATCAATAAAGAAATAACATCTTTTTTAAAAAAATTTATTTATTTACTCATGAGAGACACAGACACACACAGAGAGAGGCAGAGACACAGGAAGAAGGAAAAGAAGGAGAAGCAGGCTCCACGCAGGGAGCCCGATGTGGGTGGGACTCGACCCCGGGTCTCCAGGATCAGACCCTGGGCTGAAGGCGGCGCTAAAGCGCTGCGCCACCCGGGCTGCCCAGAAATAAAATCTTTTAAAAATCTCCAAAATACTAGCTAGTCCAATCCAACAGTATATTAAGAGAATTGTTCACCTCAATCATGTAAGATTTATTCCTGGGTTGCAAGGGTGTTTCAATAGTTACAAATCAATCAACATGATACACCACATTAATAAAAGAAAGGATAAGAACCATATAATCCTCTCAGTAGATGCAGAAAAAGCATTTGACAAAGTACAGCATCCATTCTTTTTTTTAAGATTTTATTTATTTATTTATTTATTTATTTATTTATTTATTTATGAGAGTACAAGTGAGCCCAAGCAGGGGGAGGAGCAGAGGGAGAGGGACAAACAGACTCTGCACTGAGCATGGAACCTGATGTGCAGCTTGATCCCAAGACCCCAAGATCATGGCCTGAGCTGAAATCAAGAGTTGGACGCTTAAGTGACTGAGCTGCCCAGGCGCCCCTACAGTATCCATTCTTGATAAAAACCCTCAACAAAGTGGGAATAGAGAGAACATATCTCAACATCATAAAGGCCATATATGGAAGACCTACAGCTAATACCTCAATGGGGGAAAAACTGAGAGCGTTTCTTCTACAGTCAGGAACAAGCCAGGGATATCCACTCTCACTGGTGTAACTTCACATAGTACTGGAAGTCCTAGCCTCAGCAGGCAGACAACAAAAAGAAATAAAAGGCAATCAAATCAACAAGGAAGAAGGCAAACTTTCACTCTTCAAAGATGATGTGATGCCCTATATAGAAAACCTGAAAGACTCCCAAAAAATTGCTAGAACTAACATATGAATTCAATAAAGTCACAGGATGCAAAATCAACGTACAGAAAGCTGTTGCATTTCTTTTTCTTTAATTTTTTTTTAGCTGTTGCATTTCTATGCACTAATAATGAAGCAGCAGAAAGAGAAATCAAGGAATTGATAGCATTTACAGTTGCACCAAAAACCATAAGATATCTAGGAAAAACCTAACCAAAGAGATAAAAGATTTGTACTCTGAAAACTATAAAACACTTAAGAAAGAAATTGAAGAGGACAGAAAGAAATGGGAAAACATTCCATGCTCATGGATTGGGAGAGCAAATATTGTTAAAATGTCTATACTAGCTTGTGGCGCCTGGGTGGCGCAGTTGGTTAAGCATCTGACTCTTGGTTTCAGCTCAGATTGTAATCTCAGGGTTGTGGGATCAAACCCCGTGTTGGGCTCTGTGCTCAGTGTGGAGGCTGCTTGGAATTCTCTCTCCTTCTCCCTTTGTCCTTCCTGCTTGTTCTCTCTCTCTCATAGATAAATAAATCTTAAAAAAATAAGTTGACTAATTTTTTAAAAAAGAAACTAATGTAAGATTGTATGTTAATTTTACTCCAATTAGGGGCAGCCCCAGTGGCGCAGCGGTTTAGCGCCGCCTGCAGCCTGGGTTTGTGATCCTGGAGACCCAGGAGCGAGTCCCACATCGGGCTTCCTGCATGGAGCCTGCTTCTCCCTCTGCCTGTGTCTCTGCCTCTCTCTTCGCTCTCTCTGAATAAATAAATAAATAAATCTTAAAAAAAAAAATTTACTCCAATTAAAAAAAAAACAGAAAAAAAGTAAAGAAGGGAGGAAAGTTCTCAAATCAATAATCTGATTCCTACCCCCAAGAAACTAGAAAAAGAAGAGTGAAACAGATCCAAAGCAAGCAGGAGGAACGAAATTATAAAGATCAGAGCAAAACCCAAGAAAATGGAAAATAGAAAAGTAATAGATAAAATCAGTGAAACAAAGGGGTAGAGCATTAGAAAGATCAGTAAAACTGAAAACCTCTGGCAAGGGAATCCCTGGGTGGTTCAGCGGTTTAGCGCCGCCTTCAGCCCAGGGCGTGATCCTGGGGACTCGGGATTGAGTCCCACATCGGGATCCCTGCATGGAGCCTGCTTCTCCCTCTGCCTGGGTCTCTGCTTCTCTCTCTCTCTGTATCTCTCATGAATAAATAAATAAAATCTTAAAAAAAAAAAAAAAACCTCTGGCAAGACCAAGAAAGATAAAAAGAGAGAAAATACAAATCACCAATATCAGGAATGCAATACAGGACCTCTCCGCAGATCCTATTAAAAAGATAGTAAGATAACCTGGTGAACAGCTTTATGTTCATAAATTCAACAACTTAGAAAAAAATCGACCAAGTGCTCTGAGAATACAAACTACCAGACTCCTCCAAATAGTCCTAGAACCATTGAAAAGATTACATGTGTTGTTTTGCCCTCAAGAAAGGAATCTCCAGGTCCGGATGTTTTCACTGGAGAATTCTACCAAATATTGAAAGAGAAATTAGCACCAACTTTGTAGAATCTCTTCCAAATAAAAGGACATTTCCCACCTCATTTTATGAGGCTAGTTTCATTTTGCTACCAAAACCAGGAAAAAAGCACACACACACACACACACACACACACACACACACACACACACCAGACTGAAAGATCTCACTAACTCAGCCAGAGAAATTCAACAAAATAGTAACAAATCAAATCTGGCAATGTTTAAAAAGAATTATACAGTATACCACAACCAAGTGGGATTTATTCTAGGTAAAAAATCAGTCAACATAATTCACCATATCAAAAGAAGACAAATCATATGATCATATCAATTGATGCACACACACACACACGCACACACACACAACCCCACCAGCATTTGACAAACTCCATCAGCCAGACTTCTGGTGCCCGGAAAAGATGGAGTGGACACACCTCTCCCTATTTCTAGCATTAATTAGGGAACCCGGAGCAATGATCAAATAAATAGTATTTCTTATTATAAGTCACAATATCACAGTAACAAAGACAAGCTATTTACATTCCTGGCTATGAGTGATCTTCTGTCTAAATATTTCATCCAGAGGAAAAAAGCATCAAAGAGATTATTTTCTGTCAGCCCAGGTGGCTCAGTGGTTTAGCGCCGGCTTCAGCCCAGGGTGGGATCCTGGAGCCCTGGGATGGAGTCCCACATCAGGCTCCCTGCATGGAGCCTGCTTCTCCCTCTGCCTGTGTCTCTGCCGCGCTCTCTGTGTCTCTCATAAATAAATAAATAAAATATTTTAAATAAAAGAGATTATTTTCATTTGATTAGGGGAACTATGAAAAGGATCCAGAACTTTTAAAAAGATTTTATTATTTATTTGACAGAGAGGGAGCACAAGCAGGGGGAAGGTCAGAGGAAGAGGGACAAGCAGGCTCCCTGCTGAGCACAGAGCCTGACATTGGGCTTGATCCCAGAGTCCTGGAATCATAACCTGAGCCGAAGACTGATGCTTAACTGCCTGAGCCACCCATATGTCCCCAGGATTCAGAATTTATATGACTTAGCCACGGAGTTATGCATTAGGTTGTGTACCTGTGGCCTAAATACCTGTAATATTACTATTGGGAATTATACTTTAGAAATTTTCAAACTAGAAAGACAGTTGATTGCCTTTTTTGTTGTTTATTTAGTAATAATGGAAATCTGCCTTTGAGAGGAAACTCGGAATATTTTCTGCTTTAAGTTATTTTCGTGTTCTCTTAGAATAAGGACCAGCAAACTATGGCCCATGAACAAATATGGACTGCTGTCTGTTTTTGTAAGTAAAGTATTTTTGCAACACACACACACACCCTAATAGCATTTCTATATGCTAACAAAGGTAAAAACACAATGCCATATAATTGCTCCAAAGAACATAAAATACTTAGGTATACAGTTAACAAAAAACATACAGGGTCTGTATGCTAAAAAATTATAAAATATTGATGAAGAAAGTAAGAGGAGATCTAAATAAATGGAGAGATATATCGTGTTATTAATTTTAAGAGTCAACATGGTAAAAAATGTCAATTCTCCCCAAATTGATCTATAGGGTTAATGCAATTACTATGAAAATACCAGCAAAGTTTTCCATAGATAGAGACAAGCTTTTTCTAAAACTTATATGGAAAAGCAAAGAGTAAAATACCAAAGACTAAAATAATTTTGAGCAAGGAAGAAAACAGCAGGAGAAATCACTCTACCTGATATTAAGGCTTATTATATAGCTACAGGAATCAAGAGAGCATGGTACTGGCAGAGGAATAGACACATAGATCAATGGAACAGATTATAGAACCCAGGCATAGACCCACACAAATGTGCCCAACTGATTTTGGTCAAGGGAACAAAAGCAATTCAAGGGAGGGACAGCTTATTTGACAAAGGTGCTAGAGCCAAGTGGGCATCAATGGAATTAAAAAAAAATGCATCTGGACCAAACCTTGCTCCTTATACAAAATTAACTCAAAATAGATCATAAACTTAAATATAAAATGTAAAACTTCTAAAAAAAAACAGGAGAAAATCTTCAGGATATCAGGCTACAGAGTTCTTATAGATGACACCAAAAGCAAAATCCATAGAAGGGAAATGTGACAACTTGGGCTTTATCAAAACTAAAAGTTTTGGGGATGCCTGGGTGGCTCAGTGGTTGAGTGTCTGCCTTCAGCTCAGGGCGTGATCTCGGGGTCCTGGAATCGAGTCCCACATCAGGCTCCGTGCAGGGAGCCTACTTCTCCCTTCTGCCTATGTCTCTGCCTCATTCTCTGTGTCTATTATGAATAAATAAATAAAATCTTTATAAAAAAAACCACTAAAAATTTTTGCCCTGGAAGAGATGAAAAGATGAGCTACAGACTGGGAAAAAATAGCCACAAAACATATATCCAACAAAGGACTTGTATCTAAAATACATTTAAAAGCTCTCAAAACTCAACCAAACAACCCAATTAGAAAACCAAACAATTCCATTAGCAGATGGTGCAAAAGACACGAAGAAACATTTCACCCAAGAGGATGTACAAATGGCAAATAACAATGTCAATATCACTAGCCACCAGGGAAATGCAAATGAAAGCCACAATGAAATATCCCTGCATACCTACCAAAATGGTTAAAATAAAAAATAATGATAATACTAAATGCTGGAGAGGATGTAGAGAAACTGGATCACGTATAAAGTTGACTCTTGAATAATGCAAGGTTGGGGCACTGACCCACCCAGCCATGTATAACTTGTGACTTCCCAAAAATTTAACTACTAATAGCCTACTATTGACCAAAAGTCTTACTGATAATTAAAAAATCGATGAACACATATTCCATATGTTATATGTACCTTATACTGTATTCTTAAAATTAAGCAGCTAGAGAAAAGGAAATGTTATTAAGAAAATCATAAAGATAGAAAAATATATTTATACTATTGTACTGTATTTATGGAAAAAATTCCACCTATAAGTGGACCTGTGCAGTTCAAGGGTTAACTGTTCATTGCTAGAGAGAATGCAAAATGATCCAGCTACCCTGGAAAATAGTTTGGCAGTTTCTTATAAAACTGAACATGCAACTACCATATGGTCCGGCACTGCATTCCTGGGCATTTATCCCGGAAAAATGGAAACTTACATTGACACAAAAACGTGTACATGAATGGTCTTAGCAGCTTTGTTCATAATAGGCAAAAACTGGAATTAGCCCAGATGTCCTTCAGTGGGTGACTGGTTAACAAGCAGCAGACACATCCGTCCGATGGAATATACTCAGGGATGAAAAGCAACGGTCTATTAAAACATGCAGCAACTTAGTCGGATCTCAAAGGAATCATGCTGAGTGGAAAAGCCAATCTCAGAAGGTTTCATATTGTGTGATTCCATTTATGTAACATTCTTGAAATAACACAATTATAGAGATGGAGAAAGGATTAGTGGTTGCCAAGGAGACAGGGATGGGGGAGGGGGACTGTAAAGGCAATAGCACAGGGCTCTTTGTGCTAAGGGAACAACAGTTCCCCGCCCTTACTGCAGTGCCATTAATCTACACTTGTGATAGAATTGCACAGCACTACACACACACATACACACGAGTGCACATAAAGCTGGTGAAATCTGAACAAAGTTGGGTTGTGCCAATGTCAAGTTCCTCTTTTTTTTTTTAAGATTTATTATATTTATTTGAGAGAGAGAGAGAGAGAGAGAAAACGAGTGGAGGGAGGGGCAGAGAGAGAGGGGGAGAGAATCCTCAAACAGACTCCCTGCTGAGCGTGGAGCCCCAGGGGTGGGGGGGGGCTTGAGATCCCAGGACCCCAAGATCATGACCTGAGCCTATATCAGGAGCTGGCTGCTTGACCCACTGAGCCACCCAGGTGCCCCGAGTTTCCTCTCTTTGATATTGTACTATAGTCATGCAAAAGCTAAAAAAAAAGGACACATGGGGCAATTTGGTGTTAATTTATGATCATTTCAAAATCTAAAATTTTAAAAATTTGGGACGTCTGGGTGGCTCAGCAGTTGAGCATTTGCCTTTGGCTCAGGGCGTGATCCCCGGTCGGGGGATTGAGTCCCACATCAGGCTCCCTGCATGGAGCCTGCTTCTCCCTCTGCCTGTGTCTCTGCCTCTCTCTCTCTCTGGGTCTCTCATGAATCAATAAATAAAATCTTTTAAAAAAAAAACTCTAAAAAAAAAAGTCTAAAAAATGTTAAGAATTAAAAAAACCCATGGAATCTCTGTATCATTTGGGGGGGGGGGCAATTTGATGTGAATTTATGATTATTTCAAAATTAAAAATTTTTTAATTAAAAAAAAATTTTAAAGCAGCCTGTGTGGAGAGGAAGGCTGCATTCTGTGGGCAGAGTTGCAGGCTGTGGAGCTGCCCCGAACTCAGACAGGGGCCTGGCAGCGAGGCCACAGGGTGACCATGTGTCAGCCTCCACAGGGACAAACTTTCTGGCAGATCGCACAAGACCTACACCCCTGTCTGTGACCTATGTAAACGGATGCCCCGGAACAGGACCCACTTTGGGATGTGTCAATGGATCGACCAGCTAGTTGGCCCTGCATTGCCTGCATCAGGACCACGGACACCCAGACACGGCTGCACAGGGCCTGGGAACTGGCCACCGTTCACGACTGGGCCCCAGAACAAGGCCCGTGATTCCAGCACAGGAGACCAGGAAACCCAGCAAATGTGCTGAGGCTGCAGGTTGGTTACACAGTAAGGGTGACAAAGAGAGCGTCAGGGCCCAGAGCCCTCTAGAATCCTTCCCTCTTTGACTCTTTGAAGGTGGGGGGCGCTGACTGCAGTAGGCGCCTCTTCAGGGCATGGCCCGGCCACTCAAGGTCTGCACAGCAGGTGGGGACCTAGCACCCTAGCACTCCTAACTGGGCTGGGCTACAAACTTCTCCCAACACATCTGATCACACCAAACGGTGCGGCCTCTGAGCGCAGATGACCAGGCAGTGGGCTGTGTCACAGAACGTTCCCTGGCCTGTATCACCTCCAGCTATGAATGCCATTAAAAAAAATAATAAAACAGATTCATGAAAGAAAAAAATTTTTTTTAAACATTTTATTTATTCATGAGAGACACAGAGAGAGAGAGAGGCGGAGACAGGCAGAGGGAGAAGCAGGCTCCATGCAGGGAGCCCGACATGGGACTCGATCCCGGGTCTCCAGGATCACGTCCTGGACTGAAGGCGGCGCTAAACCCACTGAGCCACCAGGGCTGCCCCATGAGAGAAAAAATTAGACACCTGGGCCACCACAGCACAGCTCCTCGCGGGGAGCACACATTTTAAGCAGGCTGTATGGGCTCCAGACGTGGCAATTCTCCTCAAGAAAACCTCCCACTTGAAGAAAATGTTTAATTACAAAGTTGAGGGCAGGGATCCCTGGGTGGCGCAGCGGTTTGGCGCCTGCCTTTGGCCCAGGGCGCGATCCTGGAGACCCGGGATCGAATCCCACGTCGGGCTCCCGGTGCATGGAGCCTGCTTCTCCCTCTGCCTCTCTCTCTCTCTCTCTCTCTCTCTGTGTGTGACTATCATAAATAAATAAAGAAAAAAATATTAAAAAAAAAAAAAAAAAAGTTGAGGGCAAGAGGAGGAGGCCCAGACTGGCTGTAAGAGACCCGAATCACATGAGGGGTCCTTTTTACCTTATTTCTTCCCCTCCCACGCCTGAACAGGAAGCCAAACAACTGGAGTGACTGAGAAGAGATGGGGTGAGGGGGTAGGAGACACTAACCTGGTGTTTCTCTTCCCATCCCGTTAGCCAGCAGGACTGGATGGTTAGAGACTGATGACAATGACAGGAGACAGGAGGTAATGACTCCTCCGTTGGTCCTGGAGTGGTGCACCCAACCCTAGGAAGGCCCCAGCTACATAAAGAAACCACTGGACAGGGCAGCCCTGGTGGCGCAACGGTTTAGCGCCGCCTGCAGCCTGGGTTTGTGATCCTGGAGACCCGGGATCGAGTCCCACTTCGGGCTCCCTGCATGGAGCCTGCTTCTCCCTCTGCCTGTGTCTCTACCTGTTTCTCATGAATAAATAAACTCTTAAAAAAAAAAAAAAAGAAACCACTGGACCATCTCAGGATGAGTCTATACACACGGGGGCGGGGGGATATGGGGGAGATGACAATGCCTGAGTGCTTCAGAGACTGGACATGCCCATCACGCGGCCACCAGAGCACAGTGCCGTCCTGGGCGAAGGAACATGTCAGGCTAGGGGGGTTTGGTGTAGCGAGGGGTGTGTGTGTGGGGGAACCATTAGGTTTGCTTGGCTCTTGCCACAGGACACCCGACTCGTCTTGTCATCTCCAAATGCTGGGGAAACCTTGCTCTAGAGCCCAAGTCAACAAAGTGCTGCTGTAGAGTTGGCTACAAACCGAATCCAGGTCTCACCGAGCAGGCCGTGGCAGGTGGCTGGGCTGCCTGGGCTAGCCTAATAGTTCTCTGCAGAAACATTTGAGCCCGTTCAAACGGTTTGTCTGTATTAAGGGATGCAAAATTGGTTTATTCTGGTTATAATAAATGTAATAAATTATTCCATCCTGCTACAGCTTCTGTCCCAATAGGGTATCACTTCTTCTTCTTCTTCTTCTTCTTTTTTTTTTTTTTTTTTGGATTTTATTTATTCATTTGAGAGAGAGAGAGAGAGCAAGCACAAGCAGGGCAGGGTGGAGGAGGCAGAGGTAGAGGGAGAAGCTGACTCCCTGCTGAGCCAGGACCCTGATTTTGGGGGGGGGGGGTTGTGAGACTTGATCCCAGGATCTGAGCCGAAGGCAGATGCTGAACGATTTGAGCCACCCAGGCACCCCTAGGGTATCACTTCTAACACGGACATCAGGCCTGTACTTGCCTGCCACACACAAACCAGTCCCAACTCGCCGGCGTGCCTAGGGATGCACAATCCCATTGCCCTGGACTTGCCGGTGGCCACCCAAGGCAGGCTGTGTGCAGCTGCCAACACGTCTTGCTACATCTGGATTCATGGCATATTTAGGTGGCTTGGCTCTGGACCAGGAGCCTGGCTGTGGTCTGTCTGTCTACTGGGAGTCATAGCCATGATACACCCATCTGATTTTACTCAAGAGAAATGGAAAAGCTTTCATTCAAGCCTCTGTCAGTTACAATTGATGTAGTTTTTTAATATCTGTCTATCTATCTATCTATCTAGTCTGGTGTGGTCTGGAGCTGACGACCAAGAAAGAATTCTTGAGACATCTTCAGTGCAAAATGGTGTTTGTTTGTTTTTTTCAAAGCATGAGGACAGGACCCACAGAAAGAGCTGTGGCTGCCTGCTGCTCCCCACTGCATCTGATGGCCTGAGATTATTAGGAGCAGATGATTATGTATTTGGGGATTGAGGGAAGTAAAGATAAGGGAAATTCCAAAAGGATCTTCATATGCTAAAGAAGACACAGGATACCAGAGGCCTGGCTATTGTCAAACCAAGGTTACTTTCCCCTCTAGCAAGACATTAACAGGAAGATAGTTAGGAACTTCCTGGAGGAACCTGTACTTTGCCTGCCTCAAGTATTTGTCAATGGGCTGCAGGTGATCTGGACATTTAATTTTATCTACATTCCTTCTGCTTTTGTTTCCCACATCACAGTTACTTGGGCATCTGATGGGGTGGCCCATGCTTCTAAATTCTCAGGTGAATACATGAGAGATGGGCAGTCGGTTGTAGGGAAACAGCTCTTTTGTCATGGCGCCATGGTGACTTGGCACAGCCTCACACAGGCCACAAGGCGAAGTCCTGACCAAAGTCTGACAGGAGTCTTGGCAGAAGGTCCTTTGATCTTCTTTGGGACATGACTAGACAAGCAGCCTGGTGAGGCCTGGTAAGGAGTGTCCCTCGCCTCCCTGGTTCTGGTCGCAGCTGGGACTTCCCACCTTGACCACATGTAGGGTCCAGACTCAGGCTTCTGTGGAAGTCCACAAAACTGGAGTTTTGTAGTTCTGGAAACAGAACTCCTTCTGTTTAGAATTGGCTCTTCAGTAACAGAGTGGCTCCCTGCCTGTGCTGCCTGTCATCTGGCTTCTCTGGTTTGGTGTCATCCTGTGGGACTAGGGACATGCAGCTGTCACCATGCTGGTCTTACTTTCTGTTGCCTCTGTAAGTAAAAAACTGAATGTATTTGGGCTTGTTGTCTCTTTCTTGGCTGGATCTGGGGACATGTGACAAGCTAGTCTAGCAGCTGCTGCCACACTGCTGCTTAAGAACTGTTTGCCTGAGTGACATAAATGTTCTGAAATGCGAGGGAGGATAGGCTTCCTCATACTTTGGCATTTGGATGAAACATCTTCCCAATGTCACCTTATCTTACAATTACCCATGTCAGTTCCCGGAGTCACATTGCCCTGGACGCACGCCACCCGTGAGGAATGCAGAACTCTGCTGCACGTTAGCCATTGCGAGCCCCCTGGAAGCTGGGAGGTTGCTTAAGAGATTCTAAAGGGCAAGACAGGAAACCCTAATTGCCATTTTTCTTTTTTTTTCTTTTAAGATTCTATTTATTCATTTGACCGAGAGAGAGAGAGAGAGAGAGAGAGAGAGAGAGAGAGAGAGAAGGAGAGAGAAAGAGAGAGATAGAGAGAGAGAGAGAGCCTGAGCAGGAGGGGAGTGGCAGAGGGAGAGGGAGAAGCAGACTCCCCGCTGAGCAGGGAGCCCATCCTGGGCCTCCATCCCAGGACCCCGGGGCCATGACCCCAGCGGAAGGCAGACTTCCAACCAGCTGAGCCACCCAGGTGTCCCTGCCATTTTTTCTAGACAACAACCCTAATGGAAGGAAATTAGTTCATCCGTGTTAATATGTAAGATCACAGATCACAGACGTTTGACAGTGAAAAGGGTATTTGGAGAGTAGTTCAGCCAACAGCAGCCTCAATCAAACAGGCAAGGCTTTCGGGACCTGTCTTACAGGTCAGGAACGGAGCCACAGAACACCGTAAGGTGCCTTGTCCGAAATCCCAGGCCTGGAGTTGGGATTGACGATTGTCCCTTTCTTGCACCTACAGCCTGGCTCCTTACACGAGCTGTTGTTGCTGGAGCAAACAGCAACAATGACAACAAAGAATATGTGCCCACTCTTCGGCTCTTCGGTTTCTGATTCTCTTCCCCTTTGAAAAGTTAAAGCCTAACTCTTAGACACCGAGAACAAACTGGTAGTTGCCAGAGGGGAGGTGGGGGTGGGGGGAACGGGTGAAATAGGGGGTGGGGATTAAGACTTCACTTACATCCTAGCGAGCACTGAGTAAGTGATACATGGAAGTGTTGAATCTTGTACACCTGAAACTAATATAACAGTGTGTGTTAGTTTTACGGGAATTGCAATTTTTAAAAAAGATTTTATTTATTTATTTGAGAGAAAGAGAGTGAGCGAGAGAGTGAGCACGCAAGGGAAGCAGCAGAGGCAGAGGGAGAAGCAGATTCCCCGCTGAGTGGGAAGCCCCAAAGAGGGCATTGATCTCAGGACCCCCAGATCATGACCTGATTTTTTTTTAAGATTTTATTTATTTGTGAGACACAGAGAGAGAGAGAGAGAGAGAGAGAGAGCGAGCCACAGGCAGAGGGAGAAGCAGGCTCCATGCAGGGAGCCTGACGTGGGACTCGATCCCAGGTCCCCAGGATCACACCCCGGGCTAAACTGCTGGGCCACAGGGGCTGCCTCTGACCTGATCTGATATCGAGAGTTTGACCCTTAACTGACTGAGCCACCCAGGCACCCCTGGAATTAGTTTTTTAAAACATTACAGTGTTACATGAAACAAAGCAGGCAAATAGATGAACGCTTTCACCCTTACAGAAAATGCCTGCCTTACAAATGAGACTACTTGGCATGCTCTGGTCATGTTGCCAACACTAATGTGTAGCACCAGTAGGTGCTGTCTTGTAACAATTGGTGTGCAAGCCAGTCTTTGCACTGTGCACATACATGAAGGGCGCCAGACGTCTACACACTGGTCTTCCTGTGTTTAGAATGACTTCTTTGTGCCTGGCCGCCTTTTCGCTCCCAATCTCTGTTCTGAGGCTGTCATCCCTCCCCAGCCTGGTGTATTCTGAAATGGATATACGGCCTTAGAGAAGGATGATTAGCAAGAGAACCAAAAGCTTATTTTATTTGCAGTTTTTGGTCAAGTACATTAATCAGAATTGCACAATAGCTATGCAGTTAGTTGACCCTTGAACAAAGCAGAGGTTAGAGGTGCTGGTCCCCACACCATGCAGTCAAAAATCCGTGTGTAACTCTTGGCTCCCTAAAAACTTAATGACTAGGGGCACCTGGGTGGCTCAGTTGGTTAAGCATCTGCTTTTGGCTCAGGTCATGGTCCCAGAGTCCCGGGATAGAGCCCCACATCGGGCTCCCTGCTCAGAGGGAAGTCGCTTCTCCCTCTATCCTTCACCCAGCTCATGCTCTTTCTCTTGCTCACTCTCTCTCTGTCTCAAATATATTAATATTTTTTAAGATAAACTAAAAAAAATATTGAAAAAAACCTGAACTACCAATAGCCTACTATTGACCAGGAGTCTTACTGACAAAAGCCAATGAACACATTTTTTTGTTTTATCAGTTATATGCTGCATTCTTACAATCCAGTAAGCTAGGAAAATAAGAGGTTATTCAGAAAGTTATAAGGAAAAAATGATAAGGAAATGAAAATACATTTCCAGCACTATACTGCATTTATTAAAAAAAAAATCTTGTATATAGTGAGCCTACACAGTTCATACCTGTGTTGTTCAAGGGTCACCAGTATAGCAACTCACAGTTTGTTATATAACATAGTCTCAGATAGTTGAGAAAGAAGCAAAATACTGGAAAGATCTGGCTTTTCCTTTGGCATTCCTATTTCTTTTCTGAGTTTCAGTGTGGCTGTTTGAAAAATCTCTACAGGGACGCCTGGGTGGATCAGTGGTTGTCTGCCTTCGACTCAGGTCGTGAACCCCAGGGTCCTGGGATTGAGTTCTGCATTGGGCTCCCTACAAGGGGCCTGCTTCTCCCTCTCCCTATGTCTCTGCCTCTCTCTCCGCATATCTCATGAATAAATAAATAAAATCTTTATTTTATTTATTTATTCATAAGAGACACACAGAAAGGCAGAGACACAGGCAGAGGGAGAAGCAGGCTCCATGTAAGGAGCCTACATGGGACTCAATTCCAGGTCTCCAGGATCAGGCCCTGGGCTGAAGGCAGCACTAAACTGCTGAGCCACCCGGGCTGCCCAATCTTTAAAAAAAAAAGAAAAGGAAAGGAAAGAAAAATCTCTACAATTGTTAGTTTCTTTGATTGAGCAGAGAACCTGATGCGAGGCTTGATCCCAGGACCCTGGGATCATGACCTGAGCTGAAATCAGATACCCAGCAGACTGTGCCACCCAGACACTCCGCTTTTGTTTCTAAGTTATTACTTTTTCCTCCCTTTATATACTGGGGGTCAGTACAATGAAAACAAAATAATCCTACTGAGTCATAGCTAAATCCTACCATTTGGTGGAGGCTCTGAGCCTGAGGCCTGCTCTTCTGTTGTCATAAATTCCAAACTGAGGCTTTCTACCTGCTGTAGCCACAGATGCTGAAGGAGCCCGGGGAAGGTGCCATCTCTCTCATCCTGTGATTCACTGATATTTAGTGCTGTGTCCATAGTTACCATCAGTGATAAAAGCATCCTGCACTTAGGACTGAGCGTCATTTTATTTAACCTTCAAAATATGCATCTGTTTAGGGATGCCTGCCTGGCTCTCAGCTGGTGAAGCATGAGACTCTTGATCTTGGGTGTCAGTTTAGCCACCCCCGCCATTGGAATAGAGTTTACTTAAAGAAAAAAAAACTAAAGTATTTTTAAAATGAGCATCAGTTTAAATAAACAGATGAAATGGATAACTTTTATGTGGTATATGGATATGGCAAAAGTAGTGATGGTTGCACACGAATTAATGAAATCAGCACTGCATCATCTTGTATGTATGTGTTTTTTTTAAGATTTTATTTATTTATTCATAAAAGACACAGAGAGAGAGGCAGAGACACAGGCAGAGGGAGAGGCAGGCTCCATGCAGGGAGCCTGACGTGGGACTCAATCCCAGGACTCCAGGATCACGCCCTGGGCCGAAGGCAGGCACTAAACCATTGAGCCACCCAGGGATCCCTTGTATATGTTTTATATGTATGTGTGCCACATAGGTATGTCACCTGTGTCATATGTAACAGATATAATATGAAATCCAAATACCTAGTTTTTGTATATATCCTATATATTAAAGCTCTGGAAATCATGAAGAAAGCATCAGAGTCTCTGGATTTCCTTTTTTCTTCCATTCACACCTAAAATCTTTATGACAAAGGGGTACCGGGCTGGCTCAGTCGGTGAAGCATGTGATTGACTCTTGATCCTGGGGTTGTAAGTTGGAGCCCCACATTGGGTGTAGAGATTACTTGAAAAAATAAAATCTTAAAAAAAAAAATCTTGGGGCACTTGAGTGGCTCAGTGGTTGAGCATCTGCTTTTAGCTCAAGCTCTCATCCTGGAGTCCTGGGATCCAGTCTTGCACTGGGCTCCCCGTGGGGAGTCTGCTTCTCCCTCTGCCTATGTCTCTGCCTCTCTGTGTGTGTCTCTCAGGAATAAATAAGTTTAAAATAATTTTTAAAAGATTTTATTTATTCATGAGAGACAGAGAGAGAGAGAGAGAGAAGCAGAGACAGAAGCAGACTCCATGCAGGGAGCCCGACGTGGGACCCGATCCTGGGACTCCAGGATTACGCCCTGGGCTGAAGGCAGGCGCCAAACCACTGAGCCACCGAGGGATCCCCCAAATTTAAAATAAATTTAAAAAATCTTTATGACAGAGTGAATTGAGGGGAAATCATTGGGAAAATTAGGCTATCAATTAATATATCACACACCAACTTCAGAGAATGGACTTCTGTGGCCCTTTGCTATAGTGTTTCTAGCCCTACTTGGTCACTAAGCCGGGACTCCAACCAGTTCTCTTGACTCCAGTGCTCCAGTAGTTTCTCCTATGCCTTGTGCGTGGTAAGTGGAAAAACCATAAAAGATAGGAAAAACACACAGTTAATGGGAACGGAAATTGATACATTCCACAGTGTTCACACAACATAAATGTGTCAAAGGAAGGATTTATGGTGAACACATTTCCATTATGACATAATTATGCACTGTTATGGGTGAGTTTTTTTTAAAGGGGGGGCATTAGGGACGCCTGGGTGGCTCAGTCAGTTAAGCATCTGACTCTTGGTTTCCGCTCAGGTCATGATCTCAGGGTTCTGAGATTTCGGGCCCTGAGGCAGACTCCCTGAGCAGGGAGTCTGCTTCCCCTCTCTCTCTCCCTCTGCTCCCCACCCCTGCTCGCGCTCTCTCTCAAATAATTATAAATCATTTTTTAAAAGAGGGGCTGGCATTATGGGACATTTCAATTCAAAATATTGCCCTGTGGTGACAAAAATTGGGGGGGGGGTGGATATTTATTCCATTGGGTTTAAGATAGATCAGTCCTGTAAATTGATCCATTTGAATGGTACTCTCTGAAATCCAAATGTTCAAAGGGCCAATCTTAAAATTTATAAAAAGGCTGCAACTGGATCCCTGGGTGGCTCAGCGGTTAAGCACCTGCCTTTAGCCCAGGGCGTGATCCTGGAGTCCCAGGATCGAATCCCACATCGGGCTCCTTGCACAGAGCCTGCTTCTCTCTCTCTTTCTGTGTCTCTCATGAGTGAATGAATGAAATATGCAAAAAAAAGAAAAAGGCTGCAACTATCACTTTAACACCCATTCTGTAAGTTCTTTTTTTTATTTTATTTATTTATTCACAAGAGACACACACAGAGAGAGACACACACAGGCCGACTCCATGCAGGGAACTCAATGTGAGACTCTATCCCGGGTCCCCAGGATCAGGCCCCGGGCTGATGGCAGCACTAAACCGCTGGGCCCCCCGAGCTGCCCTCGGTTGGTTCTATTCACTGACCATTTGTTCAAAGCCTAGCAAATGAGGGACCCTAACAGGTGGCCTTCTGCCTCCTTTCTCTGGCTACTTCTCATAGCAGCTGAGTTAATCTATAAGGTAAAGCAGTCATTAAGTAACAAAAAGTATAAGGGGCACCTGGGTGGCTCAGTCGGTTAAGCTTCTGCCTTCAGCTCAGGTCATGATCTCAGGGTCCTGAGATCTAGCACCAGGTCAGGCTCTCTGCTTAGCTGGGGAGCCTGCCCCTCCCCCTGCTCGTGCTTACTCTCTTTCTTAAATAAATAAAATCTTTTTAATTTTTTAAAATATTGTGTTTATTTATTCATAAGAGACACACAGAGAGAGGCAGAGACATAGAGGGAGAAGGAAGCTCCTCACAGGGAGCTTGATGCGGGACTTGATTCCCAGACCTGGGATCACACCTTGAGCTGATGGCAATTGCTCAACCGCTGAGCCACCCAGGTGTCCCAATAAAATCTTTTTTTAAAAAGAAACAAAACGTATGTTCACAAAATCCTCCAACTCACCTTTCAACTTTTTTTCCAGAGGAAAACAAGAATTCTGCAATTCACATATTGAGACAACTTTATTACTAGGACTCAGAGGAAAAGCCTGTTTGGGTCTAGCAAAGTTCTACAGAAAGCTCCTATATTTGGTAAAGCAGAGAATATTTTTTAAAAGATTTTATTTATTCATGATAGTCACAGAGAGAGAGAGAGGCAGAGACACAGGCAGAGGGAGAAACAGGCTCCATGCAGGGAGCCCGACGTGGGATTCGATCCCGGGTCTCCAGGATGGCGCCCTGGGCCAAAGGCAGGCGCTAAACCTCTGCGCCACCCAGGGATCCCTAAAGCAGAGAATATTGAGATCCAGCAGCTCACTAATTTCTTTTAAATATTTTATTTATTTATTTATTCATGAGAGACACAGAGACAGAGAGGCAGAGACACAGGCAGAGGGAGAAACAGGCCATGCAGGGAGCCCAACGTGGGACTCCATCATGGGTCTCCAGCATCACGCCCTGGACTGAAGGCGGCGCTAAACCGCTGAGCCACCCGGGCTGCCGGCAGCTCACTAATCTGATTAATGAAATGCTACCCTCCATACCACACCTGGATTATTAATTTTTCCAAGAATTGGAATGCAAAAAATTTGCCACTAAATCTGAAGATAATTTCATTTCACAATGGAGAAAGTGTGTCACAATCCAGCTGAGTTATAGGTGCCTGCATTTTACCACTCTGCTAAGAAACAAAGATATCCTTTCTGGAGCACAAACTGTTCCCTGTCCATTCCATAATCTTTGTCGGATACATTAGGGCTCTGGGAGTGATAAAATGAGAGCTTCATTTGTTTGCCTTTCTTTTAAAGATTTTATTTATATATTTATTTGAGATAGAGAGGAAGCATAAGCAGAAGGCAGAAGGAAAAGCCAACCCCCTGCTAAGCAGGGAGCCCAATATGGGACTTAATCCCAGAACCCTGGGATCATGACCTGAGCTGAAGGCAGGCAGATGCCCAATTGACTGAGCCACCTAGGCACCCCCATTTGTTTGCTTTTTAAATCACTGTGGTCTTTAAAAAGTCGTGGGCAATAACAATATACCAGAGCAAAAGCTGAAGATTATTTTCAAGGCCTAAGAAAAGCAATGCATGGTACATACTATGCGTTATCTGTTCAAATAGCCCACTGTGGTGAAAGATCTTTGGGAGGAAAAGTAGACATTTTTACCAACGCAGAAGAAAATGTTACTTCTCTGGGTCTAAGTACAGTAATGAGGACAAGGAAAAAAAATGTCAGAACAAGCAGGAAAATCAGGTTCTACATCTTGAGAATAGAAACCTCTTAGGAGTCTCACTAAGAATTACTGTGAGGGGCACCTGGGTGGCTCAGTCAGTTAAGCACCTGACTCTTAGTTTCAGCTCCTGTCATGATCTCAGGATCCTGGGATCGAGCCCCATGTCCATCTCCATGCCCAATGGGGAGTCAGCTTCCCCCTCTTCCTCCCTTCTCTCTCTCTCTCAAATTGATAAATAAAATCTTTTTTTTTTAAAGAGAATTACTGTGAATAAGAGGCTGAGTTTGACAGCAGCATGGAAGCTAGAAAGGGAGTGAGAAAAGCAGGAAGCAAATCCAAATAGCCACTGGAGCAGCTTTGACCATGGGTCAGGATTTCAGGAGGGACAGAAAAAGCAGGCAGGCAGATGGCAGAGAGATTTATTTGCTGGAAACCTCAAGCCACAAGCAAGACTTCTGAATATGTTATCATTGCTTTATAATGCTTTCACAGCTACAGCTGTCTGTGAGGAAAAGCTCTGGTAGCCTTTGAGACCGATGAGGACTGGTTGTCCTGCCATGGGAAACGTGGGAGGTTTAAAATGGAAAAGCCTAGGGTTTCTTGATGAGAAGAAATCTGTGATGGAACATTCACATCCCAAGCATTATTTTTTTTAAGACTTTATTTATTTATTCATGAGAGACAGAGAGAGAGAGAGAGAGAGAGCTACAGGCAGAGGGAGAAGCAGGCTCCATGCAGGGAACCCAATGTGGGACTCGATCCCAAGGACCCCGGCCAGGATCACGGCCTGAGCCAAAAGCAGACACTTAACCACTGAGCCCCCCAGGATCCCTTAGCATTATTTATATATATATATATTTAGAGAGAAGCTAATTGGCATTTCTGCATGGTTGTTTAGGTGTTATAAGAAAAGAGGCTTCAGGGTCGCCTGGGGGGCTCAGTTGGTTGAGTGTCTTTTGGCTTGAACTCAAGTCCTAATCTCAGAGTCCTGGGATCCAGCCCAGTGTCATCATTGTCATCAGGCTCCATGCTCAGCAGGAGGTCTGCTTGTCTCCATCTCCCTCTGCTTCCCTCCCCCACTCACGTGCTCCTGTTCTCTTTCAAATAAATAAATAAAACTTATTTCAAAAAAAAGAGGCAGGGTGGGCAGCCCCGGTGGCTCAGTGGTTTAGCACCGCCTTCGGCCCAGGGTGTGACCCTGGAGACCCAGGATCGAGTCCCACATCGGGCTCCCTGCAAGGAGCCTGTTTCTCCCTCTGCCTATGTCTCTGCCTCTCTGTGTGTGTGTCTCTCATAAATAAAATAAAAGAGGCAGCTGGCTCAATCAGTTGGGCGACTGCCTTTGGTTCAGGTCATGATCCCAGGGTCTGGGGATCTGAGCCCCACATGGAGCTCCCCACTCAGCTGGAGGTCTGCTTCCCCCTCTCCCTGCCACTCCCCCTGCTTGTGCTCTCTCTCTCTCTCACAAATAAATAAAATCTTTAAAAATAAATAAAGGCTTCAGGAACACCACCTTTTGTGATACTTAAGGCCACTCAACTGTCAATTCCAATTAGCAATAATCGCGCCTCGGATAAACCTCATTGGCTACGATACTGCCACTGCGCAAAGCTTCAATTCCACTTCTGGTGTCACCAGCACACAAACAAAATAAAAGCATGCTTCCTTAGGCCAACACAGATCACAGAGGGACTCCTGCTCTCTGTGGGTCCTTCAGATAATATGCATTTTCACAGCTCACCTAGGGGATGACCGTGAAGCTTGGTAAATTCATCAGGGCCTCTAGGTACATTTCTAATAGCACCGTGAAAGCTACCAGAAGGCCATGGAGAGAAATGACTTACCAGCTACCTGTGCCTTGATGAAGTCGTGGCCTGAGTGTACAACTGGCTGTTTTACTTATGAGCTCATGTTCACAATGTGACAATTTGTTCAGCCACCTGGTTTAAGGAGGGTGATGAGGATGTTCTGTGGTAGTTCTTAAACTCTCATGAGGAGACTTTACCAAATGAAGACCTCAGAGACTTGTCCCCAACAAGCATAAGATGACTGAGCAGCTCAGCCAAAAAGATTCCCCCAAATTCACTTAAATGCAAAGTGTTCTTAAGTCTAGGCAGCACTTGAAAAAAAGCTCCAGGGGCACCTGGGTGGCTCAGTGGTTGAGCCACTGCCTTTGGCTCTGGTTGTGATCCTGGGGTCCTGGGATCAAGTCCCGCATTGGGCTCCCCGCAGGGAGCCTGCTTCTCCATCTGCCTCTCTGTGTCTATCATAAATTAATTAATTAATTAATTAATTAATTAAAGAAAAGAAGCCCCAGCCTGACAGCCTTGGTTGAAGGACAGAGTCGATGCAGAAAGACATTACCATTAAAGAAAGGTTTTGAGGGGTGGTTGGTGAGGGGAAGTCGATACTAAAATCATCTTTTTTCTGAAGTAATCACGTTTGTTCCAGAAAAGGTTAAAATGAATCATCTCTCTCCCTGCATCTCTGCCACCCACCGCTTCCACAGCTCTTATGATTCCAGAGCAGAAACAAGACCAATAATCACTGCGATTACAAGTAATTGATGATCATGAATGCATGATCATGAGCATAAAATCATTTATATTTTAAAATACGAATTACAAAATGGGTGAAAGAGGTACACTCAGAGCCAGTGGAGGTTACCATAGAGACAGTCAGCTATATTGTTCCCAGTTTTACTGTTTATCATTGCTCAGGAATGCATCCACATAACTATATTCTTCCTAGAATACCAACACACACACTGAAGTGCCACATTTCTACAGAATTTAGGTTACATTGTTCTTTCATTTGTGATCTTGGAAGCATGAAAACTCAGAGCAGCAAGAGCTCTGTGTTTACAGCATCACCCAATGTATTATGTTTACAGATGTAGAGAATGAGAAGCCAGGGATGGGAGTTAGGAGCAGCCTTCTAACTAGACGTAGAGTAAGAGGGCATGGTGGAGACCTCTAGAAAATGCTAAATTCTGACAGAGGAGGCACCCTGTGGCTTTGGAGAATGAGGTCTATCATAAATAAAGCACCATTCTGAAGACACTACTGGGCTCTGAAATGTGAATTATTCCTCTGTCTCATATTTTATCATCTAATAAAGCTTTAAAAGTGCAGATATCACTTTTTGATGCTATATTTTCACTGAAATTAATAAGTGACTGCTGTAGTTTTTAAAATTGTACTTTTAAAATAGAAACATAACTCCTGATTTCTTGGGAATACTTATCACATAAGAGACTGGCTCATAAAATTCCAACCTTAGGGGTACCTGGGGGGCTCAGTCAGTTAGGCCTCTGCCTTTGGCTCCGGTCATGATCCCAGGGTCCTGGGATTGAGCCCTACATTGGGCTCCCTGCTCAGCAGGGAGCCTGCTTCTTCCTCTCCCTCTCCCACTCCCCCTGCTCATGCTCTCTCTCTCTCCCTCCCTCCCTCTCCATGCCCTCAAATGAATAAATAAAATCTGCAGGCTCCTTACATGGAGCCTGCTTCTCCCTCTGCCTGTGTCTCTGTCTCTGTGTGTGTGTCTCTCATGAATAAATAATAAAAAAATCTTTAAAAAAATGAATAAATAAAATCTTTAAAAATTTTTCCACAGGGATGCCTGGGTGGCTCAGCAGTTGTGTCTGCCTTTGGCTCAGGGCATGATTCTGGGGTCCCAGGATTGAGTCCCACATTGGGGTTCCTGAGTGGAGTCTGCTTCTCCCTCTGCCTGTGTCTCTGCCTCTCTCTCTCTGTGTCTCTCATGAATAAATAAATAAAATCTTTAAAAATTTCCAACATTAAAAAAACACAGGTTTCCCACAAATTCTACTTTAGAAAACTGTTGGAAGAAATGTAGGTGAGGGGATGAGGAGGGGTGGCAGGAGGATATGATGGGAAAAATAAGAAACATCACAGCATTCCAATAAAAATTAAAGATTGGGGATCCCTGGGTGGCGCAGCGGTTTGGCGCCTGCCTTTGGCCCAGGGCGCGATCCTGGAGACCCCGGATCGAATCCCACATCGGGCTCTCGGTGCATGGAGCCTGCTTCTCCCTCTGCCTGTGTCTCTGCCTCTCTCTCTCTCTGTGTGACTATCATAAATAAATAAAAATTAAAAAAATAAAAAAATAAAAAAATAAAAATAAAAATTAAAGATGTCTGTTCTTCCTCCAAAAAGATCTTGCTGTGTGAGGTGACAGGTGTTCACTGAATGTATTGTGGTGATCATTTCACAGTATATATAAACCATATTATCATCTCAGAAACTGAAAACTAACACAATATTATATGTCAATTATATCTCAATAAAACTGGAAAAACAACAACAACAAAAAAAAACCCTAAAAATATAAAGATTTCAGGAGAACCCACACCTGCTGTGGGTTCAGCATTCACTTGCCCTGCAGACTCACCCTCTTTGCTCAGATTTGGGGCTTCAGATGTAGTCAGCAAGTAGTACATACACCCACTACATTTCCTTGTCATCAAGTTAATTCAGTAAGCCCAATAAAAGTCACCTACCAGATGTGTCTAACTCTGTGGGATGGTTCCTGACCTATTGCCAACAAAACAACTACTGTCGGTTTTCTGCTGAGTTTTATCTTATTTTTTTTAAGATTTTATTTATTTATTCACGAGAGACACACAGAGAGAGACAAAGGCACAGGCAGAGGGAGAAGCAGGTTCCCTCAGCAGAGGGGACTCCCCTGCAGGGAGTCTGACTTGGGACTCAGATCCCAGATCTCCAGGATCACACCCTGGGCTGTAGGCGGCGCTAAACCACTGAGCCACCGGGGCTGTCCTGAGTTTTTTCTTTTTAAAGTAATCTCTACATCCAACATGGGGCTCAAACTCATGACTCCAAGATCAGGAGTGACGTGCTCTACTGACTGAGCCAGCCAGGCTCCCCTTCTGCTGAGTTTTATTTTTATTTTTTTAAAGATTTTATGTATTTATTTGACAGAGATAGATAGATAGAGAGAGAGAGAGAGAGAGAGCACACACGCACAAGCAGGGGGGAGGGCCAGTGTGAGAGGGAGAAGCAGGCTCCTCAGGCTCCCTCCTGAGCAGGGAGCCCCATGTGGGACTCGATCCTAGGATCCTGGGATCATGACCTGAGCTGAAGGCAGACACTTAACTGACTGAGCCACACAGGTGCCCCTCTGCTGAGTTTTATTTTTTATTTATTTATTTTTTTCTGCTGAGTTTTAATATCAGAAAAGATGTGAGTTTCTGGCTATGATTATATGATAAACTCTTCTAAACACAAAATAATCTTTATTTTCTTTTAACTTGTCTTGTAAGTAAGATTACTGCAGCTAAGGGGGTGGCTGGCTGGCTCAGTCTGAAGCACACATGACTCTGGATCTCAGGGTCATGAGCTCAAACCCCACGTTGGGTGTAGAAATTACTTAAATATATAATATATAATTTTTTTTTAAAAGAAGTTACTTCAGCTGAATATAACAGCACAGTCTGAAGCTTCCAGTATTTCTGTGTCCTGTTAAAACAGAGAAGCAGCCCTGTGCTGTTCCATCATGGGAATTCACAAAAGCCAAAGATAGGGATGAAGACATGGAGGCCTTACACTGTAGTGGTCAGCGGTTGATATTCTCTCTGTGTGGGCAACAAAATAACCACCTCCTCTTTTGATTCTGGGTTAAAACAAAAAGCTACACAAATAGCTGAAATTTTGGGGGAAATATTTCTAGAGAAGGCAGGTTTTGCTAATCTGCTGATTTTTTTTTTTTAAAGAAGACTTTATTTATTTATTCATTACAGACACACACAGAGAGAGAGAGAGGCAGAGGGAGAAGCAGGCTCCATGCAGGGAGCCCGATGTGGGACTCCATCCCGGGTCTCCAGGATCATGCCCTGGGCCGAAGGCGGCGCTAAACCGCTGAGCCAGCCGGGCTACCCTAATCTGCTGATTTTCAAACCTCATGCCAGAACCACCAAGAGAGTAGCAATCCCAGAGACATCCCTCCCTTGACCATCTTATGACAAAGAGCCTTTCAGAAACTAGAATGGCATTAATCTCACCTGGCAGGGTGCAAAGTAGTAAAGCTAAGCAATGAAATGATCTAAAATAATGAACTGATCTCTAAACATTCAGCCCTACCAACATGGCTCACTCCTTCAAATTATAGGACTACATTTCCTTTTTTTAAAGCTTACACAAGATCAAAAGCAGTAGGTGGGGGCACCTGGGTGACTCAGTGGTTGAGCATCTGCCTTTAGCTCAGGGCCTGATCCTGGGGTCCTGGGATTGAGTCCTGCATCAGGCTTCCCGTGGGGAGCCTGCTTCTCCCTCTGTTTATGTCTCTGCCTCTCTCTGTGTGTCTCTCATGAATAAATAAATACAATCTTTAAAAACAACAACAAAACAAAAAGCAGTAGAAGGACGGAAAGTGCTTTCTTTTTCTTTAAACAAATAAGATTGCTTTTTAGCACATGCTAGAAGGAATAGAGTAGTAGGAAAAGTAGGGCTTTGGGCAGAAGACTTGGCTAAAAAATACCACTTGTTTGCTACATGACCTTGGGCAAGGGCAGACTTGCCTAGCCTCAGCAGCCGCTCCATCATCTGTTAACATGGCAACAACACATTCCATAGTGTTATCACGAGGGCCAATGAGAATATATCTGGAATTCCTTTTAATTTTTTTTTTATTTTTAAAGATTTTATTTAAAAAAAAAGATTTTATTTATTTATTCATGAGAGACACAGAGAGAGGCAGAGACATAGGCAGAGGAAGAAGCAGGCTCCCTGTGGGGAGCCTGATGTGGGACTCCATCCCAGGACACCGGGATCACGACCTGAGTTGAAGGCAGATGCTCAACCACTGAGCAACCCAGGCATCCCCTATATCTGGAATTCCTGAAGTCCCATCTACCTAATTGTATTTATGACAGAGCTGTACAGTTTTTAATAATTGTTAAAGTATTTTTGTTTCCAGGGCAGATTCAAAAACATTTTATTTTGAAACATATTTTACCTTCACTGAAACTCAAGCTCTATTCAAACCACACAAAAAGAAAGGGCTGGCTGAAAGCCAAGGGCAGGAGCTTGGGAAAAGGCAGGAGTGTTTCCAAATGGATACAAAATCTGCTGCTTTCAAAGCAGTCTCCTTTTGGAAGGAAAGATCCTCTTGATCCCTCCCCCACTTCCAACTGGGCACAGTAGGGCCTATTGACTAAGGTAGGGGGAGGAGAAGCCCCTTGGTGAGTATAACTGCTAGTAGCAAACCCAAACCGAAATTTTGTTAGGATCTAGAATGGAAAGAATCAAGATTCTAGAGCTGCTCAGAGATTGGGACATGGATCTTCTATGGCAATGGCGGGTAGGGGGAAGGATGGTCCCTTAAAACCCTGTTTTCAGACATTGTTCATTCTTAACACCAAAAACCTATATTCACAGTTAAGTTTTCTTCTATGGTGCTTTTACCATTTCATAGAGTAGTTAATGTAGGCAGCAACTCACTCGGTGGGGTGGCTGGCAAATGCATGTGGACCGTGACCAGCGGTACATCACGTTCTGAGGAAACTGTAATTGTAAACCTTATCCATGTGCTATTCATTTTTTCCTACTTTTCAGTTCCCCTTTCTTGCTTTCTTCTTTCCATACTTCTTTTTAACTTCCAGATTGCTTTCTCTCCTATCTCCTTACTGCACTGGAAGAATGTACAATTTTTAGAAGGTGATATAAAAAATGTTTTTATTTATTTATTTATAAACAATGGAATTTTAATTGTGTTTTTTCAATTGCACAAATATTCCAGGTTTCCTTCTATAATCAATTAAGCATCAATCTGCTTCTTTTTTTTAAGATTTTATTTATTTATTCATGAGAAGCACAGAGAGAGAGAGAGAGAGAGAGAGAGGCAGAGACACAGGCAGAGGGAGAAGCAGGCTCCATGCAGGGAGCCCGATGTGGGACTCGATCCCAGGACTCCAGGATCACGCCCCGGACCAAAGGCAGATGCTCAACCTCTGAGCCACCCAGGCACCCCAAGAAAATGTTTTTAAAATATAGATACTTGGGGCACCTGGGTGGCTCAGTGGGTTAAGCGTCTGCCTTTGGCTCAGGTCATGATCCTGAGGTCCTCGAATGGAGCCCTGCATTGGCCTCCCTGCTCAGTAGGAAGTCTGCTTCTCCCTCTGCTCCTCCCCCTGCTCATGTGTTCTCTCTTGCTCTCTTTTTCTCAAATAAATAAATTATTTATTTATTTATTATTATTTTTTAATAAAATCTTTTTAAAAACAACTGTGTTACAGAATAGAATAAAATATAGATACTCATGTTTATATCCATTTTTGTGCAGTTGTAAGGAAACTTTTTTTCAAGATAAGGACTGTGATAGCACAAAAAACCTGTAAGCATTTCACAAATGTATCACTTTTTATTCAAAGAATTTAAATAATCCAACAGTGTTAAAAGTAATAAATCAGGGGCACCTGGGTGGCTCAGTGGTTAAGTGTCTGCCTTTGGCTCAGAGTGTGATGCTGGGGTCTTGGGATTGAGTCCCAGCATTGGGGTCTCTGCAGGGAGCCTGCTTCTCCCTCTGCTGTGTTGCTGCCTCTCTCTCTCTCTCTGTCTCTCTCTCTGTCTCTCTCTCTGTCTCTCATGAATAAATAAAATCTTTTGAAAAAAAGTAATAAATCAATGTATATGAGGTTTTTACAATCCATATTCCTGTCTTTTAGTACCTAAGAGTACAAATATATCAAGACAAAAAGTTGGAAAAATTAATGGGCTAAGCCTCCATCTCAAGAAGTGAGAAAAAGGAAGCTAAATTTAACAAAGTTGAGGAAAAGTAATCCTGCTTCCAGTAGCAGTGGAGCAGCAGGGACAAGATTTATCTTTTTCTGCCTGAAACAAGAGAACGAGACACACACATGAAACAGTAGTTTTCCAAATAAGGGACATCAGGGAAATGAAGGACAGTGATCCCAGAGAGATGGGAAACAATTGAGGTGAGCCCTATGAATTCCTCAGTTTACTGCCTGGAGGGATTGTCCAGGCCACAACTTAGGGAGAGGAACCCAGGCAGAGCCCAGCAGACCCTTCAACTCAAGGAGACAGAGCAGAGAGTCCATGGAGACCAGCATGGCTAGTGTCCATAGGACAGAGTCACAGAGGAGATTGATGTACAGAAGACCGTGGAGATTTGCAGAGGGTCCTCCTTGAACAGTCTTCAGAGTATCAATCAGAGCCTGTGTGTGAGGATACTACTCGAGCCTGGGGAAAGAGCCATCTGAATGGGTTATGGGAACCATGCCTAGCATTCATTCAGGGTGAGGAACAGAGGCTAATCCCACTAGCAAGACTGGAAATCCTCTTAATTCACAAGTCCTGGGCTAGAGAACTCAGTAGCGGGGAATAATTAGCCCTAGAACCAACATTTCTTTGGAACTGCCTAACAAGTCATAAAAGCAATACCTTAAAGGATCAAACTGTTTCTAAGAAAATTAGATGCCTAACAGAACAAAGATCCAGGAGATTTATAGGAAGACAAAAAAAAAATATCCAGCAACTAGTAAAATAAAATCCACAATATTTAGAATCCAGCCAAAGATGACCATAAATGCCTTTGCTGGGAAACATGACCCATAATAAGGAGAATCAGCAATTAATGAAAACTAACTTAGAACTGACTTTGATAAATTAGCAGAGAAAGTCACTAGTGGTTATTAGCAGGACTATATGCCATCTGTTCAAAAAGTAAAATAGAGACACTGAGAATATAAAAAGGACCCCCCCCCAAAAAAAAAAAACTACTGAAAATGAAACATATTGGGCTCTTGACTGCCTCATGGATGGAGCATGCAACTCTTGATCCCGGGGTCATGAGTTTGAGTCCCAAAATGGGTAAGAGATTACATAGATAGATAGATAGATAGATAGATAGATAGATAGATAGAGATATTCTATATAAAGGAAAAGAAAATGAAACACATTGAGTAAAAAGAATTTTAAAAAATTAAAAGTGCATCAGTGAGCTATGAGACAACTTCAAGCAGCCTAATACATGAGTAACTGAAGTCCATGAAAGAGAAGAGAGAGGGTAACCTCAGAAAAAAAATTTGAAGAAATACTGGCCAAAATGTTACCAAGTCTGATGAACACTAGAAATCCAGAGACCCAAGAATCTCAAAGAAACCCAGACACAATAAACATGAAGAAACTACACCAAGGCGTATCATAATCCAATTGCTCAATACCAGTGCTAAAAAGCAAAATATTCAGAGCAGCCAAGTGCCAAGAAGGACATACTAGGTACACAAGCACAAAGATAAGGATGACAGATTTCCCACTGGAAACAAGGTAAGCAAGAAGACAGTGGAATAACATCTTAATTTAAAATTTTTTTTAAAGATTTGTATTTATTTGAGAGAGAGAGAGAGCAGGGGGGAGGAGGCAGAAGGTGAGGGAGAAGCTGATTCCCCACCAAGCAGGATGCCCAATACAGGGCTCAATCCCAGGACCCCAAGACTATGACCTGAGCCAAAGGCAGACACATAATTGACTGAACCACCCAAACATCACTGGAGTAACATCTTTAAGTACTGAAGGAACTAGAAACTGTGTACCTAGAATTCTATACCCATGAAAATATCTTTCAAAAAATAAGGTGAGGGACACCTGGGTGGCTCAGCAGTTGAGCATCTGCCTTCAGCTCAGGGCATGATCTCAGGGTCCGGAATAAAGTCCCACATCGGTCTCCCCACAGGGAGCCTGCTTCTCCCTCTGCCTATCTCCCTCTCTCTCTCTGTGTGTCTCTCATGAATAAATAAATAAAATCTTAAAAAATAAGGTGAAACAAAGACATTTTCAGACATTCAAAAACAGAGAATTCATCACTAGCCGACCTACACTCTAAGAGATATTAAAGGATGCCCTTAAAAAAATAAAAATAAAGGATGCCCTTCAGGCAGAGGGCAAGGGATACCAGATGGAAATCAGGAGCTAGGGAAAAGTACTGGAAATGGTAACCATGGTATGGCATGATAAATATACATAATTCCTTTTCTTATTATTTAAATCTCTTTTTTTTAAAGATTTTATTTATTCATGAGACACACAGAAAGAGAGAGAGAGGGAGAGGCAGAGACACAGGCAGAGGGAGAAGCAGGCTCCATGTAGGGAGCCCGATGTGGGACTCGATCCTGGGTCTCCAGGATCAGGTCCTGGGCTGAAGGCAGCGCTAAACCGCTGAGCCACCTGGGCTGCCATATTTAAATCTCTTTAAAGCGATTAACTGTTTAAAGAAAAAATACCCAATGTATCTTGGGGTTTATACATGTAAAAGTCCAAGCAGGGGGAAATGGAAGCACACTATGGGAAGTTCTTTTTTTGTTTTGTTTTTTAAGATTTTATTTATTCATGAGAGACACAGAGAGAGGCAGAGACATAGGCAGAGGGAGTTAAGCAGGCTCCCTGTAGGGAGCCTGATGTGGGACTCCATCCCAGGACTCTGGGATCTGGAGCCAAAGGCAGATGCTCAACCACTTAACCATCCAGGTACCCCAGGGAAGTTCTTATACTATATGCAAAGTGGTATCTATCACTTGAAGTTAAAGATGTATACTATAAACCTCAAAGCAATCAGTAAATAAAATCAAGAATTACAGTTAATAAGCCAACAAAAGAGCTAAAGTGGAATCATTAAAAAAACATACCTAATCCAAAATAAAGCAGAAAAAGAGGGAAAAGGAAAAGAGGGAATTGGATAAATAGAAAACCAACAGCCAGATGACTCAACTTGCTTAAATGTCAATAATCACATTAACTGAATGATCACTCCAATTAAACACAGATATTGTCAGATCAGATTAAAGATCCATCTAAATGCTACCTAAGTGTGTTAAGAAATACACTTAAGGGGATCCCTGGGTGGCTCAATGGTTTAGCGCCTGAGTTCAGCCCAGGGCCTGATCCTGGAGACCCAGGATCGAGTCCCACGTGGGGCTCCCTGCATGGAGCCTGCTTCTCCCTCTGCCCTTCTCTCTCTGTGTGTCTCTCATGAATAAATAAATAACATCTTAAAAAAAAAAGAAATACATTTAAATACACTTAAATACACTTTGGCATCAGCAAAATGGCCGACTGGGAACCTTCAAGCTCTCGTTCTCCAACAGAAACACCAAAAACCAAACACCGACAAGAAACATCAGAACAAACCATGTCAGAGCCCTGGAGAATGGAGTTTTACAGCAATGGAGCAAGCATCCAATTAAGAGAAAGCCACCTTCAAAGCTGTAGGAAAGTTTTGGGCATTCTTACCCACCCTCATCCGACCCTCTCCCTGGCACGGTGACAGCCATGCTCTCGAAGTGGCAGCCCAGTTCCCAGTCCCCTTCCTTGAACTGAGGGGACAGAGATGACTTTATTTGTAAATGATCATTTATGTGCTCTCTATCCATCCACCTTACTCTATGTTCCCTTCTGGATTATCTGGATTGATAATTCATCATTCTATTTCCCTCTATTTGTTTGAAATGTGTATCTTTCCTATTCTTTAATTGGTTACCCTTGGTTTATCAAAATACAGTTTTTAGTCCAACTTAAAATCTGCAAGATACTTTCCTTGGTACACTTAACCTCTAACTGTTATATATTTTATTTACTCATTTTACGTAAGCTCTATGCCCAATGTGGGGCTTGAACTCACAACCCTAAGATCAAGTCACAAGCTCTACTAACTCAGCCAGCCAGGTGCCCCTGCTTTTTTTTTTTTTTTAATTTTTATTTATTTATGATAGTCACACACACACAGAGAGAGAGAGAGAGAGAGAGGCAGAGACACCGGCAGAGGGAGAAGCAGGCTCCATGCACCAGGAGCCCGATGTGGGACTCGATCCCGGGTCTCCAAGATCACGCCCTGGGCCAAAGGCGGCTAAACGCTGAGCCACCAGGACTGCCCCTCACACTTCTGATTCTTATGCGTGTTGTCATTCCTTTTTTTTTTTTAAAGAGATCTTATTTGAGAGAGAGAGAGAGGAGAGGTGGGGAGGGGCAGAGGGAGAGGGAGAAGCAGGCTCCCCACTGAGTAGGGAGCCCAACTGGGGGATCGATGCCAGAACTCAGAGTTATGGCCCAAACCAAACACAGTTGCTTAACTGAGCCACCCAGGCCCCGACGTGTTGTCATTTCAAGAGATTTTTGGTTACATCAGGCAAGTAATTTTAAATGGGTTCCCTTTAGGCCTTTGTCCAGGACTGATTATGCATAGGTAATGAGGTCTTCCTGTACTTAAAGAGCATTCTGAACTAGCTCTTTTTTTTTTTTTTTTTTTTTTTTTTTACATATTGAATTAAAATTTATTTCAAAAGGCAAAGTTTTATATATCTTTTGAAAAAATGAGAAGTCAAAAGTCTTAGAATTAAGTAATGAGTCTTCAACGTTATAAAGCCATATATAACAGTAATTAAAGTAGTGGTAATGTTTTACCCTGATAAAAATGTCACAGAATTCAAATCACAACTTGGATCCTCAATGATTCAAGTGTCTTATCTTACACAATAAGAGTCTGGTCAGCTTTAAGATAAAATTCTTCCAGATATGCTGCCTTCAAGTCCTCTAATCTTGCGATCCATCAGCTCACACAGTGGGATAGCTGGCTGCTGTGGCAATTCCACAGTGGTTGTTCTGGTCTTTGGCCATTTTTACATAGCCATTCCAGCCCCATTCTGGACCCCAACTGTTCTTGACAATCCAAAATTTATTATTTGAATCTGTTCCTTCAAAGCCATAGCCAACCACCAGAACACCATGATCTAGATCTTTGCTGCTGCAGTCTGGATCAAAATAAATGCCTGATTTGTAGAATTGGAAAGACTGATGGCCTGCATCAATAGCAACAGAGATGGGCCCTAGAGTTGCCACTGCTTTCATTAGGGCCTTCTCCCGTTGAGGGAGGTCCACAAAGCCAGTGTCATTGGCAGCAGAACACTCAGGCTTGTAATTGCAGGTCTCTGTGTCCCTTCCAAGATACGGATAAGATTCCTCTGAGTCCAGGCCTCCATTGTCCTTAACATACCGGAAGGCGTTATCCATCAGGCCACCATTGCAGCCCTCGTTACCTTGAGCCCTAGAGCAGTCCACCAGGTTTTGCTCACTCAGTGACACAAGTTTGCCCGTTTTCCGGAACATCTGTCCTTCAAGGGCACCAGTTGCACTAAAAGCCCAACAAGAACCACACTGACCCTGATTCTTCACAGGAGTTACATAGCCTTTCTCTCTCCAGTCCACTGATTTGGGGATCTCAGCAAAGAGAGGTTCTTGGAACATTTTCCCTTTCTTGTGCTTCTGGTTTTGAAAGCCATTCATCACCTGCCTGAATTCTTCATTGGTCATGTCACCAAAGGCATTCATTGCCATTGTGAAGCCATGTTTCCCTTGGCTGTATTCCCGATTATGCAGTTCAATCATTTTCATATTCTTCTCCCACACTGCTCTCCTCCATCCTTCTTCATTCATGCCATATAATCTCCTGTGCGTTGCCTTCCACTGGTACCACTGTGCATTTAAGCTTTGATCAAATTTGGGAGCTGCTGAGGCTATTCCCAAGCAAAGGGCAGTCAAGAAGAGTGAAGGATTCATGTTTCAAAAACCTGCGGCGCCCACAGCTGCGCAGGCGAACCCCACCGATCGCCAAGGCCCAGGAGTCTCTGAACTAGCTCTTTATACTTGTTTCCTCATTTGCAAAATGTGGTTAAGAGGGACAACTGGGTGGCTCAGCAGTTGACCGTCTGCCTTCTGCTCAGGGCTTGATCCCGGAGTCCAGGATTGAGTCCTGAATCCAGCTCCCGGCAAGGAGCCTGCTTCTCCCTCTGCCTAGGTCTCTGCCTCGCTCTCTGTGTCTCTCATGAATAAATAAATGGAATCTTAAAATACAAACAAAAAAACAAAAATCAGGTAATAGTGTTCAAATCATAATGGTCTTTGTGAGGATTAAATGACCACTTTTTTGAGTTCCTGGATCTGGTCGTACCGGGAATTAGTGTCTATTGAGTTGGGTTCCTCACAGCAACTACCTCCATTCTTGCCGGGGGTCAATGGCGTGACTGGGATGGGAGGTTTGCCAGTGGTAATGCTGGGCCGAGTGACCCTCAGTGTGGGACTCACTAGAGGGATGTGGAGGCCCCTCCTGTGCCAACAGTCCTTTAACCAACCACCACTGTGCAAGATTCCCTTCCTCAGTGTGAAGGGCTGGGGGCTTGTCTACACTGCTCCACTCCCCAGTGGCTCTCACAGGAGCCGTTTTTCAGAGGAGGTGGCTGGTGCCTACAGAATGGGTCAGGTGGGAGGTATGTTTAAACGGTGTCTTATACCCATACACACTATGCTTTTCCCATTCTGTGGTAGGTGTTCCATTTCCCTCTTCCCTGGGATGGGGCTGGAAGGACTGTGCCTGGTCGGTGAGCAGGAAGGCTAAGTACAGGGACAACACAGAAAGCACATTTGTCCATCAGGCTGGCTGGCTTGGGTCAGGTGTACCACCTCTGCAGTTCTCCTGAGAGTACACTACTGGGAGTCTGTGAGGTGGTATGATTACTCTGTGTCCAGAAACCACACATTTGCCCACATGGATGCCTGTCTGTTCCAGGGCACCTTTTTCAGATCAGCTGTAGGGCAGGCCATGTCCACAGAAAGATTTATGACTTGGGTCCAGAGAGGTCAAATGCCCCCTCCAAGGAACCAACACTGGTGTAACTAACAAGGCAGGATCTCCTGACAGAACCTGAGCAATTACTTGATCTCTGTACCTCAGTTTCCCCAACTGAAACTGGAGAGAACTCCCACATGAGACAGTTGTGAGGATTATGAGTCAGTGTGTAAGATGCTCTGGAAAACCCTGGGTACGCAGTTGGTGCTGAGAAGCATGTCTGCCGTGCAGATGGTGCTAAAGAATTCCCAAAATGGTGCTCAACGAGCACTCGGAGAAGCACTCATCACACACCTGGCATTCAATGAGCACACATAAGCACACAGGCATCCAACTGGCGCTTAGTAACCAAGTGGGGGAAAAAAACCACACTGCCAAGGAACACACTGGCACTTTATATATACACAGCAGAAGGTACAGGGTCTCGATAAGAAAATACACTCTGTGTTCAGGTGCACCCCACCACCACCCCCTCAGAACACCCCAGGTTGAGGACAGAGGGAAGGGGACAACCATAAATAGAGAAGAGAAGGGAAGATTAATGCTCTAAGGGGCAAACACAGGCGGGGAACACACTGCCGGGAGGAGACACAACCTCCTCTTCCCCGGGAGAGAGCAATATAAGCGGCACAGGAGAACAGTAGCCACAATCAGGCCTGCAATGCCTGGCACGGGGCACCTAACGCGGGTAGGAGGGCGAGGGTGGGGGTGGATGGATGTGGGAAGGAAGAGAGCAGAGATGGCTTCCTTCCCTGTGGCAGGGACAGAGCCCCTTAGTTTACATCCATGAACTCAGAGTTGGGTGGGGAACCGCAGGCAGGAGATGCCGGGGGGTCAGATGAACTGGGCTGGGGTTGCAGGCGACGCGCCACATCCTGGCGTTGGTAGAAGAGGACATAGGCTGCCTTGGACTGCAAGAAAAGGACAGGAGTCAGCGTGGGCTGGCTGCGGGCCAGAGGTCAGGAGAGGGGGAGAAGGAAGGGTGGAGATCACACCTCGATCTGATTCTCAGTTACAGGTGAGACACTGTTGTCATCGAAGTAATGCCACTGGCCGCTGTCTTTGTTGCAAGCAAATGTTGTGTCTGCAAGAGAGGGGTGCTGTCCACACCTACTCTCCTACCCCAGAGAGGGTCCCCCCGGTCCCTCCCCACTCCACCCACCATGATGACCTTGCCACCGGCTCACTTATCTTAGTCACACACGGGACATCCTGCCCCCCGACCCCGGGGAAGCCCTGCCACAGCCCGGCACATACAGTGTCCGTCACGCAGGCCCCCGTAATGATTGGAAACTGCGATGAGATCATATTTGTACAGCTCTGGAGCGGACTCATTCTGCGGCTTGATGACAAACTCAGAGAAGTCCAGGTCCCTGTGGGAGAGGACAGTTACTCCCAGTGCGCCCCTTCCGTACTCCCTGCCTCCCCCCACCCCAACCATCCTTCTCCAGCCCTAGCCCAGACCGGATAGGAAACTCCACAAGGGTGTCCAGCTTCTCGCGGGAGAACTTGGTATAGGAGAAGCGCTTCAGGTGGATGATGAGTGTCTCGGGCAGCATCCACAGGTCCAGCTTCTTGGTGGCCAGCTGGTGCTGCTTGCAGGTGGGGCAGAACCTACAAACCAGAGCCCAAGTCAGCACACACACTGGCTGGGCATCTACCGCATTCTCTGTGGGTCCCATGGGCCCCGAGCAGTCCACAGAGATGCTGCTCTTCCTTCCCACCTGCCCCTTCCTCTCATCTGCTCTCCTGACACATTCAAATCCTGTCATTCATCAGGTACTACATTGCTTTTATACTAGTGTGTGTTTTGCTTGGTTTCTGCTCCACAAGCCATTCTTTTTTTTTTTAAGATTTTATTTATTCATGAGACAGAGACAGAGAGAGAGAGAGAGAGAGAGAGAGGGAGGCAGAGACACAGGCAGAGGGAGAAGCAGGCTCCACACAGGGAGCCCTATGTGGGACTTGATCCCAGGACTCCAGGATCATGCCCTGGGCCGAAGGCAGGCACTAAACCACCAAGCCACTCAGGGATCCCCTGTTCATCTTATTTTAGAGCATGCCTCTGTCCCTCCACTTCTCCGTTTTCTCCATTCGCTCACTTGCTGGGGACTTACCAGCTGACCACCTATGGCTGACTCCTTTGGCCACTATTTTGTATTTCTGTTCCCCTCCTGTTCCACGGAGATGCTGCTCTAACTTTTGAGACTAGTTTTACCTTCTCGGTTGCCCTTTATATTTTGTTTATTCTGCAAAGATCTACTGAGCATGTCCCGCACCTCTCCCTCTACCCACCATTATGATCAGTGAGAAGAGACACATGGTAAAAACTTAAATTAGAAGTCTTCACCCTCAAGGGTTTACTCTTCCGCAAAAAAAAAAACCCAAAAAAACAAAAAACAAAGAAAGATACAAAAGGGGATCTAGGACATGACACCAAATGGTATTACAGAGCTTGGAACAAAGTAATGCTTGGCTAGATGGAAAGGGCACAGGGAGGGATAGGTCAGGCTTCTAACAGGGTAGTAAGAGAAGAGCTCTGATAAGCTGATATGAGCCAAAGGAGTCCAGTCCTGCACACAGCTGGAGAACTGGAAGAAGAAATAGACAAGTGCTCTCAGGTGGGACACTAAGCCTGGGTGTTAGTGGCCAGAGTGGCAGGAAGGGTCCGAATGTGGGGCAAAGGAGGGAAATGTGCAGGTAAGAGGGATCTGGGCAGGCCATCCTACCCAACTACACCCACCACAGACCCCCATACTGGTCCCTCACCAGGGATTTTCCTTCTCCAGAGTCTCGACAGTGGTGAAGAGCTCAATGCACTCCTGCAGCCGCACAGGAGCCTTCTTCAGCACGTACCCAACACAGTCATGTTTCACGTAGCCCTAGGCCAGAAGCAGTAGATGGCCGGGAGTGAGGACAGTAGATGAAAGGGAGTGGAGGCAGAAGACACATGCCCCGTGGTGAAGGGCATGGACTCTGAAGCTAGGAATCCAAGACCCTGGGAGCTCCGTGGTCATGGCTTGGAGGGGATGGGAGTGGCGGGTATGAAGGGTTTCGGGGATGGAAACAACTGGGATCTCATTTACCTCGGCCTCCACCTCGTCATAGTAACGCTTCTTCATCTCTGGCTCCCAATCGATGGCAATGTACGGCTGGGCTGGGGGCGAGGGAGGTGGTCATGGGCCCTGCTGCCAAGGAAACCCCCCTCCCGCCTCCCAACCCTGGCTCACAGCTGAAGGAGACACCATGGGTATCCTCGTTGAAGGTTGAGCGGTCGCTGGTCCCATTGGAGTTCACTGTCTGCAGGGTGAACAGGTGCTTGCGCCGTGCCCTCTGGGGCCAGTGAGATGGTCCAGGGGAGTTATCCACGGGGGCACGGCTTCCGCCTGCGACTCCAGAGCTGGGCCCCGCCTGCTCCGGCCCAGAATCCTGGGAGCTGGCCCCAGCCACGTGTCCTGGTTTGGGGATGTTGTCCTTATCCTCTATGTCTGCTAGGATTAGGGGAGGGTGGCAGGCACAGGTCTGTGTGAGCCCCAGGCGGCTGAGATAGCAGTACGCATCCAGGTGGACCTACCCCAGACCCCCACCCCCATGACCCTCCCTCGGGCCCTGGCATGGCTTGTATAGACCCTCATCCTTGTCGATCCTTTCTCCTTCCTCTTCCTTACCTTTCTCATCCCCGTCATCTTCGTCATCCGAGCTGGGTCTGGTCACATAGCGCCTGCCAAGAGAACACAGGAGCCTCTTGAGGAGGGATGCAAGGGCAGAGAGGCCAGGGCCCAGGATTCTACTTTGCTTATGATGGGAAACCACTGGCACACCCCCACATGAGCAGCTGAGATGACATAGAAACGCATGAAGAGGTGGCTTGACAAGGTAGGATCTCGTGAGCCATGACTAAGGAGTATGGACCTTAAGTACGATAAGCCACTTTAAACAAACACACGATCTGCTGTAAACTTTGATCAGGGAAGGCCTCTGAGCAACAGACTCGTTAGGGAGAGATTAAGCCAGAGAAACATGGGGAGAGATTAAGCCAGAGAACGCACCGCTCAGGATTTTAGGTACAATGGAAATCTCTTAGTAAAAATCCAAATAGCCATGCCCCTTAAGGAGAGAGCGATCATGTATAAGACAAAGTTGTGTATACTTTGTCCCTTTTGTTGACCCCTGTTATCCCCAACACCCAGGAGAGAGGGAGGTAAACCCAGAGGTTTAGACAAAGAAAAAAACCCTACAAGCTCCCCTCTGGCCACGTTAAGCAAACCCTACAAGCTCCCCTCTGGCCACGTTAAGCTTAGCTGTCTTTTGGAAGTGGATGGGGGTTGGCAACAAGCAACTCGACACCCAGGTCTGAGTTCAAACCCCATCCTTCCTTTGTCCCTCAGAAGGCAGACTCACGAGAGGCGGTACAGCAGGATGTGATAGAGGGCATCCCAGGAGAGCCGGTCACGGGGCACCGACACCAGGAGAGGGTGCCCAAAGAGCATCAGGCCATAGTAGGAGTTGTTGTAGTCCCGGGCTGGGGTGCGCTCCCGCAGGTAGATAGGAAGCACAACGTCTTCCCTGGAGTTTTCACCAATAGCAGACCTGCCCGACACCTCATATCTGTGGCGGGGGGGGGGGGGACACATCAGGTCACACCTGATCAGGACACTCAAGAGGGACTTGTGGACGCTGCCCCAGTTGCCCCACCCACTCACCCCACACAGTCCAGCCTAGAACTGTGTTTTAAAGGGTCTGAAGAGCCACCCAGCGTTATGTGCTTTACAAACTGGTAGACGGTACAACACCTGGTTTCTGTGATGTTTTACAAAGCATTCTGGTGTTAGGAAAACACTGAGAAGATTAACACCAATTTTTAGTGACAAAGGGATCTAAAACCATTTTGTTTTTGGAAAACACTCCTTGGTTTAAAAAAATCTCGGGGATGCCTGGGTGGCTCAGCAGTTGAGCATCTGCCTTCAGCTCAGGGTGTGATCCTGGTCTAAGGATGGAGTTCTGCATCAGACTCTGTGCACGGAGCCTGCTTCTCCCTCTGCCTATCTCTCTGCCTCTGTGTCTCTTATGAATAAATAAATAAATAAATAAAATCTTAAAAAAATATATCTTCTCCACTCAAGATGCACTTTCTATTTTATTCTTTTTAGCTTTTTATTTTTAAGATTTATTTGAGTGAGAGAGTGAGAATGAGAGAAAGCACGCATGTGTGCACAAGTGCAAGTGGGAGGGAGGGGCAGAGGGAGAGAATCTCAATCAGATTCCCTACTGAGCGGGAAGCCGAATGCAGGGCGCCATCTCATGACCCTGAGATCATGACTGAGCTGGAATCATAAGTCGGACGTTTAACTGAGCCATCCAGGCGCCCCTGCACTTCATATTTTAGTTACCCAAAGATTTCTTTTTTTTAAATAAAAATTTTATTTATTTATTCATGAGAGACACAGAGAGAAAGAGACAGACAATAGGCAGAGGGAAAAGCAGGCTCCATGCAGGGAACCCAACGTGGGACTCTAGGATCATGCCCTGAGCCAAAGGCAGACGCTTAAATGCTGAGCCACCCAGGCATCCCACTACCCAAAGATTTCAAATTTTTTAAAAAATATTTTATTTATTTATTCATGAGAGAGAAAGAGAGAGAGAGGAACAGACACAGGCAGAGGGAGAAGCAAGCTCCATGCAGGGAGCCCGACGTGGGACTCGATCCCGGGTCTCCATGATAACACCCTGGGCTGAAGGCGGCGCTAAACCGCTGAGCCACCTGGGCTGTCCAAAGGTTTCAAATTTATTCTGAATGCTCTTATGTTCAAAAAATATCTTAGTGTTCCCTATTTCACAAATCACTTTTGATTTTTGAGGACTGCAACAGGAGTTAAGGAATGAAGATCGAGCTTCTGATACACACAGGAGGTACTTAGTGACTGAATAAAATAAAGAAACATGAGCCTCCACCATTTAAGAAGAAAGAGAACACCAGAGAACACCCTATAAAACGATGTCTTGCCCACCCCACTGACAGCCCCAAGCCTCCTGCCCTACTAAGGCACATGGCTAAAGCCCTGAACAAGGCAGGTGCCATGGGAGTCAGGCCAAAGGGGACAGGGAAGTTGGTTACGAGGAGATTCCTGAGTAGCCCCTAAATTCCCTGGTCCCCTCACTCACATGAAAATATCATCGCGGTCCAAGATGCTGCTCAGAGACTCCTCCAGCTGGTAGATCTTATAGAAGCGGTGGCTAAAGACGTCAGCCACCATCATCTGGGAATGGAATGCAGAGAGGAGGCTGGTCAGTCTGCAAGGTCTCCCCAGGCCCTCTGCCTCCCTGCCCCTAAATCCCACCCTCTCTGTGCCTGCAGAGCCTCACCCTTTCTGGTGACATGCCAGTGTGTTTGGCCAGAGCCACACACAGATCCGAGATCTTGCCCTTCTTGGGGACCACGAGCCGGTGCTGAGGGAGGAACAGTATCCACAAAAGAGCAGAAGGGTATGTGATGAGTTAGTGTGGGCAACATTAAAGTATGGCAGAGTAATCAAACTGACTATACTTCTTATTCTATTCCCGTATCACCATCACTTCATACCTGCTCCGGCTTGCGGCGAGGATCCATGGAGACAAAGAAGACCTCCATGACCCTCTTGTGGCTGACAGGCAGTGGGACACTGAGGTAGCAGAAAGGGTCGAAGGTCACAGATACGTTGCCGCAATCAGGGCACACCAGCGTGGACTTGAAGAGACCATGGAAAGTGTCCACAATCACAGAATCATTCCGCCGTTTGTGGTTCTGCCAGGCCTCCTGAGCGACCTCCTATTGACAGTGTGGGTGTCAAGGTTTGCCCAGGGCAGGGGAAACCATAGTTTGGGGTGGATATGCATGGGGTTGAAGTCAAGGTTAGGCCATGGCAAAGTCCAGAGACAGAATTACAGCTAGGGGTATCTGAAACTATCAGACTGGGTTTTATTTGGGCAGGAGACTGAGGGTCAACTCTGGGCTGGAGCCCAGTCTGGGACTAGGGTTGGAGATGATGTCAGGCGGGGTGTGGGATACCCTGGGGAGGCCAGAAAATCCCGGGTGGTTTTAATGGAGCTCTCTAGATGGGATCTCTGAGGAGTGCCTACCTGATCTGGCCGTCCAGCAGCATCACACAACTCCACATATTCCTTCTTCTTGACACGATTGAGGTCCTCATGTAGCCCATCCAGGAGGAACGACAGCAGCTCCTGTGAGTCATGCTGCTGGTAGCCCAGAAACTGGGATGCAAAGTGGCCAACCTTGGTCTGAGAAGATGGGTAGGGTGGTCAGAGTGAGAGAGCGCCAGTTGGGGCGGGGTGGAGGTGGAGGGTGGAGGGTGGAGGAGGGGCAGGGGCAGCCCAGGGCTGAGTCACACCTTGAACACATGGGGCACAATGGACCGGTGGTGGCCGGACCAGGCCTGCTTCACCAGGTCTGCGTAGGCCTCTGCGATCTCACCCTTCATGCCCAGTGGGTTGCAGAAGTTGAGCTCTTCCAGGTAGTGGTTTTTGAGGAAGTACTCGGTGAGCTGTGGCACATTGCTGAGGCACTGCAGGAGGCAGGGCCCAGGAAAATGAGGCAGAGAGGGCGATGAATAAGGTAGAGACCGAAATAAGGAAGCAAAGAGGAAGGGGGGTGGGCAGGGAGGCGGGGGAGAGAAGGAAGAATGTGGTGACAAAGGAGAGAAGAAACCAGGAAAGCAGGGGCAAGCAGAGGGAAAGGTACTGGTGATTCTGGGAGGACTATGGCTAAGTCAAGTCTGACCTGTGGGGCCCCAGCTTCCAACCTGAACCCTTGCCCTGCAATCCCTTGCCCCCCTCAATCCTCATCACTCAGAGCCCACCCCTGTGGCTGTGCCAGACACAGCTCTACTCGCCCAACCTGCAGGGCTGAGTTCATGAAGCACGTGTTGCCCAGGTTGGTGAGACCGCAGATGCCTGGCTGGCCCTGGAAATCCTCCTCCTCCTCCAATGCAGTGTTCCTAGGGTGGAAGGGAACTCTCATCAGCTGAAGGCCAATTACATGCAGGTGTGATGGGCTCATGAGCACTGTCATCCTGCCTACTGGGGGACCCCACTCTGGGATGGATACTGCATGTGCTTACACGGCCTGTGGCTGGGCACTGGGCCAAGTGCCATCCTTGTTTCGGGTCTCCATAATGACCACCTGAGTTGAGGAAGAGAAAGAAAAGCAGGAAGGCACTCAGGGAGGGCCTATGGGAACCTTACCCTCATTTCCACCAACCTGAGCACTGCCGGGGAGCAGGAGAGCCCTCCCCACCCTCACCTGCCCTGTCTTGAGGGCAGCGTCAAGCACTGTGACACGTGTGTTGCACAACCTCTCGAAAGAGCCCTCTGCGTTCTTGATCCACAGCCGTGTCTCTTCCTGAGGGCTCACCAGGAAGTGCTCTCGGGCGGTGCGCAAAACGAGGTCTGTGGAAGGTGGCAGAGCACATTCAAGGTCTTCCTGGGACCCTGAATGATCGACCCATCTCAGCATCAGACCCTGATGCATCCTCACATACCTTGCACACTTGAGTCAATACCTGTGTCCTTGAGCAAAATGACTGATGCATGCTCAGGACTTAGGACCCCCAGGAAATATTCTCTGCCACACCATCTAAGCCACCAGGCTGCAACTCACATACCCTCAGGACCATAAGGCACCCCCTCCAACCAGGGCCTCTGCCCAACTTAACCAATACCTTCTTGGTCCTCCAAAGTCTGACCAATGCCTTCTCAGTTGGTCATAGCCAAAACCCAGGCATTCCTAGATCATTGAGCTATGGGAACGCCAATTCACTCTGTGACCCTCAGACTCACCAACAGAATCTGTATGGCTGAATTGAGCAGTGTGAGGTGTGTCCATATCACTGTGCCGGACAAGCAGCAGTTCTACTGGGTACACTTCCACCTTCTGGACGCTGGGCAGCTCCACAACCTGGAAGGTGGGAGGTACATACACAGGTGTACCCACATGGCACATATACACAGGCACAAGCACGACAACCTCTGAGATCAGAGGAGCACGCATATAGACAAACACACACTTGAGAAACACTGAGATACTTGAGGGGAAAGGAGTGCAGACAAGGTGTATCTATACAGCATAATGGAGACCCGTGAACACACAGGTCTAGACCCACCCTGGGCCTACAGGGCCTTTCTCCTACTCCATTCCTCAAGAATCTAACCCGAGCACCCTCCCTCATTTGCTCTACCTTGCGTTCAATGGGTGGCTGGCCATGCTCTAGACCATACCAGTCGACCAGGTAATGCCAAGCAGCTGCTGGGAGCAGCACATAGTCCTCACCTTCCACTAGACCCTTCTTGAGGCGCCAGTTTACCTGGTCTGTCGGGGGCAGAGGAAGAATCAGGGTAAGAAAGTGGTAAGTCACTCTGGCCATCTCATCAATGACCTAGCTCAGTGAAGAGGCTTATGATCATTTGTTGTAGGGACAGAGGGGACAAGAACTCTGGGGCTGGGCTAGGTAGGGAGAGGCCAGGTACCTTCAAAGAGGTCAGCATTATTGATGCAGCCAGGGAATGTGCCGGAGTCCTGGTCTCCTCCCTGCACGTACACTTCCCACCGTTTGTACCAGTGCTGTTCCACGAGGAACCTGGACCAGACAGGTAACAAGGGTATCACATGGTTACCTGGAGTTAGTGGCACCACTTCCCATGGTTATTAGACTAAAAGAATCAACATGCTGCAAGTCAAGATGTCAAGTTTCACGTACACCTAAAACTAATACTGTGGCATATGTCAATTATAACTCAATAAAAAAGGGAAATCTCTCCCAGAATTCAACAAGAAAAAAAAGTTTCACCATCATATGAAAATAATTGAAAGCAAAATATATTCAGTGCAACTCAGGTTTGGATAGATTACCAAATTTCTTAGGATACTAAGAGACTGGATTAAGAACAAAAAATGGCAAAACTCCAAACAAAACAAAACAAACCACCAACTCACACCCATGGTGCCAGGAAATATGAGGTTTTATTATAGAACAAAGAATTAGGCTGAAAATTGCCTGTTATTTACACCTAATGTTATAAAGCTTTAGCCATTCATTAAGTGTGCAGTCTTTGTAAAGAATATATAAATGGAGAATAAGAAATTAATTTTTTTAGAAATTTAGAAATTTAAATTTTGGAAACCTGCTCAGAAACTGAGAGGAATTTATTTTTATTTATTTTTATTTTTTTTATTTTTATTTATTTATGATAGTCACAGAGAGAGAGAGAGAGAGGCAGAGACACAGGCAGAGGGAAAAGCAGGCTCCATGCACTGGGAGCCCAATGTGGGATTCGATCCCGGGTCTCCAGGATCCCACCCTGGGCCAAAGGCAGGCGCCAAACAGCTGCGCCACCCAGGGATCCCACTGAGAGGAATTTAAAATGCTAAAAGAATCGTAAGGTTTTCCTTCAAAGACTGCATCTCACCATGTTTCATGATTTTTGTGTTGAAAAGTTTATTTTGGGGGATCCCTGGGTATGCACTATACCTAGGATAAACATTTAGGACTGCTAAAGCCTGGCTCTATAAAATGTCATGAGCAATTCTTAAGTCTGGAAAAGACTTGACAGAGTAAAAATGCTAAATAAATTTTAGCAAGTTACTGTTTCAATCCCAGGGTTTGGAACTCAAAGCTCAAATTTGCCCCTCTCTCTCTCACACAGACACACAAACCCGGTCCCACACTTAGAAATCTGCTCTGCTACGGGATTTTTGATACATAAGAGGCTGTCCCAAATAGTTAACCACCTCAAATAAACACTTTTTAAAATACTACTCTCACACTGTAGTGATTAGTGTGCTAGCAATTTAACCCTTAAATGGGATTCTTTAAAATGACAACTTTCCTGTATTCATAAAAGGCTGAGGGAGATGGGGGAGACGGAGGGCTAGAAAACCTTGCAATAGTCATGAGTAACCTGGACAGGCATGCATGCACACATTTTGGTGGGGTTTTGTTGTTTTTACTGCACTGAGCCCCACAGACCCCGCACATGACTCATGCCAGGAACACACATCCTCCTTATCCCAGTGGCACATGCCCCAATCTCCCATCACTCTTCTGGAATACCCCATCACTGACCCTACCCCTCCACCACTCATCCCTCACCCTCGTGGCTTTCACTGCCTCCACTGACAGTCTATGAGGTTAATTTCTTCAGTAAAGCTCCATTATGGTTACCGGGACTTTCAACGCAAAGGGCATCATTGCTCAACATTTTTTTTTTTTAAGCCAGATTTTTAAGGAAAACCAACATTAAAATCACTCTGTAGCATACACCTGAAACTAATATAACACTGTACATCAACTATACTGCAATTAAAAAAAAATCATTCTGCAGCCCTTAGCAAAACCCCCATACCTGGCTACAACCTGAATTTCTAGAGTCTTCACAGGAGACTCAAGTTTTATACCAATTTTCACAGGACTACCAGATTTCTTCACTTCAAGAACACTTTAAAAATGCCTCTGAAATTGGGATGTCTCATCATCTGTCAGACCAGATGGCAGTCATGACATAGTTGTCATTGTCTGAGAGGGAAGCACCCACACTGTTAGATTTATCTCTAGGTATTTGATTTGAGCAGATGCGATCATAAATGGTATATCTTTCAAATTTAAATTTTCCTACTTCTTCCTGCTAGTATATAGAAATACAACAGATCTTGCTAAAGCCACTTATGTGTATTTCCTCAAATTTGCTGAAATGCTTATGAAATATGTGCTTATGGAAAAAATTGCTAGCAATGTTTTTTGTCCTCTAGTTTCTCTCATGTGTGAAGAAAATTGGTTATGATAACAATATACATCAATTAATTTACTAGATACAACGATCAGAAATAGAAATCTAGACATAGGGATCTCTGGGTGGCTCAGCGGTTTAGCGTCTGCCTTTGGCCCAGGGCGCGATCCTGGAGTCCCGGGATTGAGTCCCACGTTGGGCTCCCGGCATGGAGCCTGCTTCTCTCTCCTCCTGTGTCTCTGCCTCTCTCTCTCTCTATGTCTATCATAAATAAATAAATAAATCTTAAAAAAAGAAATATAGACCTAAATGAAGAGATAGGATTTCTGACTTATCCAAAGCTTTGTTAGCTTAGCTTATTCAGACGGTAAATCTAATAGCATGTTGCTCTAAGCTTACCATTTATGTATCCGTATAAGCCTAAATAGATGTACAGAGGCATATAAATGAATTATTTACTATAAAATATTACATGAATAATGTACCAAAGGAGGGAGGGATCCCCTTTTTTTCCTAACGACTATTGTTGATTTGTCTTTACCAAATTCAGAATAATAATACTGTTAAAATGTTCTTTTATGGGGATCCTTGGGTGGCTCAGCGGTTTAGCGCCTGCCTTTGGCCCAGAGCGCGATCCTGGAGTCCCAGGATCGAGTCCTGTGTCGGGCTCCCGGCATGGAGCCTGCTTCTCCCTCTGCCTGTGTCTCTGCCTCTCCCTCTATGTCTATCATGAATAAGTAAATAAAATCTTTTAAAAAATGTTCTTTTATGGCTAAACTATGTTTGAGAGATAACACAAAGATTTGCTCCTTTGACCTATAAAAGGAATGGCAATAGGCATAATTAAGTTTAATTAAAATTCTCCAAATTTCAATGAACTTAAAACTTTTATAAAAGCTCTTTTATTTTCCAAACTTAGTATTTTCTTTCAATTTTATTAAGTTTTTAATTTTAATTCTAGTATAGTTAACTCAGTTTCATGTGCACAATATAGTGATTCAATAATTCTATATACGTTACTCAGTGTTCATAATGTACTCTTTAACAAACAATGTTTTTTAAAAATGACAAATCAAAAAGCAAATTTATCTTCCTAGCTTAATTATATTAATTATAATTAGATACACAAATATCTTTCAATAATTGCCTATTTTTCAAGCTAAAAAGCATACTCCTGTTCAAGCAACAAAGACTGGTACATTTACTGTCTACCAAAAGATTTCCCACTCCAGGACTCTAAACTCATAAATTCTCTCCCCCCAGTTCATGAAAAGTCTGAACAAGCACTAGGGGGACCAACTCAATGACAAGGGAATTGCCAGTCTTTGTTTATTTCAGTCTTTCATTATATCCAGAAATCAAGGGATAGCCACCTTGTTTAAGAGCTACGCAGCAATCACCAAAGAAGTGAAAACTGTTGATTTAGTTCTAGCATCTTCGTTACACTTAAAATGGTCCTCCATGTTGTACAGACTTCTCCACTGACAGAAAAGGCTCAACATTTCTAAGGCTAGTCCTTCACCTCTAATGGAACACTGTCACTTTCCCTTCACACATCACTATCCACTCTGCAACACTGAACCCAGCCACACTCCTTCTTTTACCTGAACAAAGAATCTCTTGCCTGCTGCTTACCTGTTAGAAAACTACCCACACCCTGCACAAACCATCTAGAGACTCCCTTTCCTCTCCCTGATTTAATTATGTTTGTAGATGGTTCATCCTCAAAAACTGGAATTTGCCAAGGAAGCTATACTATCATAGATACTAATTTACTCTTAAAATATAAGCTTCTCCTAGAGATTTAAATCAGTTCAGATTTAATTATGTTTGTAGATGGTTCATCCTCAAAAACTGGAATTTGCCAAGGAAGCTATACTATCACAGATATTAATTTACTCTTAAAATATAAGCTTCTCCTAGAGATTTAAATCAGTTCAAATTACTTCCCCTTGCCCAGATCTGCCAGCTGACGAAAAGAAGGTGTAAAATATTAATATTGGTATTAGATATGATTTGAGGATTATTAGTCTGTGACTTTGTAAACACAAATTTCCTGACCACTGCAGCAAACCTCTATCAAATGAACAACAAATTAAAGAACCTTGAGATGCTTTGCTCTCACCTAAGTAGATAAGCATTTAAAAAATGGAGCTATGGAAAAATGCTTCATGGTATCAGCTACAATAGCAGAGATAAACTGGCTTTAATACTGAACCAACATTGGTGGGGTAATTTTTTTTATTGACAGAACATAATTCTATTTGTTTATTTATTTTATTGGAGTTCAATCTGCCAACATATAGCATAACACCCAGTGCTCATCCCGCCAAGTGTCCCCCTCAGTGCCCATCACCCAGTCACCCCAACCCCCCGCCCACTTCCCCTTCCACTACCCCTTGTTCATTTCCCAGAGTTAGGTGTCTCTCATGTTTTGTCATCCTCACTGATATTTTCACTCATTTGACAGAACATAATTTTAAAAATTCACATAAAATTAGCCATTTTCAAGTGAACAGTTTGGTGGCATTTAGTACATTCACAATGTTGTGCAACCGTGACTTCTATCTAGTTCCAACACATTTTCAACACCCAAAAAAGGAAATCCATACCGGTGGGGTAACTAAAGGGTACTGTCACAAGGAGGCTGTAAAGGCATGATGCATCAGGAACCAAAGCCCCCAACCCTGTTTGAACACATCCAAATAAACTATAAAAGATGATCCAGTTATTGTTTATTTTCAACAGGGTGGAATGAGGCTTTTCCTTGCCCGAGAGCTACAGCACAACAGTTAAAAAAGAAAAAAAAAGATTTCGTATTCTCTATTTGGGGAATTTCAATTTGTCTCTGAACTCTCCAGTAACAGGGAGAGTAACACATTGTGATTAGAGAACTCTAAAATAAGCAAAACTCACTCAGAACAGCCCTCAGGTGAGAGCATGCCTGCGGTGTCTGAGGAACAGGAGTCCAATATGGCTGGATGGAGAGAGTTGGGGGGGTGGGCAGTGGTAATCAGAGCAGGGGGACCAGACTTGCTAGTCGTTGTAAGAATTTTAGCATTTACACTGCACGATGGGACGCTGTTAAAACGTTTTGAGGAATGAATGGCTATAATATGTTTTTAAAAGAATTACCGCATACGGAAAGAGAAAAATACTACCTTTATAGTGGAGAAACAGGGCAGATACCATCTTCACCAAATGTTCAAGGTTAACGTCACCAATGACGTAATGTGGATACCGTATACCACCTGATATGATGCAAAGGGCACACGGTACGCCTCTAGGCATAGGATTTCACATATATCCTCCATGAAATGAAAGCTTAGACCACAAATACTATTTTTTTTTCCACAAATACTATTTAGGGATGCATACAAAAGCGGAAAAATGTTAACAAATTGAAAACTTCAGAATAATAGTGGCGCAGGGAGAGGGATTTCCATCAGGGAGGAGATTTCTTAAGCTAACGGTCTGAAATCTTAACCTGAATGGTGAATTCACAAATTTTTATTATTCTTTTATTTACTTTGAAATAGACTCAGAAAAAAATTGCAAAGATAATATAAAGAATTCCCGTATACCCTTCATCCACATTTCCCAAATTTAACATTTTAGCCATTTGCCTCATCGTTTCTTTAAATACATCTTTACATACGCTATTTTTTCCCGACCATTTGCGAGTAAGCGGCTTACACAATGGTTCTTTATCCGAAAAATTTCAGCATGTATTCCCTTAAAAAAATTCTCTTTCATAACCACAATTATCCAAAGCAAGAAATTATCACTACTAATATCTAATCTACAAGCCTCAGTCAAATTTCATCAATTTTCCCATTAACATCTTTTACAATAAAAAAAGAGAAATCAATCTTATGAGAAAAATCCTGATTTTTAAATAATTTATTTTTCTGCTCCGGGATCCAATGCAGGATCACACATTGCATTTAGTTATGATTCTTTAAATCCCATTAATTCCTTCAATCTGGAACAGTTCTTCATCCTTTGTCTTTCACGACCTTGAAATTTTTGAAAAGCACAGGCCGTTTATTTTTACAGAATGTCCATCAATCTGGGCTACGTAAACGTTTTATGCAATCTTTTTAGGTCTTACGTATATCACAATTTAAAAAATGAGATGCAACTTGGCGAGAAATAAAATAAACCCAGAAACAGTGTATTTCAAGTACTGGTTAGCCAAGAAATCAGTAAAACAAGCCAATTTATCAAGACACGCACTGACATTTTTTAAAATAACTATTTCTCCTGATTACAAAAACGAAGCAGTACTAAAACACAAAACAAATGTAATAGCGAAGGCCCCTCCCGTGCCAATCACCTGCACTTTCTCCCGTCCTGGGAAGAAGGCCTCGGCCAGAGGCAAAAACCTCGCCGCGTCACAAACTTTGCTCATTCGCAGGCGCCATTTTCTGCTTCACAGGCACTACCTCCCCTCTGCAGTCTTTCCTTGGCCTCAGGACACGCCCCTCAGCGTCCGTCACAAGCCTCGTTCCCAGGCGCCAGCTCCCTCCACCACGCAGGCTCCGACTCCTTCCCTCCGCCCACAGCCCCACGGCTCGGATTCCGCTCTTCTGCCTGACGTCATCCCCGCCTAGCTCTCAGGCGCGGAGAAACCGCAGGCCGCCCCGCCGCCAGATGCTACTCAACGCCACGCAGACCACGCCCCTCGGCCTCGGGCACCGCCCCTTCCCAGGTTGCGAGTTCCATCACGCACTCCCGGCCCCACCCCCTCGCCTCTCCAAAACAAACCTCCAGTTCTCAGGCCTGGGGCACCACCATACAGGCCCCGCCTTTTTCCCCAGACAAGGTGATCCACTCACAGGCACTTCCCCGCCCCTCCCGTCCTCAGTCTCACAGGCCACTCCCCCACCCCCACAGCAATTCTTCGGACCTCAGCCTCCACGTTCCCCCAGCCGAGGATCCGTTCGCAGCCCTGTCTCACCAGCTTTCGCCCGCACGCAGTGGACGCTCTCGCCCACTCTCGCTGTTCTCGATTTGGCGCCACTGGCTCTCCAGGCCCGGCACCGCTTCGCGCTGCGGCTCTCGGTCTTCAGCCGCAGCCGCCACATTCGCTGCGACCGCCGCCATCACCGTTCGCCCTCCTCTCACAGCCACCGCAGCTGGAGATAGGAAGAGGCCCCTCAACGGCCACTTCCGGATTCTGGTCCCGGAAACGGAAACAGAGCCCCCCAAACAGCCAGGGGGCTACTGCCATCTTGGAAAGGGACCCCACGCTCGCACGCGTGGACCGGCTAGGCGGGCGTGGGACTGTGGGCGGTGATCCCTGCGGCCAATGGGCGGGGCAAAACCTCCAGTTAGGGACTAAGGAAGACAAAGGTGCCTTGTAGGATTTTAAAGCCATGTTGAGTCAGGGCAAAAGGTGGTGTGGAAAGGTGGAGGCTGAGGTCCCGTTATGGACGAGGACATTTTGGGGAGTGCTCAGGGACACGAAGGTTCCGCGCTTTCTCGGTCCCATGCTTTGCTGGGAACCACGGCCCCTACCCTGAGAGTTTTTGTTAGCCTGACCAGAATGCCCTATTCACTGCGCTGCTCTTGTCCATCAGAACCTAATACAAAAAAGGTCACCACCCAAGCCTACGGGCTGCTTCCCTGCCTGAACTAGATTTATTTTCCTGACAAACGTGTTGAAGGCAAGTCAGCTTCAGGCCCAGTGTATTTGTTGGCATTATAGCAATGATAACTAATAATAGTTGGCCCTGTTTAAATGCTTTATTGCACGTAAAAGGTAGCCTTAGGCAACAGATGAACATCACCGTCCCCTACGGACATCAAAGGGGCAAAGTGAGGACCAGAAACATTCATTTTGCCCCAGCTAGTAAAAAACACCGAGCTGTGGTTCGAACTCAGAGCTGTGACCTTAAGCACAAGGCCAAACTGTGGTTTTAGGCTTCCTACTGGTTCAGGAGACCTTCTCAGGAGGATTCACAAAGTCAAAACTATTTTCACAATACTTTTTCATTGTCAAGCTGTCTTGCGTGTGTGATGGAATATTCTGAGAGGCTACATAAGCAAAAGCTCTTTAGATGTCCTCAATTTTTAAGACTATTAAAGAGATCATGACCAAAAAGTTTAGAACCATTGCCCCAGGCCAGGAGTTCTCAATCAAGATCTATTGACATTTCTGTTGTGGGAAGCATTGTAGGATATTTAGTTGCATCCCTGCCCTTTACCCACTGGATAGCAGTATCATCCCCTAATTGTCTCATCACCAAAAGTGTCTCTAGACGTTGCCAGTGTTCCCTGGGGGTGGAGATCTCTGGTTGAGAACCACTTCACTAGGCTCTGCCATCCTTTTCTGCTGAGGCTTCTAGCCCTACCTCTTGTTGATAACTTTAGCATTTCACACTCTGGCTCTCTTTATCTACCTGTGTTGGCTGCCCCACCTGACCGTCTCACATACTCCCCCAAGATGGGCTCATGATTCTGGCTCTGGTTCAGTGACTTATTCTGGCTCTGGTTCAGTGACCCATTCCCACAAGCAAGACCACACAGCTTGCCTTCCTATACCTCTAGGCTGGTGCACACAGCTCCCTGGGCCTGGAGTGTCCAGAATACCCTCACCTCTCCCTGAACAATTTCAAATCCCACCCATCCACTAGATACCATAACTCTTTTCAGTTAACCTCTACAGGGCAGGGATTGTCTTTATTACTGTGATTCCAGCCCCTGGCCCAGACCTGAACAGCCGTGGGGTTACAACTCAGTTGTGTAAATTCTGGGGAGGGAAAGAGAACAACCCTTTCATCCAGGGTTCTCTATAATGGCATGGAATTTGGTCTGGCACATGGCAAGTAGCTGCTTTTGAAGCCCAGCTTAATCTGGTCAGGTCCTCTGAATTGCCTTTCCTCATTGCCCCTCTGCAGACTCTCCCTCCCCATTTATTGGATAGCCGGTCCTTCCTACAATTCAAGAGGCCTCCCTTCCCAGGCCTAGACTGTTTGGTTTCCTCACCTTCCAAAGGCCAACCTCTGCACACAGCAATGACCCTACCACTTCCCAGAGCAGATGTGTAAATTCCAGCCTTTCTAAGTTTGGTTTGGCAATCCTGTCTCCCTTTGCAGGGTCCTCATTTTCCCAGCATCCCTTGCTGCCAGAGGTGGCCATATCATCTTATTCTAGCCATAGAATGGCTCGAGAAGTCTGCTAAGAAGTTTGTGGAAGGTTCAGCCCTATTACAAGGAAATAGGGTGTCCGGTTTTCCTCGCTTGCTTCCCCATCTCTGGGAACATGGCAGCTGTCATGCAACCATAAGGCTGCAAACCGAGAGATCACCAAAATGTTTACAGGGGCACAGTGGAATGATTAGAAGTTCTTGGGCCACCACCCCTGGACTTCAGTAACCAGCCTTAGGTTTATTACCTGCAGTATTTGCCTGGCCCTGCCCACCCCCACCTCTTCTGTTTGAAAAGCTGTCCTTGGCTTTGCCCAGATGTTGGGACAGAGGCCAGAACTCCCAGGACAAAGGTAATCAAAGCCCCCATTATCCTCACACTTGAGTCCAAGTTCTAGGCTGTGCTATTTGGCCTCTCACAAGCCGCTGCATCCTTCTCAGGATTTCTGTTACTCCCTGGACACCAATAATCCAAACTTCCAGTTCCATCCATCAGTGGCTCCATTCCTGAATTTGATCCATTATGATTCCCCTACCTACTCAGTGGTCCAAAAATCTATCCTTCCTCTCATACTCTCTCTCCACCTGGCCTGCCTCATGGTGTCCAGTTCTGATGTGTGGTCATACTGGTCCTCCCTGCCTCACCTCTTGGTTTAACGGAGTCTTCCAAGTGTCTCTCACAGTCCCTCTACATACACCTGTCCCCACACTATCTGGCATTCTCATATTCTTGGGTAAATCTCACTCTTCTCCTGGATTCTTAGCTCATCCTCTTTTCAGCCTGCCCTACCTGCTTCAACAAAAATGTTCCACTATTGTGTGTGCAACCCCTCAGATGGCTTTCAGTCATGCCATGTCCCTGGCCCATCTCAGTGCTCTCCTAGATGTCGGGGGCCAGGTATGAATTCTCCAAGGTCCTAGAACTCACCTTGGACTGAGCCCACCCCCACCCCTGCAGGGACTTGCAATCAGGTTTTTCACTTTAGACTTTTTAATATTTCATACAGCGATTATGGTGCATTCAGGAACCCAACCCCCCAAACCCCACTAGGAGGGCCCCCACCCCAGCCCTCCCACCCCATTTGAGGGCCCCAGGTTTAGAGTGGAGGACGGGGAGGTAATCACCCATCTGGGACTGACCCCAGAGACTGTCCCTGCCCTGCCTCACCCTCCCCAGGGGTTAGGGGATAATGCCTGGGCACAGACCCCCATGCACCCCTCTGCCCCTGCTTGTGCACATATACACACTATGGCTCCTTGAAGAGTTGGTCAGTTCCTGGCAGGGCCCCTACTCAACAGCACCGAGTGGGACAGGGGCAGGAGGGTTGGGCTAAGGAGACCCTGAGAAGGAAGGAGGCCCCAGCTGTGGGACTGCAGGAAGGAAAGAGTGGGGGCCCCCCCCACCTCATCCACCTCCCAGAGAGTCTCCCGTAGTCCCCAGGTCCCCCTGCTGCTGGGGATGGCAGGTGGGGGTGGGGTGGGGTAGGAAGGCGAATGGTCGAGGCATGCTTTCCCTTAGCCAACCCCAGGGTCTAGTGATGGTCAGGGTTCCAAATAGGGGCTGTGTCCCTGCCTTGGAAAGGCTGAGAGCGGGGCTTCATTGCACAAAATACTGTGGGAGGGCCACACGCAGGGGGTGGGGCCCAGCCAGTCTGTATACAGAGATATTGCATTTAAAAAATGAAAACCTCATTTAAAATAATTAAAAAACGACAATGAGTGAAACAAACAAAAAAAAAAAAAGCCCACACAACATGAGGCAAGTGGGGCAGGCAGGAAAGCAGGCAAGGGAAGCCTCAGACCCAAGGCATTGCCAGATCCTGTCTGAGCCGAGATCCCCAGCCTGGACTAGCTCCGGACCCCTGGCTGGCCGTCGGGTAGCGGTCAGTGGTCCTGGGGGAGGATATGATGGGGAAGAGGGGTAGGCCTGGCCTCAGTGTGGGAGGCTGGCACAACCATGCTGTCCGCCGGCAACTACTGAGACTGAGACAGAGACAGACAGACAGACAGACAAACCAGGCGAAGGAGCGATGAGAGCTTTGTTAGCACCCAGCAGACAGGCCAATGGGTGGGCTGACAGGCCAATGGTCGGGTGTTCGGACAGGCAGCAGGGAACATGTGGGCAGGCGAGCATGAGTCAGGCAGATAGGCAGGCAGCAAGCAAGAAGGATGCAGTTGGGGGCTGCCCTGTGAGGGGAGTGGCATCCCTCCAGCTGCTGCTGCCTGCTGGGGCCTCGGTTTGTGGCTTAGAACTCAGCTTAGAACTCGGTGTCCACCACGCGGAAAGCTGGCCTGCCTGCAGGGGAAAGCAGAGCGGATGGCTGTTGGTAGGTAAGCAAGTAGGTGGCTGGGGCAGGGAAAGAGGGCGAGGCCACACCTACCCGAGTCAGGCATTGACGAAGACCGAAGGCTGGCCTCCTTTTGTAGCTGGATCTCCTTTAGTGCAAATATGGAAGTAGCTGTGGGTAGAAGACAGACCGTGGAAAATGACCCATAGGCCCATCCAGGATCACTGCCCACATGGCCCTATTGGAATTACCAAAAATTGCCTTTTCTTTGAGAGGCATGGCTTTCACCTGTCAAATAATCCTTACACACAAACCAGCTACAACTAGGGAATATGGATTATTACAGGACACTGGGAAATCAGTAATTTTGTCAAGTGTGATAACAGTGTTGCAATTACCATCTGTTGAGTCCAGGTGATGAACACTGGGATTTGATTTAGACTAAACCACTGGGGAGATACAGGAAGTGGGCCAATTTTTTAAAGCTATAATAACGATAGTTATTAAATGTTTGAGATACATGCTAAATTTATAGATGAATGATATATCTGGGATCTGATTCAAAATAATCAGAGGGAATATAGATAAAACTAGATTGGCCACAAGTTGATGAGATGTTAGAGTACTTGGGGACTCACAGTATTTCATCTAATATATAAATAAGTATCATTTATTTTCTAAAATAAGATTTTGAGAGAAAGCAAGCGAGTGAGCAAGAGAAAGAGAAGTGTGGAGAGGGGCAGAGAGGGAAGGAGGGAGGCAGAAGGACAAGCAGATTCCATGCAGAGCATAGAGACTGATGTGGTGCTCACAACCCTGAGATCACGACCTGAGCCAAAACCAAGAGCTGGACGCTTAACCAACTGACCCACCCAAGGGCCTCTATTTAATTTTTTTCAAGTAATCTCTTCACCCAACATGAGACTCAAACTTACAACCCCAAGATCAAGAGTCCTAGCTCCACTGACTGAATCAGCCAAGCACCCCTAAATATATATAATTTTAAAGTGTCCATATTAAGAAGTTTTTTTAAATCAGGCATGAAGGGGCACTTGGGTGGCACAGTCAGTTTAGCATCAGACCCTTGGTTTTGGTTCAGGTCCTGATCTCAGGGTCCTGAAATTGAGCCCCGTGTTGGGCTGTGTGCTCAGCATGGAGACTGTTTAAGATTCTTTCCTTATATTTATGTCCCTCCCCACTGCCTACTCTCTCTTTCTCCCTCTAAAATAAATAAATCTTTAGAGTGCCTGGTGGCTCAGTCAGTTAAGTGTCCAACTCTTGGTTTCGGCTCAGGTCACGATCTCAGGATCCTAGGATCAAGACCCAGTTGGGCTCCATGCTTAGCTGGGAGTTCGTTTGAGGATTTCTCTCCCTCTTCCCCTCCACTTGCTTGCTCACTCTTGTCCTCTCTAAAATAAATAAATAAATCTTTTTTTTTAAATCAAGTATAAAAAGAGAATACCCTGTGTGATTCCATTTCTGTAGAGTACAAGGATGGGGAAAACTTATCTATGCTGTTAGAAATCCAACTAGTGGGGATACCTGGGTGGCTCAGTGGTTGAGCATCTGCCTTTGGCTCAGGTTGTGATCCCGGGGTCCTGGGATCGAGTCCCACATCGGGCTCCTTCCATGAAGCCTGTTTCTCCCTCTGCCTATGTCTCTGCCTCTCTCAGCTTCTCATGAATAAATAAATAAAATCTTAAAAAAAAGTCCAAATAGGGGTAACCCTTAAGAAGAGGCTAGGAATACCTAAAGCAAACAAGAGGGCACTTCAAGGGAGCTTCTCATATCCTTTCATATTTTTTCTCTCCTTTTTTAAAGATTTAATAAATTCATGTGTGAGAATGAGCAAGAGAGCAATGAGGAGAAAGCACAAGCTGAAGGAGGGGCAGAGGGAGAGGGAGGAGCAGACTCCCCATTGAGCAGGGAGCTCAATATGGGACTTGATCCCAGGACCCTGGGATCATGACCTGAGCTGGAGGCAGATCTTAACCAACTGAGCCACTCAGGTACCCTCACATCCTATTTCTTGACCTGTATGCCAGTTACATGGGTGTGTTTAGTTTGTGAAAATTCACTGTGCTGTGTATACTTATGACCTGTGCATTTCTCAATATGTATTTTTTTTAAAGATTTTATTTAGAGAAATAAATTCATGAGAGAAAGAGAAAGAGAGGCAGAGACACAGGCAGAGGGAGAAGCAGGCTCCTTGCAGGGAGCCCAATGTGGGACTTGATCCCAGGACTCCAAGATCACGCCCTGGGCCAAAGGCAGGCGCTAAACTGCTGAGCCACCCAGGGATCCCTCAATATGTATTTTATAAAAAAATATTTACAAAAAAAAGGGAAAGTGATGTTGCATCTATTTTCATGTAGATTTAAAAATTTCCATGAAAGGTAAAAAGTAACTGAAAGCTAAATAGTTTTTGTAATAAACACACCACACTTGTGAACAAGGATGTGCCCCCTCAGAGATGACCTAGCCAGAGCCCTGCACAATCTGCCCCATGTCTTGTTCCCCACACCCCCCTACCAGTTCCACTCACTGTCAGGAAGTTTGTGGATCCGCTCCCCCAGACTGAGGAAGAATGGATGTTTCATGGCATCCTCCGCGGAGATCCGATTGCGACCTTCAAACTGAGTAGGGGAAAGAGGGATAGGGGCAGGGGCGGTGGCAGCACTGGTGGTGTATTGACACCTTCAACAAGTAGGCCTCTCTTCCTCCCCACCCCAGACCCTCCCCCTGGAGCTCCCTGTCTCCCCACACCTAGGATCCCCTAACCCCCAAGGCTGGCCCAGGAGGGTGGGCTTACCTGCAGCAGCTTGGTAAGGAGGTCAGCCCCATCACTGTCAAGTCTACCGCAAGGACAAGAGGACCTGCTTTAAATTGAGTTTGGGCATTCTGGTCCTTAACAGCCCCCCCCACCCCCTGCCATGAGCCTCACCGGGGTGCATGGCTCAAAAGGGCCTCGGCTCGATACTTGGGGTAGTTGTATGTCTTGAACTCTTCGTTGGACAGAATGCCTGGCCACGTCTCTTCAGTTGGGGTTCCTGGTAGGGAAGAAAAATTACTCTTAAGTGTTCACAGGGCACCTCTAAATGTCTCCATGGCTCCTAGTGGGCTCAACCATCCTCACCCAAGATGCGGAAGATGAAGTGCAGCTGTTCCTCCACTGTGGAGCCTGGGAAGAGGGGCCGGCCCGTGGCCATCTCATAGAAGATGCAGCCCACACCCCTAAGCAGGGAGAACACAGTGAACAGGGGAGGCGGTCAGCTGGTTGGCTGCTGTGACGAGCCACCCCCTTCAGCACACTGGCTCCTGCCACACTTCCACATGTCCTTACCACATGTCAATCTGGGTAGAGTAGTCTGTGGAGCCAAGCAGGATGTCGGGGGGCCGGTACCACAGTGTCACCACCTCGTTGGAGTAGGTCTTCGTTGGAATTGACTTAGCTCGGGCCAGGCCTGAAGGGTTGAGAGAAGGGGCAGCTGGAATTGAGTAGGTCCCAGGCAGTCTGGGGGACAGTAGAGCTGGGGACTAAGGGCGTCTGAAGCAAAGCTCAGAAAAGCTGAAAGGAACTGAGATGAGGTGGTCATGAGGAAGGGGGAAAACAAGAGGGTAAGGCTGGGGGATCACTGGGAGGAAGGGGGAGGCCAGGGTACCGAAATCCGCCAGCTTCAGCTCTCCTCTCTCATTGATAAGCAGGTTTTGGGGCTTGAGGTCTCGGTGTAGCACCTTCTGCCGGTGGCAGTAGGCCAGGCCACGGAGCAGCTGGAACAGGAACAGCTAGGACCCAGGAAGGGCAGGGAGAGGTCAAAGGGTATCCAGTAGCCTGACCCCCAGCAGATACTGTTCCCCCTCCCAAACACAGACACTGAGCTCAGAGCCTTATCTCACAAAAGAGGACAGGGTCCCAATGCCCTCCAAGGGCTCCCAGCAAAAAAAGCCAAACGGGAAAAGTCTGTTTCTGGGATTTTGTGGGGTGGAGTGGGTGAGTGGGGGCCCCCATGTGCCCCTGCTTCCTGCCCCACACCCACTTTCACGTTGTGCATGTTGATGACGTTCCCACAGTCATCCAGGTACTGCTTCAGGTCCTTGTCCTGAGGAGAGAAGAGGAGATAGTGGAAAGAAGAGGAGATAGTGGCCATATCCTCATCTTCCCCCCAGGACTCACTGCCACCCAACCTTACCAGGTACTCAAAGACAAGGGTGAGGGACTTCTCCGTGTGGATGATGTCATGTAGTGTGACGATGTTGGCGTGTTTGAGGTCCTTGAGCAGGGACACTGCAGGAAGCATGAGGGTGAGATGGGGAAGAGTCAGGACCTCACCCTCAGGATAGAAGTGAGAGCAAGGACCAGACAGGGATGAGCCCAGGGTTTCCTTGTTTCCCTGAGCACTCTGGGCTGATGGAGAGCCATTGGCTCTTTCCCACCTAATACCAAGAAGGTGTTTCCTTATGTTCCAGATGTGGAAACTAAGGCTCAGAGAAGAGCGTGGAGCAAGAACCTGGGACTGCAGCCCCAGTTTTATGTGACATTAGATTTTCACAACTTGTTTTTTATTTCTGTACTGATTTCCCTCACTACAGAGGCCTGCAGCTTTGTGTGAAACTGAGTTTGCACACATAATACCTATGCAATTCAGGTTCATTCCATGTGATATTATGACTAGAAATTGTTGTGTCAAGGAAATTGGTGAGCATCTTCACGGGTGCTCTCAGAACCAAGGCAAGTACCCTGCTCTCTAATTCCTTGGCCTCTTCTCCAAACAGGAACAGATTCCTGGTTATCTTATTATCTAAATATTTGCATGATGGGCACTTTCTCCTGAAGCCCGGAGTGTCAGGAGGGAAGTCCCCAAAGCCCCAGTCTCTGTTCTCACTATGGGGCATGTGTGTATGTGTGCACACACGCGCATGATAATGTGCCATGGGGAGAGCCTGGGAAGCCTGGGACAGCCTTCCTGGGTGTCTGTACCTTCCCGGATGGCGGTGCAGGGTGCCCCCTCTTCGTGTTCCAGTCTGATCTCCTTGAGTGCTACAAGGTTGTCTGTGAGCTTGCTTTTGCCTTTGTAGACGGTGGCATAGGTACCCTGGGGTGTGGGGAAGAGTGATAGGAGAGGAGCTTGAGGCTGCAGGAAGTTCTCACAGACCCCTATCCCCACCACAGGCCCTGTGACTGTCTCTCACCTCGCCCAGCTTGTCCAGCTTGATGTAGGTCTCCAGTTTCCCAAAGCCAATCTCAGACTGTGGGGTAAAGGGGTAGGCTGAAGCAGGCTCACAGGAGGGGACTGGCTGGGGAGAGAAGTGGGGTGGAGGTGGGGGAGAAGCCGTGAGGGGCGGGGAAGAGGACCAGAACAGGAGATGCTCACTAGGCTGACGCGGCGGAGGCGGCGGCTAAGGGGCTTGTCGAAGATGGGGCTATTGAGGGTCAGCTTCTCAAGGTAGCCCTCAGGCAGCCGGATGTCGGCTGGTAGTGACAGGCGCTTGTTGATGTCCTAGCAGGCAAGACAGGTGAGAAAAAGGGCCATGAGCTCCACCTCCCCAGGTTGAACCCTCTTTTCTAGCCCCACCACCAGCCAGATAGGGGGTTAAGCACCTCAGTGGAGATCTTGCGTGGGGGATGGTTGCGCATGCGCACCCTCACTGGCGACTGCACCTCATCCGAGGACGTGGCTGAAGCCTGGTCACTTTCCCCATCAGACCCCATCTTCAAGTCCTCATGTACAATCTCTGGTAGTGAGGACAGGGGGAGGAGGGCAGACCAGTTGAGGTCTGGAGCCCCAGGAACCCCCCTCCCCAGCAGAACACATTCCCTCATCACACATGTACACACAAGCCCCCAGAGCAGCCTGGAGTCCCTCAGGGAGAGGGAGGCAAGGCCCAGGGAAATTCAGACAGGTCGAGACTGGTTGGATAGGGGTGGAGGGACAATAGTCACCTAGTGGAGCACCCCATTCCAGGGGTGAGCTGAGACTGGTGCTGGCCCAGGGCCAGAAGGCAGGCAGTGGCAGAGTAGCCAAAGGCCCTGGGAAGGCAGGCACCAATAGGCCTAAGGGGGTGCAGAGTGCAGGAGAAGGGCAAAGGGAAGGTTGGGGCAGCTGCAGCAGGCAGGGCACTCTTTCTCCCCCTGAGGCCTGGGCACAAAGCCAAGGAAAGGGACACAGATGGACAGAGAGAGTGTGGAGAAGATGGCAGGGAAAGGAGAGAAAATGGAGAAAGGAAAACGGAAATAGCACAAGTCTAAGGGGGAGCTCGGCTGGGAGGCAGCACCTGGGGGCCAGACTCGGGGGGCAGGAGTGGTCGGTGGACCTACCTGGTGCAGAGCTGAGTGGGCCCCGTCCAGAGCGAGGTTCCCCAGGAGCGGCACGAGTGGGTACCTCTCCAAGGTCAGTGCCACCGCCACCCCCACTTTCATCCAGGCCTATCTGTTCAGGGGCACCATTGGTCTTGTCCGCACTTCGGCCCCCTCGGAGTGTCATCGACAGCTGCCGCTTGATCTTCTTCATCCGATCCATGGCGACCTGAGCAGGGGATAGAGATGGGAATGGGTCCCATGTTAGTACCCATTACTAAAGGGTACCCTTAAAACCCAAGACAACTTAGTGAGGCACACTGACATGGATTTGTATCAGTGCCCACCCAACCACTGTTGAGCCCTGGAACCGCTCGGGAATCCTAGAAACCTGCCATAGATGGGGACCCTTGTCAGTACCTCCCACCAGCCCCTGGGGACCCTGCTCCTAAGTAGCACACCTGGGTATTGAGGCTTGGGTGGCTGGCTGAGGGTAAGGGCCCAACCGGTGAAGTGTTGGCCTCTATGGGGGCAGCCTCACTGTGGGAGCAGAGGCCTCCACAGCAGGCCTTCTCAGGTGCAGCGGCAATGATGGACCCAGCTGTGGATGGGGCGAGAGGCTCGCCCAGGACCGAAGGGCCACCAATACGGCCCCGGGCATGCCCATAGAATGGCATGTTTCGCCGGCACCAGCCCCACATCACCCCCAACTGCCAGGGCAGAATGCTCCCCACAACCACAAGGACGCTCCTACCTTCCCTAACAACCATCGTCATGGTGACTAAGTGGACTACCCCACTGGTCTACCTGAGTGAGGGGTGCATGGAGAGGGGAGTCTTGCCTAGACCCAACCACTGGGTAGGGTTGTGTGTGTGGGGGGCATGGATCTCAAAGCATACCAGCTGTCCTGAGGGCTGCTGGAAAGTTTCAATCAGGTTAGGACTCTATGGGTCCCATCCAGATTTTTATAAGCCAGGTCTCATTTCTCCTCTACTTGAGAGTATACATCTCCCTTATCATCCCAAATAAATGTCCCAGTCCTCAAGGGTGGCCCACTAGGTCTTACCCTATTAACCCCTATTATCTCTTTGGCCTCACCTCCCCCTCAATCATTGCTAGTTGCTGGTCTGCAACCACACCCAGCAGTCCTACCTCAGGGCCTTTGCACTGGCTATTCCTGGTATGTGGAATACCCCTCCCCCAGATTTCAAAATAGCTCACTCCCTCGCCTTCTTCGGACCATTGTTCAAATATCACCTTTTTAATGGATAACCCTGCACAAATAACCCTATTTAAAATCTCAACTACACTGAGCTCCCTCTCTTTGTCAAATTACCCCCCCCCAGCACTTATCACCTCCTCAGAAATGACACCATCTATTTATTGGTTTCTGTATTCTTAACTGTCTGTCTCCTCACCGCCATAACTAGAAGATCAGCTCCGCCAGGGTAGATTTCTGTTTAGGTCACGGCTATATCCTGAGGACCTGGAACAGTGACTGACACAGAGTAGATGCTCAAAAATTGCTTATGGCAGAAATTAATGAATCAGGGTACTGAGGGCCTAAGACCAATCTCTACCAGGATGGGCAGGGTAAAGTTGGCTCTTCGTGAACAACTCCAGAAAAGGTGGCCCAGGGACACTGGCATCGGCAGGAAGATGACCTAGATGGGGCTGCTGGAGGGAACAGGGCCACCAAAAGGCTTAGGCTGGCCTTCTTCTGCTTCCTCCTGGGCTCTAGGCCAACAAGGAGGGGGAAAGACCTGGCCTAGGAACCATCTGGACTCACAGCAGGGCCTACGATGGCCCTGGGCCCAAGGGAAGTAGAGCTAGATAGGAGGTGGGAAGGTGGGAAGGTAGGAAGGTGGGGCTGGGGCTGAGGCTAGATTCGAGGAGAGAAGTGGGTCATCTGTTACCTTGAAATCAGGTGCTTACCTCACTGGTCCCTACACCCTGCTTCCGCCTACCTGACCTCACCACCCCCAGGAGGGGCCAGCCTAGCAGAAAGACCCCAGTAAAGAAGATGAGGTCCATTCAGAGAACCCAGAATAACAACAAAAATCCTGACCCAGTAGGCCACACACTGGACCTGAAGCTGAAGAAGCATGGCCAGCCCCCAAAGGCAGTCTTGCATCCATGGTACAAATACCCAGTCGCTTTGCCTGTTGTGGCAGGGAATGGGACATCTGGGGGGACGGTAAGTAGGGCTGGATGGAAGATGAGGAGGGAGCCAGAAGGAGCCAGGGTCCATGACCTCTAACTGGAAACTCCAAGGGCTGGACATGTTCCAGAGTTCAGTTTTTTTGGGGATTTTAGGAAGACAGGATACAAAACCTGCTTATCATGCAACATTCCTAGCAGGGGTGCCCTGGGCAGACCTTTGTGAACAGAGACACTTGAACATTAATATACAATAAAACTTTTAGATGTTATTATTTGCATCTTCTGAGCTTTTTAGATTTTAGAATAGTGAGGGAGGGAACAAGAAATTGGATACACAACTCCACCAAAAAAGGGCATATGTCCTTCCTGACCCCTGAGGACATACCCCCATCCTCAGAATACTCTCACACGCAAGGGCACTCATCACTTCACACCACACTGACCACTGAGGACATAGCCATTACATTTACTCACTCCCACCAAGAACACATCACCCTCAGCCTGTCCAAACTCCCGTAAGCACATATTGGACCCTCAAGAAGGCCTCCCTGCATTCTAACTTTCAGCACCTGCAATTTCTCCATTTATTTCCAACCCCCATCAGCATACAGAGCCCCCAAAGAGCAGAGAATTCTGTTTGAATATGCTCGGGCCCCTCTAGTTTAACCCTTACCACCCCACATTCTTGGATGCCTCCCAGGCCCAGCCGCCTGTTTGCTTCTCCAAAGCACTTACCCCCATTAACACACTGTTCCCCGTGCATGATTCTGACCCCTATTAACACGCACTTGGGACCCTCTACAGCTGACCCACATTAGCACTCACTGGACCTTCACACTCCCCTGAATCTCATTAACACAAAGTGAAACTTGCCAATCCCTGACCTGTTTTTGCCCACACTCAGACCCCTCCACGGCTATAACCATCATTAAACACATATTCTGATCCTTCTACACTACCCTGTTCCCACCACTTCCTGTCAGCACAAGCTGGACCTTCACTTCACCCTGACCTCTATTAACACACACTGGAACTCACACAGTACTCCCTATTAGCACATCCTGAACCCTTACTCAGCCCCATTCCCCATGGACACACAAACACTGTTCTATAATGGCCTGACCCTCATTAGCGCACACAGGTCTTCATTCAGCCTGGAGCCCCATTAGTACACTTCAGCCCTCCATCGTTCTAAATCCACTTTACCACACCTAGACCTTCACATATTCCTGTCCTTAATTTCTCTTTGCTTCAACTCCTCCACAGTTAGGCCTGTTCCCTTCATGACCCCGATCCTCCTTACTGCACCCTTTGGAACCTCAACACACCCCAGTTCCCCGTGGACACAAACACATACTGTCTTCGCAATGTTCTGACACTCACTAGCATTTTCCAGACCTCATACTGCTGACTCTTCCCCTGATGGCACACATTTAAGCACCTCTAAGGCTCTAAACCCATATCAACTGTCATTAGAATTTCATACATAACTGTCCCTTATCGCATCCCAGAATCTCATAACCCTTGTCCTCATCGATACACACTAACTTCACACCATCTTAACCCTTAATAGACTGAACCTCTTACACTGCTAAGACATTTCCCTCACCACTGTGCCCTCCCACTCCACATAGACCGATTTCTGATACCCAGTAACACAGCTCAGGTCTTCCACCACTCTGTCCCCATTAGCAATATACTGGGCCTCATACTACCCAGACCTTTATTATAAACACAGGAACATACCCTCTACAGCTATGACCCCCATTAGCACACTCTCAACGCTCCAAGTTCTTCCACTATCCTGACCTCCAGGAGCACTCTCCAGACCCACACGCTGCAGTCCCTCATGGACAAATACATAGTATTAACACCATCCTGAACGCTCATTACCACACATAGGGCTTCAGAACTCTGATCCTATTAGCATACCTCCTGCTATCTCTACCACCTTATCCCCCATTAACACACACGGGGTCTCTCTGCACCTATAACTCCGTTTGCATACCTCAGCATTCCTCTGACATGCTCTCCCCTATCACACACCGTCGGGGCCACCCACTGCCCACCCCCCGGTTAGCATACGCTGGGCGTCAAGCCCTACACAGCGGTAAGACTTATTATCACCGGCTCCGACCCCTCCAAAGCTCAAGCCATTAGCAAACCTTGAGCCTTTCACCACCCACTTCCACATCTTTTGGTCTTTTGATCACCCTGCTCCCCATTAGCACCCACAGGGCTGCCCATCCCCAGCTCCCAGACCGGGCCCAGGGCGGGGCCAAGGTCAGGGAGGCCCCGAATGACCCTTGCCCCGGTGCACTCTGGGAAATTCGCTGGGGGAGGGGGCACATGCCAGCTGTGCAGCCCAGACCCCTGGGCACCGCCCGGGGTCTGGGTTGGTTCTGCAAGAGGAAGGGCAGCCCCCACCCCACGTCTCGCGGACGCGCTCACCGGCGGGGGCGCGCGAGCAACCTCAGCGCCGCGGGGCCGGCGCGGCGGCGCCTGGGGCGGCGGCCCGGGATGAGGCCGCGCGACCTCCTTCTCCTCCTGTTCGCCGCAGGCGCCCGTCCCAGTAGTCTTCGGCCATGGCTGCTGGGCCCGGGCCGCCGCCGGCTGAGGAGGAGGAGGCGGCGGCGGCGGCGGTGGCTGAGGCGGAGGCGGCGTCCCGCTCAGCCGGCCATGAGCTTGGCCGCTGCGGGCGATGCCCCCGGGCTCGCTGGCGCCCGCTCGAATCCGAGAGCTCACGGCGGCTCGCGGCTCAGAGCCGACTGCTTGCGGAGACGCGGCGGATCCCAGGGCCGAACACCCAACGGCCCAACCGCCGCGCGCGCCGCGCTCCGCGCATGCGCACGCACGCGCCGAAAAGGCTGAAGTGGGAAGGAGGGGACTCACCTCGGACTGCATGTACCAAAAGACCCGTCCGCACCGGGAGGGGGCGCGGCCATTGCGCGCCCACCGTGGAATGTGGCGCCAGCCCTGGAACGGCGCCAGGGGGAAGTGTAGAGGTTGTTTAGTACTCAGTCCCGATTTCGCTAGAAGTTTGCTAGCCCACCGAAGTGGGCAGCAGCCAGTAATCAGCGTGCCGGTCACCACTCGGTCCCCCTACTTGATCTCACTTGGTACATCCCCATGGTGGCAAACGGGACTTTTGCAAGGAAGAAAAAGACTGATGAGACTGTCAGTTTGAGTCCCTTGAGCTGCCTCAGAAGGCAGGAATTTTAAAGGTTCGCGAGAAGATGACTTTTCTAGGAGAAGCAACCTGGAGAATCATTTGCCTTTACCACCTTAAATAGGACAGAGTCTAACCCCGCCCAGCTTCCCCCCCCCCTCCGCTAGCTCATTCCCACTGTAAACGTGTGCGGCCCCGCCCTTTGAGGTTGTCGTCCAGCCAATCGGATTTGCCCCCTGGGGTGAGGCCGCGCAAGAATGAAGGGCGTGGCTAAGCTGGAGAGGCGTGATTCACTGCCCCCCACACCCCCGCCTCTGCCCGGTTTTCATTGGTTTTCAGCGCCGGAGGCGGGCATTTCTTTTTGTTCTGAACGCCTCTCTCACTATAGGCCGAATATTCCACAAGATGATTGGCCAAAAGAGCGTTCAATCGCCTTTAGTCCCGCCTCTGGCCCCTCCCATTTTCCCTTTACAAGACTCCCGAGGCGGAGCTTAGGCTGAGAAAAGAGGAAAGGCGGACCTTTAGAGGGGAAGGTGCGTTAGTGCGCATGCTTGAGACTTTAGGTCGGGAGACCTCTTTACCGCTTCACAGGAGCGTTTGCGTATGCACCCGGTTTTGGGTTTTCTTTCCTGCTACCTCTCAGCTAACACTTGCCTGCCAGAGTCGTCTCCCCGCCCCCGTGGCTCTTCCCAGGTCTGCGGTTTTCTGTTTCATTTATTGCATGCCTGTGTGTGTAAAGCACTGACAGCATACCTAAATCCCTCACAGCTCTATGCCTGGAAAACTCTATCAACAAGCCCAGCTCAAATGGCGGCAGCTTTTGGCAGGCCTTCTGGGACATCTTTAATCTTTACACTGTACCCCAGTCCAAAACCAGCTTCCCCGCCTCTTCTGGGCTTCGTTTTATGGCAGCCTTGATCACACTGGTAGATTCATACTAGGGAGGATTTACCAGAGTACGATGGGAGCGGAAATACTTGACAAGGACTAAAGTCCACCGTGGGCTAGACCATCAGGTCCATCATTTCTCTGACTTCATTCTCATTTCCTACCCTTCTTTGTCTCACTCCAGACATATTCGTTTCGTTCTAGCTGTTTCTGAATAAAGCAGCCACAATCCAGCCCCAGGGACTTTGCAATTGCTGTTCCCCCTGCCTAGTATATTCTAGATACCCACATGCTTAATACCTCCACTTAAGTCTTTACTTCAATGTCACCTTCATGAAGCCTACCCTGAATTCCCTACCTGCATTAAAAATGCCTACCTGCACCCCCAACATTCTAGACCCCCCAGGCCTGGTCCTTTCGAATGATACCAGTTAACTTCTTACAATTTACTTGTGTTTGTCTATTCTGGGTCTCACCCTAGCAGAACATAAGCAGCACCCCCCTCCTTCCCCAACACACACCCAAGGCAGGGATTTTTTTGATCCATTGCTGTCTCCAATGCCTAGAATAGTGCCTGGCACATAGTAAGCACTCAAGGATTGCTGTGGCAAGTATTTGGTGGCAAACAGCTCTAGGCCAAGAAAAGAGAAAACCACGTACCATCCTTTCCTTCATGCCTGCTGGGTGCAGGGGGCGGGCTCAGTGAAGTGACCCAAATCCTGCCCACTAACCCTCGTCTTCCATCTTGTTGGTGTTACAATGGTAGCCAAACATGACAGAAAATGGCACACATTGGAGAGCTAAAATGCAACCAGGATTCAGGGGTTCTTGATGAAGCTATTCTTGGTGTTTCAGGTATGAGTAAGGTAGTAAAGGGGATCCAGGAGCTGGGGTGCTGAACAAAGGGACAGAAGTGTCTGGAGAATCAAGAGCTGTAATGGGGGAGATAGATCATGGACAAAGAGCTGGGATAGTAGAGAAAGGGAGCAGAGGAAGTTTTTGTTCAAGTCTCAGATGGTAGCAATGGTGGACAGAGGTGTGGGGTACTCTGGAGCAGCAGTAATGGAAAAAGTATCTCTGGTGGGAAAACCTCTCCACTTAAACAGTTAGCATCACCACTAAATAGATGCCAGAGGTAAAGCACTTCAGTCCCCAGTGTCCTGGAGGGGAATAAAAAGGAAGTATGGAAGGATGAAGTCACCCAAGCAGAGTAGGCCAAGGGAAAAAAATATAATCACAGGATGGAGGTGGACAAGGGCATACACTGTGCCTGGGGTCTGGAGCTGGCCCAGGAGGCAGCAGATGTGGGGCAGGCTGTGATGAGTGCCCGGCCAAGTTCCAGGATAGGTTATACTATTCCCAGTACCCAGGTTTGAATGAAGGAACGAGGGGTCTATTTCCAAGTGGGAGAAAAGTTGGGCTTCTGGCTGGCTGAGGGAGAGGTAGGATTGGCATCCTCAAACACCAGGTAGCCAGTCTGATTGGCGCTTTCAGCTGTCTGGAGTACTCAGTCAAGACCAAGGACGAGCGTGGGCAGCTCTGCAGTCCTGGTAGAGCCTGTGGTGAGCCTGCTCTATCTAACCAACAACCCAGAGCCCACTCTCTTCTTAAAGGTAGGCAGCCTTGGGACAAGCAGACCAGGCACGAGGGGGAGCAGGGTGGAGTGGGAAAGGGGCTTTTCCTCTACAGATGTTCTCAGCCAAATATTTTCATAAAAACTTTAAAGTCTGAACAGTCATGATCTTCCTCAGTCCAACAGTTGTTTAGAGCCCCCTGTAGCTGGGAAGTTGACCTTGGGCACTTGGTCCTGGGAACCATGATTTTAAGACTTGTCTGGAGTCTCAGTGCTTTAAGCCACATGGGAAGGGATCTGCCCCCCAAGGACATAAGCCATGCTAACCAAGCCCTGGTCGACGGGTTGCAGTAACGTTCTTCTTCACGAAAGACAAGGTTAGAGAAGCTGCGGGGCTTGCTCAAACATGACTCTTCACTACCTCTCAAAATCAACATGGTGGTGGGGAGTTGGGAGCTAGAGCTGGACAAGATGGAATTTGAACCCAGCTCCAATACAGTCACATGGACCCAGCTACCTCCACCCTATGCCTCCATCCAATTCTTCCCAAACACGGAGGGTGGGAGGAAGAAGCGGCAATTCCCATTTTCTTTGCCCAGGCAACTGGCTGCTGGGGTGGGGTTGAGCCCTCTGGGCTACCACCTGAACTGGACAGCTCTGGGAAGTCTCTTCCTTCCCTGGAACCAGCAGGGAATGCCACGTCTGGGTTAATAATTCTTTATTAGGATTCAGGTTCCAAATAAGGTAGAAAGCAGCGGCAAGAGGGGTGCAGGGAGGGAGATGAGGAGGGGACACCAGGCGTGGCTAGCTGGACCACTGCCAGAGGCTTGATGGGAGCCCTGGGCTGGGGGGTGGGGTGGGGTAGGAGCCAGGGCTGGGGCCAGCCTATGGGCGTGGACAGGGGTCAGCGGATGGTGTATCGTACATAGGGAACCTCGACGTCTTCGCCGCTCTCGTCGTTGCAGCACAGCTCAAGCACCAGCGCCCGCACATGGCGGCCCAGCTTTCGCTTCGACACACGGCTTACGATCTCTGTCATCCTGAGGGGTGGGGGGAACAGAGGGTCAGGGAGGCAAAAAGTGAGGGAGGGCTGGGTGGCAGGGAAAGAGGCAAAGGGCAGCCAACTGGGCTGGAACAGATGTGAGCAGAAGCCCCCCAACTCACGGCTGATCCAACCGTTCCTTGAGCTTGGCGGCTGGCATGAAGAAGGAGTAGAGCATGGACACACCCTGGGACAGCATGGTGATCTCCAATTTATGCTCTGTCTGGAGGAGGGGGAAGGGGGACAGCAGTGTCACGGGGGGTGGGCAGCCTAGTGAATCTCACCAGCACACTCTGCCTGTGGGTGGGGGTGAGAGTGAGAAAGGGGCCTCACCTTAAAGTAGTCAAGGAACTGTTTGAGTGTCATCTCCTCACCGTTAGGCTGCAGACCCTGGACCTCAAAGCGATCCCACAACGTCCACTCCTGGTTATAGTACTGTGGGGCAAGAAGTGGGCTGATGGGATAGGGGCCAGCACAGGGCCTAGCCCCGTCAGTCTTGTCCTCACCCCTGCTGCCCACCCCCACTCAGGCTAATGTGCTCAGACTGCAAGCCTCTTCCATCAAAAACGTGGCTTCTCTCACAACTTGAGCTAGCAACCGAAACCTTTCGGTGACCAATGACTGACAAGCCTAGGCACTGGGAGCCTGTTCTGGCCTAACCTCCTACCCCTCATCCCGCCCCCGCTCTACCAACTTACTCTTCCTCAAACACACCAAGCATCCTCCTACCTTGGGACCCGTGAAGAGAATGGTCCCTTTGGCCTGGGAATGTTCTCCTCCCAGGAGCCTGCATGGTCTGTCTCCCTCTGGAGGGAGGGAGCCCAAGTCTGGGCTTATAGGTCATCTTTTCAGCAGGGCCTTTCCTGACCATCCCACAATTGAAGGCCCCATCCCATCCCCCTGCCACCTGGTAGTCTCAAGTCCTCCTTGCCCTGCTGTTTCTTGGGAGGTTCTAAAATCATTTATCATGTTATAAAATCTGTTGCACAAATACAATCCTACTACCTACAAGAGTATCTGGCACACAGGTGCTCAGCAAACATTTGAAGTTAATGAATAAAGTGAGTAAAGGTACTTGCCATAAGCACCCAGTAAATGTTGATTGCTATTATTATGTTATTAATAACCTCTTAGGGTACAATTAAAATATTCCATCTTTTTTGAGGGCTTCTACAGGCAGATTCACATCAGTGCTTAGCGCAAAACAGGGCAAGGAAATAAATGAATAAGGTGTGCACAAAAGGAGTAGGTGCATGCTGACAGAAACCCTCACCTGGTGATAGGCTATGCAAGCAAACTAAAGCCAGCTCCACAGAAGAAACCCCCTGCTCACAAACCTACCTGCCCTGATACAGGCCCTTACCTGGTGACGGGGTGCAGCAAGGGGTTCAGAGAAGCCAAAGAAGGGCAGGGCCAAGTTGAGGAAACCATTCTTGTAAGAGTCAAGCTGTCGGTGCCCATGCACCACTTTATACAACTCCAAACACACCAGGCCAACCACAGCTGCTGTGGTTGTGGCAATGGCTGGGATGATCTTCCCTGCAATCAGCTTGCTCTGTGAGGCAGGAAGATCAAGAAACACGGTAGTTAAGGTGGAAGCGGCTCAGAGCCTACATTGAATGAATGGAATGTAGAGAACTCAAGCCAGGGGTGAGGGGGGGAATCAGGTCCAGACTCCCCTCACCTTATGCCGGTCCGCAGGGGGAATGTCATAGTTCTCTGCCCGGAGGTTGGAAGCAGCCACAATGAAATCCATATGGAAATTGCTGTCATCATCCTTTTATGAATGAGGGAGGGAGAAGGGGAAGGGTGGGGAGAGGATGAGAGAGGATCAGTGTCAGAGGAGGAAGAGGATTCCTGGCCTCTGCAGACAAGTATCCTCCACTGCAATTACCTGCCAGGCTCTCAGATCACAAAGGCATGGCTGGGAACATCTATACATTCAGGGCCATATAGCAGGCCCAAGATCCAATTCCCATAAGGGCCTGGGGCTGCCATCAGATTCCCAAAGGTCAGTTCTGTCTAGCCCATCCCCCTGCCTGCCCACGGCTCCCACCCAGCACCTTCTCAAAGTCGATGGGATACATCTTGAATCCAGGGAGCTTTTCTGGACTGGGCAGTGTGGCCTTGAGCTCCTCTAGACGGCTGTCATCTGCAGGAAGAAAGGGACACCATCAGCCCCTTTAGATCCAGGCCAGTGTCTGAGGTGGAAACGGGGGCCCTGGGGCAGGGGGATCAGGAAGGGCAAAACATGTTCACGTAGAGAAGACTTGAAAAGGAACCTATCCTGGGAGAGAAAGGAGGTCCAGAGGGAGAGGCAGAGCAGGACAAGAGAGCACAAACCTGAAGGAGACAGAAAGGGGGTTGGGTATATCAAAAGAGAGCTCTCCAGAGACACTAAGGAAGACATCAGGATGAAGTGGACATGGATAAATCCTAATGGGAGAGCTGCAGATCTTAGGGAGAATGTTATATAAAAAGAGATGAGGAGACACGGAGAATATGAGTGAGGGGGAAGGAAACAGGGGATGAAAAAAATATACAGACAGGATACTGGGGGGGAACACGCAGACATGGAGATAGAGGAAAGATATGGCGTGGGAGAAAGATCAAAAAGGGGAGAATGGGGACATGAGACATGTAGGTGTTCTACATTTCATACACGCTTTACATGTATCATTTATATACATTTTACATATATGTTACATACGTTATATAAATCTCGTGTACAGCTACACAGCTTCATGCACGTATGCACATGTCTATGAGGAGAAAAGTGGAGAAAATACAGGAGTGAAGTGAAGGGAGATGTGGAAGGAAAGATGGGAAGAAACATACAGAGAGGAACATGAAAGGGCAGAGATTTGGGAAGGGAGATGGAGAGACGATAGGGGAGACAGCAGGAGAAGCGAGAAGATCCATGGAGAGGAAGATGGGGGGCATAAAAGGTAAATGCAGGGGGATCCCCACAGCTGCGAGTGCAGTATCTAGTCTATGGATAAGAAAAGGTATGGAAGAGAAGATAAATAAATCTACAGGGCCGGGGGGGTGGGGGAGGGCAGGGCGGCAGCAACGAACGAAGGCCCCGAGCCAAGGTCAGCCCACCCGCCCTGTGTTGTATCAATAAAATTTTACTGGAAAACAGCCACACATATTCATTTACACGTTGTTCATGGCTGCTTTTGTGCTTCAATCATGACAGGTGATTAGCTGCATACAATCTATAACCCGCAAAGCCTGAGAGTTACTATTTGGCCTCTTACCTGATATGCAGCATGAGCTAGAGGAAAGAGATGGAGAGATGGGGAGTTGCAGGGAGATGGTGGAGGGAGATGGGGAGGGAGTGCTGAGGAAAGATATGGAGGAAGATATTAGGGTGAAGACACATACAGAGGAACTCGGGGGCCAGATGTCAAGGGAGAGAGACCACTGGTGGCGATCATACCCCCCAGAGAAACATAAAACAGAAACAGAAGTTGTGCTTTCCAAGGCAAATACAAACAGAAGGCCAGAGAGTAGGGAGAAGGAAGAAGTGAGAGAGACAACTTGCCCCAACTGACCACCTTCTTCACACTTCAGAAGGAGAGAGGCTCAAAGGAAGGTGTGGGGAAGCCTCAGGCCTGGGGTGGCAAGAGCTGAGCCAGAGGTGGAGAACTGGTGGGGAGCCTGGCCCGGGCAGGGGACAAGTGAAGTGGTGACTCCTGGCCGTCTGGCCAAACACCCTCACCAACTGAGGCATTGGCGCTCTGCAGTTCCTGGTCAGAGACGTGGATCTTGACACCAGACTTGGGGGTAAACTCGGGGACCTGCACAGACCGTAGGAGTGTGGCCACAGCAGCTCGGTCCTGAGAGCCTGTCAGCCCATAGGTCTGGGCAAACAAGTTGGCGGCAGCCATCACGTAGTCCAGATGCAGGGGCTGGGAGAAGGCAGGGCCCAGAAGGGTAATAAGCACATCGGCTCTTGCCTGAAGAGTAGGCCTCCTTCCCTCCCTCCTGCCCTCCCTTCCTTCCCCCTTCCAACCCTCCACCAGACCTAAGAGACTCACAGGGAAGAGACTTACATTGTTGACATCAAAGGTGAGCGGGTGTGGACAGCGTTTGGGCCCAGACCAGAATGGAGCTCCTGAGCTCGTGAGCTAAAGGAGTAAAGAGATTTTTGAGGGGCAGGACCTGAGAGCAGAGGCCTCTCTAACAAGCCTAACTCCTCGCCTTGGCCCCAGATGTGCCCTCACTACCCCCGGCTGGGCACACACAGGGCGGTGGAGTCAGTCATGAAAGACCTCACCTGTAGGGTCCTATAGATGGAAGTTCTGATGCCAGGCTTAATCAGGGACCTCACTGAGCACACAACTGCCAAATTCCTGGGCACTTTGTTTTGTGCAAGATACACAGCCATCTCACAAACTCTTACCGACTACCACGCACCAGACCGACTTACTATTAGTTAAGTACCAATAAATTCTGACAAAAACCCCCATGAGGAAAATTACTGTTAGGTCTCCTGCACACATGACAAGACTGAGGTGCCGAGGAAGTTATGTGATTTTGCCCAAGTGCAAATGCTGCTGGGATTTGAACCCATACTGATTCCTACTCTCTTGACTACAAAATTTCTCCCCCATAATCTATACAGCCTGGGAGTCGAGTAGGGCTCAGAGTCTGCCACTGGCAAAGGAAATAGAAATGCAAGTTTCTTGCTCGAAGGCAAGGTGATGGGAAAAACAGGTCAGACTTAATCATTCTTCTGAGATTCCCCATGCCCTGGGGGTACCTGCCACAGTTGGCTTGACAGAAAGAGCATGTGGAGAGCCTAGAGCAGGTCCCTATTTCAGGGAAAATGCATTGTACCAAATGGACCTGGCAAGTGGGCATTACCTGGTCGGGAGGGAAGTTATGCAGCAGCTGCCGGATGTTGTTAGAGTACTGGGTGTGCCAGTGGTGGCAGGCCCAGGTCACACAGTCAGCCCAGGTCTGTGGCCGCTGCAGCACCAGGCTGCGCTGCACAGCCTCCAGCACCTCCAGGGGTTGGGTGCCCGCCAGCCGCAGGGTCCGCTCCACAAACTTGGGGTCTCTATCAGGAATTGGAGGGGTCAAAGGGGCAGGATTACACAGCAGCCCCAGGAGTGGGCTCCAGGGCAACCCCACTTTCTCCAGGGAAAGCTAATCCTGACCCCCAGTGGTATGAGGCCCGAGCCTTCACTGATTCATTTGCAAAGTGTGCCTGGTGCTGGGTGTTACTGGCAAGAAAAATAGACGGGATGCCTTGGCTAGCAGGCGGGGTGGGCTGAAGGGGCGTTTGGTTACTTACGTGAGGTACTGGTTGACGTTTTCTGCTGGCTGCTTGAAGAGGCCTTCAAACTCATCCCGAGCCCACTGCAAGACAGAGCAGATGGACTGCATGGAGTGACAGCTGACAACTGGCTATTTGTCATTACAAAGACTGTCCGTAGGGATCCCTGGGTGGCGCAGTGGTTTGGCGCCTGCCTTTGGCCCAGGGCGCGATCCTGGAGACCCGGGATCGAATCCCACGTCAGGCTCCCGGTGCATGGAGCCTGCTTCTCCCTCTGCCTGTGTCTCTGCCTCTCTCTCTCTCTCTCTGTGACTATCATAAATAAATAAAAATTAAAAAAAAAAAAAAAAAAAAAAAAAAAAGACTGTCCGTAAATAAACCCAGTTAGAAGAACACCGCTGCTCTGAGCAAAGAGAAACCTTCCGCCCCTGCTCCCCCATCTTCCCCACACCCCCAGTGCCTCAATTTAAAAACGAATGAACTTGATTTGGGCCACGGAATAAAATTATTAAGGATTTGTGTACCTCACTAGAGATCCATTATGTCTCGATTAAAAAAAAACAACAAAAACCAAACTTTTAGCTATGTATATTTTACCAGTTTTAAAAAAGAAAAAAACCATCAGACCCAAATCAAAAATGATTGCCATACAGGCCCTGGGGCTGAGCAGTAAACCAGACACTCTGTAAATTCCTAAGGAATTCCTGTACTCTGAAAATTCCTAAAGACAGTAAATGCATTCACTGGTGGAAGGCTGGGAGGAGAGGACATCTAGGTTCAAACCCCAGCTCTCCTACCTAGTATCTAGTTTTGGGACTTTAGAAACACACAGCAACACTTACCTTTGCATTCTCCTTCCTAAAACAGATATCGTTACCAGTAATACCTATCATGAGGTGGGCTTGCAAAGAAATGAGCAAGGATGTATCCACTCAAAAATTCGCTTAAACAGCACCAAATACAAGTAAATGCCAAGTGCTTCGCAACCATGAGACTGACAATGCTGTCAGCCCCGTTTCACAGAAGAGTCAGGCACGATGAGGTAGAATCCAAAGTCACACACGGCTCAGTGAGACCATGGAGGGCCCACAAATATGAACGTGCATACTCTGGAACTACAGGCAGAAAGGAAGGTGGCCGAGGAAGCCAGTTTTGCCCTGTTTGGATCTCGCCAACCCCCCCCTTGCTCCTAACTGAACACTCTGAATGGTTTGTTCTCGAAGACTACAGTCACTCTGATAGCACAATCGTTATCCTCAGGTCACCCTTAGGTTCTCCTTCGTGGCCCTGGTATACCAGTTACATAGGTGCGTTCACTTTATCAAGACTCAGCCTGGTGAGAGGTGCACAGGATCATCCTGAGAAACTAGCTGTTGAAGCCATTCTGAGCATCACCTGGTGACACGTGAAGAAGAACTAAAACATTAAAGACCTAAATAACTGCAGGAGGTAATCACCAGTAATTTTGTTCAGCGTGCAAGCAGGATTTGGGTTAGATAGCAGTGGTCCTCACCTGGGAGCGATTTTGCCCCCTGGAGGAGTGGGGGGATATCTGACAATGTCTGGAGACCTTGTGAGTAGCCGCAACCGCACCCTCCTGCAGCCAGGGATGCCGCTAAGCACTAGACAGTGCAGAAGCCACCCACCCACCCATCCACCCTGCACTGGCAAGGAAATACCTGGCCCCCAATGTCAACAATGCCGAGGTCGAAGAGACCCTGTTAGGCAGAACATACTTCCCTCACAGATGCCTGTTAGAATGTTAAGGAGTTAAGTGTTGTGATACCTATGAGACACTTCAGCACAAAGAAGGAAAGATATGGCAATCTAAGAAGAAAATGTGTCAAAACATTAACTATTACATCTAGGTGACGAACGCTGAGTGTTCACCATACCGCTCTTTGTCTTTCTGTGTTGAAAACTTTTCAAAATGAAAGATGAATGAAATCGCTCTAGAAACCCAGGCTGTTGGGATGGGAAGCGAGGGAGGAAAGTTTGGAGAGAAAGCACATCTTGAGCTTTGGCTGGTGACACCGGAGGGGGAGGGGGCCTAGTTGCCATGAAGGTGCCTGCTCCCTCCCCTCCCTGCCCCTTCCCCCCAAAAAAGCTGATCACCTGCAGAGTGTGCTCGATGGCGTTGGGGAAGTTCTTCAGGGTGCAGATGGGGATGGACTTCTCAGGCGGATCCTGGCTAGAGCTGTAGGACTCTGTCAGAAAGGGGATCACCACCTGCACGTTGCCCTTGGTACCCAGTGTGCCAGACTCCAGTAGCGGCTTGCGGTAGTACACACAACGGCGGTCCATGTACATGCCTAAGGAGGATAGGGTGTGTGTGTGTGGGGGGGGCACATGTGTCAGGACAGGAATGTCAACAGAGGATGGAAAGACAGGCATCCCTGATGGCACACATGCACACCACCTCCCCCCGCCCACCTCCTCACCCGCCTCCAAACTCACGGGCATCCACGTTGTCAAGGGCATTGGCCACACCATCCAGGTTTTGGAAGAAATCATCATCATAGATGCGTTCTGTGTCAGGGCCCACACGGTTCTGGTGGCTTGTCACCCGGATGTGCGGATTCATCTGGCGCACAGCTGCAGCGGCTGTGTCAGACTTTAACTTCTAAGGGGGATAAGGGTGGGACAGGGAAACACAGAACTCAGTTATTCATGCATTCACCCAACAAACCTCTACAGGGCCATCCTCCTAAAAATGGGTTTACTTAATGCCTGGGAAAAACCAGGCTCTGAGTTCAGAAGGCTCCCTGATTTAGCAGGAAATAGTCTGTGACAGTACCACATGGCTAGGGCTGTGACAGTAGTGGCAGGGGCTCAGTGGAAAGCGAAGCAATGAACAAATGTAGACGAGAAGCAAGAGGCCACCATCTGTTTCTATGACTACCCAACACCTATTGTTCTTTCCGGTAATAGCACCCAGGCCTGGGGTCCATCCTCTCAAACAAAACAGGATCTTTCCAAAGCCTAGGTCAGTCACATCCCTCCTCTGCTCAAAACCCTCCTCTGGCTTCCCCCTCCACAGAGGAGAAAATGAGTTAGCCCCTACTTCCTCTAGCTCATCTCCTACATCCCACCCCGCCAACAGGATCCTGGCCTAGGGTGCTCTGAACCCAGAAAAGGGGTCTCTACTCCCTTCTACCCTCCAGGTGTGCAGGACTGAGCCCTTTCCTAACCATTATAATCGAAACTGCCAACCTGTCTTCCAGACAGGCCCAACTTCCCTTAGCTTGCTTTGGTTGTTTCCTTTGCACAGCACTCATCAACATTAACTACAAATTTATTATACTGTATTGCTTGCTTATGGTCTGTCCTCCCTCCTTAGAACCTGTGTTTCCTTGCTGTATCCCAAGTGCCGAAAGCGGTGCCTAGGCCAATGACTACCGATGACATCACTGAATGGAAAGGAGAACATCTTTAAAAAAAAAAAAAAAAGGGCAGCCCGGGTGGCTCAGCAGTTTAGTGAGTTTAGTGCCATCTTCGGCCCAGGGCCTGATCCTGGAGACCTGGGATAGAGTCCCAAGTCAGGTTCCCTGCATGGAGCCTGCTTCTCCCTCTGCCTGTGTCTCTGCCTCTCTCTGTGTCTCTCATGAATAAACAAAATCTTTAAAAAAAAAAAAAAAAAGAAAAAAGAAAGGGGAACAGATCCCAGGCAGGCAAACAGGGCACTGTCCCCCATAGAAGGCTTCCCAGCTCGAGCCCCTGAATGACCTAGACTCCATCTGGCAGAGAAGAGTGACCCTAACACAAACGTTCTCCTAGGGAAGGCCTACTGGCAAGATCAACCCTTGGTCGGCATCTGGGAACCTGGATTTCCAGAGGGTTCTCACCAGGCCTTACCTTCTAAGGGCAGCTCACTGTACCTAGACTGCTTATGCAAAGTGTGGTTTCTATTGAACTCCTGCTTTCCTTCTGGGAGGCTGGAATTTGGGTATGTGCCCAGTGGACGGTGCCTACGTGACCAGCCCATAGTACAAACCCTGAGTACTGAGTCTCTAACGAGCTTCCCTGGTTGGCAACATTTCACACGTGTTGTCACAACTTGCTACTGGGGGAGTTAAGTGTGTCCTGTGCGACTCCACTGGGAGAGGAGTCTCGGAAGCTTGTGTCTGGTCTCCCCCAGATGCCTTTTCCCTTTGATTTTGCTCTGCATCATTTTGCTAGAAGAAATCATAACTGTGAATAGGGCTAGAAGATGAGTCCTGTGAGTCCTCCTAGTCAATCATCAGACTTGGGGGTGGTCGGGGGGACCCCCCAACACACTGGCCCAACCAGCACTGATAACAGGTCAAAAAGAAAAAGATGAAAAAATGGTAGATTCAACGCAAGGATGCTCAAGAAATGTTTGCTAAAGGAGTGTCGCAGAGAAACTGAAAGAGCTGAAGGAAAAAGATGGAGAGGCCTCCCTCCTTTCCAGAAAGAATGGAAACAAAAGACAGGAGGAAAGGGAGAGGATAAAATCCCACTCCCTTCTCCTCATTCCACTCACCGTGACATCCCATGGCCGGAAAAGAAACTGCCGGTTCAGATTTGACTTCTCAATAGTGTCCATGTCTGTGACAACAATTTCTCCACCCTCCCCACAGCCCAGCCCAATCATGGCGAAGTTCTTGAGCAGCTCACAGCCAATGGCACCTGCACCCACCTAGAAGGTAGCGAAGAAGACAGATAGAGCCTGGTTGGGGTAACACAGGGGAATGTGACAGTATGCATCACTCCACACTCCCCACCCCCTACCCATGACAGAAGACAACAGGAGAGGTGGAGTGGGGCTTGTGCCACATCCTCAAGTCCCAGGGCTATCAGAAATAACCCAGAGCCATCTGAGGGAAGGCAGCGCCAGAGGAGGAAACAGAAGGACAAACAAGGCTTTCTCTTGAGATAAAAAAATGAGTGGCAAAAGGCACGCAACAGAGTTACAAGAACCAAAAGACCCTCCCTTGGGACGCAGGAGACTCCAGAAGAGGGGGCCAGAGGCCCAGGGAGATGAAGGCAGTGGGTGTCTAAGGGGGTCACACTCACTAGGAAGTACTTCTGTTTGCCCAACTTCTCTTGCAGGTCTGAGCCAAACACGGCCACCTGCCCATCATAACGGTTCTGGCGCTGAGGAATGCGAAGGGAGGAGGGTCAGAGTGTGGGGGGAGCCTCGCCAGAAATGCCCCCAATGACATCTTCCCCATGGGCCCCACTCCCATACCGGGTGGCACTTGTCTTCTGTGAGGGCCTCTTTGTCCTCAGGGAGACACTCCAGGGCATCAAAGTACAGCCACTGCATGATGGGCATAAACTTCCCAGAGCAGGCCTGCGGGGTGGGGAGGAGGAAGCGGTCAGTGGTTAATTGAGGCAGATGGACAGTAAGTGATGGAATCAGGGACAGGCCTGGGCCACTGTTGGCCCTGCCCTTCCCCACTGTGCTGACCTTCATGACCTCCTGGGCAGCCAGGCCCCCAATGAAAGCGTTTATAGGGGCCAGATCACCAGCAGCCACATAGGCCAGCTTTCGGATGAGGTCCTCATCCAGGCTGTCCTGCTGCACTGCTCGCAGGGCTCGAGCATTCACGGCCCGTGCCAAGGCCACCAGCTCTGTTGCATCTTCCTGGTGGGGCAGGAAAGACCAAGAAGACCTCAGTCAGGCCACTGTGGGAAGAGGGATTGGGGGGGATGCAAAAGGAAGGGAGAGCAGACAGGTAGAGGCATACATAGGTCACTGGGCCTGGCTGGCCCACCCACTCACCCACCTCATTGCGGGGCCGAGGGGGCCGGCCATGCTGAGCACAGAACTGGTGTAAGGCCTGGAATCCAAGGTGCAGCTGGGCAGGGCGGGAGTACTTGGCAAAGTCTGTCATCACAAAGTCAGGCTCTGCCAGTGAGGCCAGCAAGGATTTCTGTGGGGGATGGGACATCAGAGCCTAGAAATGCCCAGGACCAACCCCTCCCCACCCCCACTACCCACCACACTCACAAAGCTGATCTTCTTAGGTACTTTGACCTGACTGACAATGCCTCCACGGATATAATCGGAGAAGTTGGAGGTGTCACAGATGCTAAAGGTGTAAGGACCTAGGTAGAGGAGGAAACTGTCAAGCTACCGGCCCTCCCCTAAAACCCACAATACCCCCAAGATAAGGCAAACTCCATCCCTGACCCAGCTCAGTCATCAGGAGCCAACTCTCCACCCCAGGTCCTGCTGGGACATCAGAAACCATGTCCCCTCTGCCCAAGACACAGGCTTGCAACCCCCTTGGGCCCTTGGACCCAAGTCTATACTAGAAGACATTCTCTGCCCCTGTCTACATCAGCTTAGACAGGAAGTGGATCGTCTCTGATCTGCTCTGTTTAAACACCAAAGACCTTCCCCCCCGCTTAGCGCAGACGCCAAGGACCTATTCTCCTAGGAATAGCTCAAACACCAGACAGTACCTCTACCCCATGCCCACCAGCTCTGGTTGGACCCAGGGGACTCTGTCCTGGTTCATCTCAGACACCCAGCATGTGTCTTTCTCCCCTCGCTCAGAGCCCAGGGACATACCTCCTACCACCCCTGATTCCTCCTACCACCCCTGATTCCTCCATGGCCTTAGCTCACCCAAGACTTTGATCTCCATGGGCTGACTTCCATTGAGTTCAACCATGCCCTGTACTTCTGAAAAGGAGACATAGTCGCCACTCTCAAACCCATGTCGGGCCTCATCCAGGCAGGTGACCACACCGGGGCTATCCTGATTAAAGGAGGAGTGAACCTCAGAGGCAGACTCAGGGTACCAGGAGCAGACAGAAGGCCTGCTGCTGCCCATTGGCATTCTAGGACCCCTGAGGCTCATCTCCTTACCTTAGTGACCATAGAAACCATAGCACTGAGTGGCTGCTCCCCATTGGAATCTGTGAGGATCATTTCCTCTCCAAAGTCACAGAAGAGCTGCCTGTAAAGGGAGGCAACAGGGCTGAAGCCCCAGAGTCCCATGCTCATGGGGACCGGACATATCCCTTGAGATAGAACAAATACTTGCTGAGCAAATTCAGTCCATCACTGCTGGGAATCACACAGCACTCATGTTACGTGGGGAGGGGTGGACACACAGAATCTGAAACCCGGGTGGCCAAGGGGCAAGGCAATGAGAGCTTAGGGGTCTTGGCGCAGGCCTGGCAAGGGTCGGGGGATGAGGATAGGGGCACTCACCCAAACAGGCCCCGTGTGTCTGCCACCACCAGCTTGATACCACGGCTGTGACAGAACTCACCGACCCGCAGCTGGTCCTCCAGGGGGGTGTTGGTGAGGACCACCACCTGTGGAGAGGTGGAGGCTCAGGACAAGGGCCCAGCACTGGGGCAAGAGGGAGAGAATAATGCAGGAAGGCCGGAACCAGGGGGGACTCAGAAGAGTCCTTAAAGCTTTCACAGAATTATCTACTATGGTTCCGTGGATACTGTCTCCCAAAGCATCTACTACGGATCACATTCGGCCAGGGTGAAACCCAGCAAAAAGAAATGCGAATCCCTACACCAGGGCGGGCAAGGTAGCAGACAAGGTAATGAGGCAGCCAGGAGGGGAGAGTGTAGAGAGGAGCTGACTCATTTACGCATCAACACCCACTGCTGCCCGCCTACAGGCCTGCCTTGCCCTGGGAGACACAGAAGTAAACCTCCCTTCACAGCCAAAGTCTGAGCTCACTCCTACCACACCCATTTGCTTCCAATTCTCCAGACAATGCCTGCTGAACCAGGTACCTTGGGACTTTTCTTTCTACCCGAATGCTCACCCTTGCCCACCAGGGTGAGCTCCTACAACTACTTCAGGTTCAGCAGCAGGGTCCGGCCACTGGGATGCCCCAGGGCACAAACTCAGCTCCCATAGCTCCTCTTTCGGGCTCAGAGTTTTTATTTAACAAATAACCAGATGGCCCTTATCATGCACCAGCTGCTATTCTAAGCACTTAGCCCTCACAGAAACTCTACAAAGTAGGTACTACTACCGGTCCCAAGTCCACAAACAAGAAAAAGAAAACAAAGCAGAAGAGATCAAGTGACCTGCCTGAGATCATACTAATAGAACTGGAGACCCACTCAAGGGCAGTCTGGCTCTGGCCTGTGCTCATAATCACTACGCTCTATGGCCTGCCCATTCACACCCCTGCCCTCCGAAAAAGCAGGTCCAGGGTCTAAAACCCACCTGCATCTCCAGTGTGAAACCTGGCACACAGGCTGGCCCATTTAATAGAGAACAAATGATCAAAGGAAAAGTGGGTTTGGAGAAAACTGGGCAGGAGGCTGGGTGGTGTGCAACCCCCCACTGCGCCCAAGGTACCTGAAAGCCACTAAGGAAGTCCTCGACCAGAGGCCCAGTGTAGGCACTGACAGGCACATAGCTGTTGAGCTCAGCGAGGCGGGGCTGTGAGACCTCAGCCCGATTTTTACCGATGTCCTCCTCCCGCAGGTAGAACTGCAAAGGGGAACCAGGGAAGAAGGGAGTGGCAGTCGAGTCTGGGGGTGGGGGACCAGCACCTCAGCAAGGGAGAAGGACTAGCAAGAGGTACCTGGGAGGAGAGGTCAGCCCACTGGGCAGTGCCCTGGTCATGTAGGGTGACAGCCTTGACCCCGCCAAGGATGATGTTCTTGGCAATCTCCACGCCCAGGCCCCTCAGGCCTGACACCAGTACACTCGATGTCTGGAGCCTCTTCATTGCCTCATGGCCCAACACATACCTGAGGGGTTGGGGGGTGTTCCAGGTCAAGGTCTCGTCCTCCAGACCCAATCCTCCCAGTGCCCCTCCCAGTGCCCCTCCCCGTGCTTAGCCCAATTGAGGCCCCACTTACAGCTGCCGAGAGTAAAGGCCCTCATCTATGTCTGCTTCGCTGCCGTTCTTCGCCATTCCCTAGAGACAGAGGAGAAGAACAGGTTTGGGTAGAAACAGAGGAGGGCGTGGACAGATGCACGGTGATACCGAAGGCTCTCCCACCCACCACTCTCACTACCCTAACCTGCCAGGGTCCAGGAAGGAGACACTTACGTTGGTTGGCACCGAGGGCACTTCGGACAACACGGAGTGGGCAGGGGAACAGTTAGAACCCGGCTTTGGATCAGGCCCGGACACGCGACGTTTCTTGGACAGCGGCGAGCTGGACATCTGGAAGGGAAAAGGAGTATCAGAGGTGAGCCTAGGGCATGTAGGTATTACAGTTGGTTAGTGGTGACTGTAGGGGAAGGGAAGACTTAAGGGCTGGTATCTCCATTTTACAGAAGAGGAGGCAGGTACAGAGAGGTGAGGTGACTTGCCCAGGGTCACACAGCTGTCAGAGCTAAGATCTGAACCCAGGTGGTCTGGCTTGCAATCCATGCTGCTGACCACTAGGCCATTCGCCTTTCTCCCCAGCCCAGCATGAGGGAGAGACTCCAGTCCTGCGGGGTGAGAGGAGTGACAAGAAGAATGTCCTTGTGGGAAAGTCAGAGGAGGGTGTCAGCTCAGGTCAGACCCTGCCACTCTTTGACAGACCTCATTCAAGCCCCATTGGCTCAATTGCCTCACCTGTGCAAAGGGCTAACAGTGCCACTTACCTACCCCACGGAGTTGCCGAAGTGATGAAAGAGAGCCCAGACCACAGAGCCTGGCACAGAGCAGGCAGGCAACAAAAAGCAGCCGTTCTCCTCCCCCTTAACCCCCGTGACAGGGGTGCAGGAGGGAAATGTGGCTTAGACTTCCATCAGGGTAGCATGATGGCAGGAGACACCTTGCCGGAGACCCAGTACCCGGAGGGGCTTGGGGAAGAGGGTTTTCCAAAGCCCCCTCCCCCCACCCAGCTCTGGGAGGGGAAAGGCCCAAGCCAATAAAAAAGGTCATGGGAAGAAAAAATACACACTTTTGCCTGTGGAGTCCCTTAAACAGGTTAACAATAATGGCAGATGAATATTTATTAGGAATCCTCCCAGTGCCAGATGTCACGCTAAGCCTTGCTTCACTTTGTCCTTAAGGCATCTCCGTGAGATCTGGACTACCATCAATAACATCCCCCAACTCAGAGTTGAGGGAAAAAATTCACTTGGGGACATTTGGTGATTCGACCAAGGTTCCCATAAACACAGTGGCCAAGCAGAGCCCAAGACAGGATCTGCTGACCCTGAAGCCTAGGCTGCTGCCTGAGGTTATCACATTTCATCCCCTCGATGGTCCCGGCCCTGCAAGGCAGGGCTGAGCACCTTTGCCAGACAAATGAGAAAACCTGAGCTCGTGAGGTTGAGCTAACCTGCCAGGCATCACACACTGGGTCCCAGAGACAGAACAATGGAGTCTGCTGTGGGAGTGAGATCTGTGTATGACCAGATCCCCATGCCAGAGACAACAGGACCCTCAATCATTTCCCCTCGCCACCGATGCTCTCCCCACTGTAAGCCACCTACACTGAGACTTTCCTGACCCCCAAACACACCGAACACGCCCATGGTACCCAAGATTCCATCTTGGCACCTGTCACACTCTCACACTAACCAGGAGAACAGAAGCTCCCTATTATCTACCAAGAGCTTACTGCCCGTCAATCACAGGGTAAAGGGCTTTGTCTAATCCCAACAATGCCCACGAACGAGATAACCTCATGCCCACATCACAAGTAAGAAAACAAAGGCTCAGAGAGAGAACTCAATCACTTGCCCACAGTCATGCAGCTGGTGCGGGCCTGTTTGCCAAATGCCTCCCGGGAGAAGAGAGTCAGGACCAAGCTCAGGGCCCAGCCCATAGAGCTAAGGGATGAGGTGTGAGGAAGGAGGACCCAGAAGGCAGGAGGCTGGCTAGGACCCTGGAGCCAATCAACCTAATTACTGGGAATGCAAAGCACCAACCTAGACAAGAAAAAGTTGGTGAATTAGTATGGAGACAAAAGCAAATCATGATTTTTCCATTCACTGACTCTCTGACCTGGGGAAGGGATCTCATTTACTCAGAGCCCTACTTTCTCCAAAAGCAGGAACAAACAACTATCCTCAAGGGGCTGCTGGGAAGGGTAAAAAAAAAAAAAAAAAAAAAAAAAGCCTACTTCTGTGGTCAAAACTCAGCAACTTGAAGACCTAAGTAAGATCCTCCCTGGATACCTGCAGTGGCCTCTGTTACTCAGTTATCTCCTTGTCTTGTCACTGGTTTGCTCATCTGGGACATACCATCTCTCTTGCTTCCTAGATCAGAGATGATCCAGGTCCAGAGAGATCTTTAATATCTGCATTTTTTTACCTTAGGATTCCTGTTGCTGCCAGCAAGGGTCTAAGCAGGATTTGGGTGACTGTTGCAGAGATTTCAATTGCAGAGATTCGGAACAGCCCAGTCTCAAGGCAAGCAAGAGGATTCTGGGGCAGAAACCCCAGAAAGGAGCTAAAGATCCCCCATTTCTCCCTCAACATATGCTCAGGCCCCAGTAGGATGCACGTACTATCCATTGTTCAACAAAGCTGAACTGGGCTTAGTGAGTTTCAGAACTTGCCTGAGGTCTCCAAACTAGTGATTCTGAAGCCTGAACATTCTCTACCACCCAAATCAGAGAAGGTTTGAGGGAGGAGTCCTGGAGCAGGTTTGAGAGGGGGCGGGCACAGGGTCAGGTTATCAGGAATAGAGAAGTTAGGGAACAGGATGCTGGGGCCTGTCAAGCCTCCTGGGAGGGATTAACTGAGAAGTCCCTGGTAACATAAAAGAAAGAAGTCAGGAGATAGTTGTTTGAGCCCATGGAGGCTCAGAGGGAGACGGAAGAGGGGGTTAGAAGTCATGGGGGGAAGGCAGGACAGAGCCAGGCCAGGTCGTTAAGACGCCTATCTAGCTCTTTGGAAAGAATCTTTTAGGGGAAGGCCAGGAAATTGCACTAGAGGCCCCCTGAGGCTGCAGGGAGGTAGGAGGGCAGTAGCTGAGCCCCATGGAAGCTACACAGGGGATGGGTGGGGGATTCTGGGGCCCAAGAAGGCCACAGGAAAATGCTAGGGCCTGCAGGGAGAGGTGCTCTCCATCAGGAGGATGCTAGGGCCCTAGTGGTCTCTGTAAACGGATGCTGTTGGCACAGAAAAACCTCTCACCAAAAATAACAGGGACACGTAGGAAGAGAAGAACCTATGACATCAATGTCAGAGTCGCAGAAGGCTATGAAGGCAAACGTGGAGTCCTAGGGTAGAGTTTGGGAAGGATTTCTAATGGAGCACAAAGGCCTTGTGATAGTATCTCTGACTGGTACATGCTAGGTACACCAGCTGCTTGACAGAGTGGAAGGGGAAGGCTGAGCCCAGACGGTTCTGGCCCTAAAAAGTTCGGTAAGCAGATACCAGCTAGGTCTCCAAGTAGGGTTGGGTTTCTCTGACCAATTCTGTGGAATCCTATGGAGGCTCTGAGAGTAGACACTGAGAAGGGGATTGTCTACTCTGACTGAGGACAACTGGGCCTGTTGGGGGAAGGGACATCTACATCTGACAATGATGCTGAGATCCTACAAACCTAAAGCCCTCTAACTGATGCTGGGGACCTTGAAAGACTCCGAGGGCAGATTCTGGGGCCTTATGTGAGGTTAAGAGATCTGTGTGAGAAGCTGCAATCCTGGTTGGCTTTTGAAGGCAGAGGCTGAGTGAAGGGTGGGGTTTGAGGTGAGTTTGATAGAGAGAGCTAGAAGGCAACAGGGTCTGCAAGGGCAGCTGCTGGCAGACTGATTGGTGATGGGAGAATTATGTATCCAAACAGTTCTGCCCTGGTATCTGGTCCTCTGGGAGGCTCTGAGGGAGCATCCCAGGAGTTAGAGGAGTGTGTAATCAGGAAGATGCCAAGGCTCACAAGAGGTAGTCTCTGAAAAGAATACGGAGACCATGAAACAAGGCATTCCCTTAGAGTAAAAAGTCTGTAAAAGCAAATACTAAGAATTAAAGAAAATCTTAAAGGTAATTGCAAAGGAGAACCTCTGACTAGAAAGGCCAGACCCAGAGGGCTTTCTGATGGAAGATGCTAGGGCCAGGTTGGGGTTATAGATGTGAAGGAATCTCTGACACGGAAGCCAGGCCCAAATCGTCTTTCAAAGTCTAGTTTCCTTGGAAGTTCTGAGGGCAGAGAATGCCTGTGAGTTGAGGGAGCGGTCTGAAGGAATATACTAGAGAGGACTTACAGAAATGAAGGCCCTCCCCGGGGTCTAACCCCTCTTGGAAGTGAGCAAACACTGAGGAACTAGGAGGGCCTGAAAGAAGATTCTGGGGTAGGGCTTTAAGCATACATTGGTGGGGGGCTTCCAACAAAAATGCCAATCCCTTAAGTCTCTACAGGCGATTGAGGGGCGTTCTGACCTGCGATACAAGGTTCTGGATAGGGTTCCGGTCCCTGACTAGGGATACTAGGCCTGAGTCTCTAAACCCAGATCTCAGGGGGTCTGACCCCAAGGTCAGATTTCGGAGGTTAAGGGCTGGTCCAGGATGGGAAATGTCGACCCCGCCCCAAAATCTACCCCCCTCCACACGAATCCCTAGCATCCGAGTCACCACCGCCCATCCCGGCATCAGCCTGGCCCAGCACCGACCCAGGCTCCTCCAATGCTTCCCGAAACCCTTGCCCCGGCCAAGGCGCTGAGAAAGGCCGTTTGTTACCAATGCCGGTTCCCCGGGTCGCGCCGCCGCCAACTCCTCTAGGAGCCGAAGCCAAGCCCGGCCGCCACCCTCCTTCTCCTCCTCCTCCTCCTCCTCCCCGCCGCCTGGGCCGCGTAGAATCGCCGCCGCCTGGGCCGCCTTCTCCTCCCCCGGCGGTAGTACTTGTGCTCGTCCCTGCCACCTCCTTCACCTCCGCCGCCGACACAAGATGGCGACCGCTGAGCCCGGGGCCGGGACAAAACCTTGAGCCCCACCCCCCAGGAACCCGGATGCAAGAAGGCCGCGCCTATTCATGAATCATGTATATGGTCCCGGCCCATCTGTGACTCATTCGAAGAGGAAGAGCTCCACCTGGTGGCAAAGGTGGCAGTAACTATGAAAACAGGTAAAAAAAAAAACCACCAAAAAACGCAGAGGCCACGCCACATGGAACGTGAATAATGAATATATTGTTGTATCCAGGCTGCCAAGGAAGCGAAGAAGGGACCTCAAGGCCACACTTCCTGATCATGAATTATGCACGAGGCCGGGTGGTAGGACTAACTCCCTGCAACCTGAAAGCCAATGTTAAAACATGGAAGCCACGCCCCATTGCTCATGAATAATTAATAACTTCACAGCAGCCCGGAAGCCAAGGAGATTAAGGCCACATCTTTTCATGAATAATGCATGAGGCCCGGTGGGCTGGAACAAAAGATACAGGTCCTCCTACTGCTGCATCTAATACCCTGTAAGCAGGGAAAAAGGGCTACCACAGGGAAAACACACTCCCTTGGCTCATAAATAATGAATAATGCTGCTGCTGCAGCGGCTCAACCTGGAAACTCAGAGAGGTCAAGAAAGGTCCCACCTAGTTACTTATGAATTATGTACGAGGCTGGATGGACAGAAACACTCAAGACAGCCCTAGCTACTGGAGATTATAGTACTCCAGCCAAGGCAACACAGCCACGCCTTCCTATTCATGAATAATGAAAACCGATACTGCAGAGCCACAGGGGAAACCCAGGGGAAGTGTAGATGCCTTCTCCCCACCCCTGACTAACTGCACAGGAACCAGGGCTGTCTTGGTCCAACGGAATCCAGACTCACTAATATGACTTTGGCAGGTGCTTCAGTTTCCAAAACTGTAAAATGGGGCTGGAAATAGAACCCATTTACCTCATAAAGGCAAAATGTGCTATTATGAAAATCAGAGAATATGGATTAGGGAGTGAGCTGGCAATGCTGACACAGGGCGCTGTTTAATTAAAGTATTATATAATAACATAAAAGAACTATGTAAATATATATTTATATTAATATAAAACTGGTTACGGGTGAGAGTATACTCAGCCACCAGAGAAACCCCCAACTGGGAGCATTATTTAAAAAACAATGTCTTAACCAGACAATGAAATATCATTCAGCATTAAAAAGAAAAAGAGGGATGCCTGGGTGGCTCAGTGGTTTAGTGCCTGCCTTTGGCCCAGGGTGTAATCCTGGAGTCCCGGGATCGAGTCCCACATCAGGTTCCCTGTGTGGAGCCTGTTTCTCCCTCTGCCTCTCTCATGAATAAATAAATAAAGTCTTTAAAAAAAGAAAAGAAAAAGAAAACAATGCCTTGAGTCAACCAACCACAGAAGGACAATGGAAAACAGAATGCTAAAGCCTCCAATGTCTACTGAATAGGTAAGATGGATAGAGGACCAGGTCACGAGAGATACAACTATATACCAAAGCCTCAGGTACACAATAAACACCCAATACACTTCTCTCAAATAATAATAGATCATATTTAACAGATCACGTATTATGGTGATGTGTTCTTCCCATGCATTGTGCCACTGTTCTCAGGAATGCAGAGCAGGAAATTGGTTCCTTCCTGGCCTTCAGGTCTTAGCTCAAAGGCGACCTCCTTAGAGAGTTCTTGAACCCTCACAAAAATCATTTCCACCCACCTACAACTGGCTGTGTGACCAGGGGCTAGACATTTTGCTTTTCTGGGCCACCGTTTCTCCAGTCATAAAATGAGAACAATAGTAACCTACCTTGTGTGATGGGAGTTTAAGTGAGTAAATAGGCAGAAAAGGCTTTGAACAGTGCCATGCACAAGTGCTATATGACTAACATCAGTAGTAGTATATGCAATTAAAGTGGTGGTGGAGGGTACATTACGGTATTTGATTAAGACTACAGACTCTGGAACTAGATTGACTGATGGGGTTTGAATCCTGGCCTAGCCACTCACTGACTAAGTAAGTTTAGGCAAATTACTTAGCCTCCCAGTGTCCCAGTTTCCTCATCTATAAAATGGGGTAATAATAACCTATCTCCTAGGATTGTTGTGGGGATTAAATGGGCTAATAAAGTGTGAAATGAGTGTAAACTCATCTGATCATTATTGTGCCCATACACATTTTCAGGCTCACAGAAAGATCTGCCAAAGATCACAGGGCTTGGCAAGGATCGATGGGATTTGAATCTAGAGCCTTTGTGGATAATCTGGAATTACTGGGCCATAAGGAATGAACAATGTAGGAGGCCTCGTCCCTTTGGTTGACTTAAGGCTTAAATCTTGGAACCTGTAAGGGAAAGCTAACAGCGGGTCATGCAGGTGAAACTGCAAAAGCTACGCCCCTCATGAATTATGCACAATGCCCCTACAAAAGCCACAGAAAACTCGGGGCGCTACTCACCTTTACGATTAATCAATGAGTTCTAGTTTGCCCGGGAGACTGCAGAATGCCCGTTCAGCACATCCCTCCAGCACGCTGATCCGCCCCCTCGTGAATAATTCACAAGCCGATACTTCCAGCGGACCAGGTGTGAAAGCGGCAAAAATGGGCTTCCTTAGCAATCCCACCTCCTCATGAATAATGAAAAAAGCCGCGACCAACGGAGGCCCGGTAGCACGCCGTCCCCTCGGGAAGAGCCCAGCACACTGGGTTCCAGCGTCCCTTCAACAGCCTGGGCTGGGGGGGTCCCTCTCCCTAAAAACGTGTGGGCCCCGACGTGTCCGGTCGCCTCGCCGCGAGTACCTAAGCGCGGGGGGACCTCATCATAAAACTAGAGGTCACAAAGGCCACAGATACATCCACAATGCCACGTCGGTCCCGAACGTTTCCTCTGTCATAGGACCTTGCTTGAAACAAGCTCTCCCCAAATTCCGCCTGGACTTCGGGAACCTCAAACTTCGCTTCTCCCTTTGGAGAGCACCTCCATATCCTGCCTCATGGACAGAGAACTCATACACGGACCTTAAGGGTCTCCTCAAACATCCCCCTAACGCCTGCCTCCGAGGGGTATATAAATCCTGCCTCCCTCCCAGTGATACTCCTTAAAACAGACTCAAAATACTATCCTGGGGTCCCCAAATGCCACTTCCTAAGGGACCACTCGAACACAACCACCCCTAAACGCCACCCCGGGCCCAGAGCCTCCAAATGTGCCCATCAGGGGATCCCCCAAATTGAGTCCCCTCCCCCAAATGCTGTCTAGGGTTTGGGGGCACCGTGCTCCAGCTCACCCCCTGCGCCGGGCGGAAGCCTCGCCTTCCTGCTGGAGATGAGCCGAAGCCACGGGGCAACGGAAGAGCAAACCACCTCCGTCGTACAAGAGCCAGAGTTTGCGCGGAGCTCGGAAGCGCGGGGCCTTGAAGGGCCCCCAGTTTGGGACGTACCACAGATGCTTAGCTAGAGGGGCGCCCGCCTCTGCTCCCGTGCTGTCGGCGCCCGTGTCAGACCCAGACACCCCTACGGGCTGTGGTACGTCCCTATCGCGCGAGGCATGCTGGGGGTGGTAGTCCTGTCTGGCCCGTGCCTGGTGCACGTGGTGGGCTACAGCGCCCAGAGTATGGGAGAATGTAAACCCTGACTGTGGAATTCCCGGAGCTGCGCTCTGGGGGATTGAAAAAGGATGTGGAACATGGGGTACCTCCAGATGTAAAGGCACACCCATCCTACGGATGGGAAGACTGAGGCTCAGGTAGCCAAGGAGTTCATTCACTTGACATTTATGGAGTTCAAGCTGTGGGCTAGGTGCTAGGGATTCTTTCCCTGCCCTCACGGAGCTGATGTTCTTGCGAGAGAGACCAGAAATATGGCAAATAAGTAAAACTTAACAGTTTTGCATATAAATACTTATTATAATAGATATATGTGACTGTATAGTATGAATTATATGTAATAAAATATGCATATAAATACTACTTATTGACATAACATGATAGTGTCAATATGTAAATAATTTACCTCTGTATGTGATAAATGTCTTATATACATTGTGTGTATTCTATATTCATATGCGAATATATAATTAAGTACACATGTAAATACGTGTTGTATATATGTATGTGACAACTGCCAAGTGCTATGGAGAGAAATAGAACAAGATCAGGGGAAATCTGGGGGTTGTCTGTATTTTTAGTGTGGTCAAAGAAAGCCTTGCTGAGGTGGTGATGTTTGAGCAAAGGTGTTTAACAGAAAATATCTTTATCACCCTATCCCAAATTCTGCATCTCATATCCTGTCAATAACCACCAAATTTATTCATTTGAAAAAGATTTCTTGCATGCCTACTAAGTGCAGAACACTGGGAATGTAGCAAAAAACATGAAGGAGGGGATCCCTGGGTGGCTCAGCGGTTTTGCGCCTGCCTTAGGCCCAGGGCGTGATCCTGGAGTCCTGGGATCGAGTCCCACATCAGGCTCCCTGCATGGAGCCTGCTTCTCCCTCTGCCTGTGGCTCTCTGCCTGTGGCACTCTCATGCGCGTGCTCTCTCTCTGGTGTCTCTCATGAATAAATAAATAAAAATCTTAAAAAAAAAACATATGAAGGAGATTGCCCTTGCAACAGTCGAGAACACTCTTCAATCAGATCTTTTCCTTCCTATTTATCTTCTGCCACCCCTCAGAGAGACCTCCCCTGAAACTCCATGTAAAGTGGTCAGGGACCGCCTCTCTGAGGAAGTGGCATGTGAAAAGTGAGGAACCAGGCCATGTGTCACATGGGGGAAAACATTCCAGACCAAGGGATCATCAGGTGCAAAGCCCGAGGCTGTAGTTTTCTTGTCTGAGTAAGAGTGCAGAAGTCTGTGTAGTCAGAGAAGAGTGAGGAGCAAGGAAGGGAAAACACTGGTCATGAGATCTGAGGCCATGTGTGTCAAGGAGGGTATTATAAGCCTTAGAATAAACAGGCTGGCTGCTCTGTGTGGAGAGAGAACAAACTAAGGGGAAAGATGGGAGCAGAAAAACCAGCGGAAAGGCCACTGCAAGAGCCCAGAAGTGCAGAGAAAGGATCAGACCAAGATGGTAAAAGGTGAAAGTGGAAGTGGTGAGGAGGGATTTGATTTTGGATTGATTTTGAAAGCAGAGATGCCAGGACTTGCCAAGATATCAGAGGACATGAAAAGTAGAGAGGAATCCTGGCTGACCCCCAGAGTAATTAGCCAGAGCATCTGGGAGGATGGAGTTGTCTTCAACTGACATGGGAAATACTGTTACGATCAGGTGTGGGGTAAGATGAGGAGTTTGGTTTTGGATGTGACATTTGAGATGAATATTGGACATCCAAGTTGTGGTATGTGTTGGTCAAGTGAACAATTGGGGACCAGGTGTGAAATTCAGGGGATGGAGGGAGGTCTGGGGCTGGAGATACAGATTTGGGGACCATCAGAGGTGACAGCTGAAGCAATGAGTGTGGCCGAGTTCTTTGAAGAATTAATTGCCTTCAAATAAATCAGTGGGAGGAACTGAGGCAGGATTTGGACTTTCCTAAGTGAGAGGGAAGAGCATTCCAGCTGGAGGGAACAGCTTGAGCAGAAGCCCATGGAGGTAAGAAAACAGGAAAAGGAGAGAGAGGGGGAGATGGAGGTGAGAAAGAATTGTACCATTTCGCTTTGCCTCCAGCCACATATGAGAATGTCTGCTTGTTCACAGCCTGAGTGGATTGCCAAGTCTTTGGATGTTTGCCAATCTGTTGTAATTACAATTTGAATTTCTCATAGTAGGAGTGAGCTTGGGCATCTTTTCATAGATTTAAAAGTATTTGTGGTTCTTGTTTGGGGAAATTTTGTTTGTGTCCTTTGTTTATTTCTCTTGGGCTGCTGTACATCTTCATGGATTTTTAGGGACTCTATTAACCTTTTTTGTTTTTTTTAAAAGATCTTATTTAATGGGTGATGGGCACTGAGGGTGGCACTTGACAGGATGAGCACTGGTTATACTATATGTTGGCTAATTGAACTCCAATAAAAAATATAAGTAGGGCAGCCCCGGTGGCGCAGTGGTTTAGCGCCGCCTGCAGCCCGGGGTGTGATCCTGGAAACCCAGGATCGAGTCCCACATCGGGCTCCCTGCATGGAGCCTGCTTCTACCTCTGCCTGTGTCTCTGCCTCTCTCTTCGCTCTCTCTGAATGAATAAATAAACAAATCTTTTTAAAAAATAAATAAATATTTAATTTATTTATTCATGAGGGACACACAGAGAGAAGCAGAGACACAGGCAGAGGGAGAAGCAGGCTCCATGCAGGGAGCCTGATGCGGGACTTGATCCTGGAACCCTGGGATCACGCCCTGAACCAAAGACAGACACTCAACCGCTGAGCCACCCACCCAGGCTTCCCATTAACCTTTTTTGGTTTTGTTTTTTTTTCTCCTAGCCTTTTTTTTAAAGTGAGAGTGATTTGAACAGTTGTGTGTGTCTTTATTCATGCTTTTGAGTCCTGGTATATGTCAAACCCTGTTTTAGGCATTAGGGACATGGTGGTGAGCAACACAAGACCAAAGTCTCTTCCCTCATGGAGCTTTTGTTCTGATGAAGGAGACAATATAGAAAAGGGGGAAAAATATATGGAGAGGATGTTAGAAGTTGAGAAGTGTTATGGAGAAAAGTAATGCAAGGAGCAGAGCCTAGGGATCCCTGGGTGGCACAGCGGTTTGGCGCCTGCCTTTGGCCCAGGGCGCGATCCTGGAGACCTGGGATCGAATACCACATCGGGCTCCCGGTGCATGGAGCCTGCTTCTCCCTCTGCCTGTGTCTCTGCTTCTCTCTCTCTCTCTCTGTGTGACTATCATAAATTAAAAAAAAAAAAAAAAGGGGAGCAGAGCCTAGGGAGTATGGTGGGGGAGGGTTTGGAATTTTAAATAGGGTAGCCAAGGCAGGCCTCATTAAGGAGGTGACATTTGAACTTTCAAATGGCATGTCTCCTTCAGTCTGAAACAGTTCTTCAGTCTTCCCTTGACCTTCATGACCTTGACATTTTTGAAGATGACAAGCCAGGAATTTTGTAGCATGTCCCTCAGTTTTTCTGTCGGATGCTTCCTTGTGGTTAGATTCAGGTTCTGCATTTGGGGTGGGAATATCACAGAAGTATCGCTGACTCCTCATTTCATTCTATCAGATGGCTCATTATTTTAGTACTGGTAAGGTTTGCATGTTCCCTTCATTAAGCTGCTATCTGCCAGGTTTCTCTACTGTAAAGATATTCTTGTTCCCTTTGGAATTAACTAATATATATTTCATAGGGAGATACTTTGAAATTGCAAACATCCTGTTCCTGATCAAAATGTGACCCACTGACTGCTACTATAACCACTAGCTTTAGCATCTATACATTTTTAAAAAAGATTTTTATTTATATATTTGTGAGAGTGAGAGAGCATGAACAGGGGGAGGGACAGAGGGAGAGGGAGAAGCAGACTCCCCACTGAGCAGGGAACCCAAGACCTGAGTCAAAGGCAGATGCTTAACTGAGCCACCCAGGCGCCCCACACCCATAAATTTTCTACCTCTATCATTGTTGACAATTATTAGTATTATTAGTTGACATTCTACTGTAAAGAATAATATTTCCCTTCCTTTCCAAGTATTTACTCTTTCACCCATTAATTTATGTAAGTATGGAAGTGCTTTTTCTGTGTTTCAGATGCTTATGTTTTGTTTACTTTGGGTCTGTTAACATAGAGAACTACATTCATAGCCTTTTCTGATGTTGACCCAATTTTGCATCCCTGGGATAAATCCTATTTGATCAAAACACGTTTGCTGGGACACCTGGGTGGCTCAGCAGTTGAGTGCCTCCCTTCGGCCCAGGGCATGATCCTGGAGTCCCCAGGATCGAATCCCACATCGGGCTCCCTGCATGGAGCCTGCTTCTCTCTCTGCCTGTGTCTCTGCCTCTCTCTCTGTGTCTCTCATGAATAAATAACATCTTTTAAAAAACAAAACATGTTTGCTAAATATACTACTGGATTCATTTAGCGAAGATTTTGTTAAAGATTTTTACATCTATAGATATAAGTGAAATGGGCTTGAAATTTTCTTGTATTATCTCACCTGCCTCAGGAATAGAGATTACACTAGCTTCATAAAATAGACATCTTTTCTTCTTTTTCTAATACCTGGAACAACTTTTATAAGGTAGCAGTTAACTAACTATTCCTTGGGAGTTGGGTAAATCACACCTATAAAAACCATTTGTCCCCCCCTTTTTTTTTGGTGGGAAGAGGAAAGCTTTTGACTACTGTTTCAATTTATTACTTTTTGCTCCATTCAACTAATCTGTTTCTTCATGGACCAGTTTTGGCATTTTATATTTTTCTAGAAACGTATTCATTCCACCTAGATTTTCAGATATGTTCCTTCTTTTTATTTATTTATAAAAGATTTCATTTATTTATGACAGAGAGAGAGAGAGAGAGGCAGAGCCACAAGCAGAGGGAGAAGCAGGCTCCATGCACTGGGAGCCCGATGTGGGACTCGATCCCAGGTCCCCAGAATCATGTCCTGGGCCGAAGGCAGGCGCTAAACCGCTGAGCCACCCGGGCATCCCCTGTTCATTCTTTTTAAATGCTCTGTTGCATTTGTAGTATGTTCTCCTTCTTAATTTTGTATTCGGTGCTTGCTTGCATTTTTGATCTTTAATTGATCAGTCTTGCCAGAGGTCTGTCTTTCCTCTTATTTTTGTTTCAAAGATTTTACCTTTGATTTTACTAATCTGTTGTTTCCCTATTTCATCTATTTCTACTCTTATTTCCTTGCTTCGTATTGGTTTGCTCTGGTGGTCTTTTTCCAATTTCATGTACATATGATAAAATGCTCAGATTTTAATTGTACAGCTTGAATTGTACATACACACCCATGTGACGAGTACCCTAGTCAATCAAGGTCTAGAACCTTCTCATTATTCCAGAAAGCTACCTTATGACCCTTTCTAGTGAAAGACACCCTCCCCACCTCCACTCGGCTCTATCACCAAGAAAATCTTTAAGATTTTATTTTTAAATAATCTCTACACCCAACTCGGGGTTCAAACTTACAACCTTGAGATCAGTCACATGCTCTGCTGACTGAGCCAGCCAGGCACCCCACCAAAATGTGTTTTGATGGAGACCTTCACATAAATGGAATTCTACAGTGTGTACCCTTTTCTGTCTTTTTTCACTCATGTTTGTTGAGATCCATTTATGTTGATATTTGTATTAGTATTTTGTTCTTTTTATTGCTGAGTTGTAGTCCATTGTATGAATGGACAATTTATCAATTCTCCCCCTCTTTTTAAAAATATTTATTCATGGGCAGCCCCGGTGGCACAGTGGTTTAGCGCCGCCTGCAGCCCGGGGTTTGATCCTGGGGACCCTGGATCGAGTCCCACGTCGGGCTCCCTGCATAGAGCCTGCTTCTCCCTGTGCCTCTGCCCCTCTCTCTCTGTGTCTCTATGAATAAATAAAATCTTTAAAAAATTTATTCATGACACACACACAGAGGCAGAGACACAGGCAGAGGAAGAAGCAGGCTCCATGCAGGGAGCCTGATGTAGGACTCCATCCCGGGTCTCTAGGATCATGCCCTGGGCTGAAGGTGGCACTAAACCGCTGAGCCACCCAGGCTACCCAATCCATTCCCCTCCTCTTGTTGGATGTTTGGGTTCCCAGTTTTTGGCTACTGTGAACACAGCTGCTACTTTCCATGTACATATAGCAAGTCTTTTTGGTGACATATGTTTACATTATTTGGGGTAAATAAGAATGAAATTGCTGGGTCATAGGGTAAGCATATATTTACTTTTATATGAAAGTTTTCCACAGTGGCCTCACCATTTACTACTTCCAAACACACAGAAGGGTTCCTTGTTGTGGGATTCTGAGAGCCCTGGGGTGTGGGAAGAGGGAACATGTGGGCATCTCCAGGCTAAAAGCCACCCATCCTGAGACAGGTGGCTTCCATTTCCTGTCCCTCTCCCCTCCCGGTGTCGGGAAATCACATCACCTCCAGGGGGCACCCTCTTTCTAACCTTGCCTCCTTCTGCTGGTGCAGGGAGGTGTCCCAATGCAGACCAGTTAATGGGGGGGAGGGGCTTTGTGCTGACTGCCTTTTCCCTTGGCACCTCCCCTTCCACTTTCTCGCCTCACAAGCGTTTGGAGGAGGGGCGGTTCCTGGCCCCATTTCCGGCCCAGCCATTCTCCGCCGGTAGAGGGCAGCCCAGCTTCAAGTTCCACTGCACCCAGACCCGTGCTGAGCATACACATAGTTAGGAATCACAGGGTACAGACTGGCCTGTTGTGACCGGAGGGCTGGGTCCTGTGCTAACAGTTGTGGAGAGGACAGGAATGAGTGTGGGCCCAATTGGTCCCGATGAAGCATCTCTGGGATGTGGGATTGGCAGGCTGAGCTGCTCTATCCCTACCCTTCTGGGGTCATCTGTCCACTGAGGAGGGCACAGGGGTGACTGGTGCCAGAGTGGCCACTGCTGTCCCTTTGGAGATGCCCGTAGGCAGTCCCCAGATTCAGGGAGGGCCAAGTGTGGTTCGGGGTTAGCCCTTCGATTGTACAGCTGGTACAGCTGCTGGGTGGAAAGGCCAGGGGGTGGGAGGTTCTCAGTGCTGACTGACTCAGGGGGACTTCAAGCCCTGGTGGTGTGGGATTTCCTGGTAGGTCAAGACCTGCTGGACTTGACAATGGTAAGATGGCTATGACTAGGATCTTGTGGGTTGGGGCACAGACCAGAACTTCCTGTTATATTTATCCCAAGTGGGTAGCCCCTATGCACCAGCCACTGTGAATGCTACCACTGCCACTCACCTTATCCACTCATGTTTATGTCCCTGTGTGTGAGCCACAAACCATGCTGGTGCATGAGAAAGAGACATGCAAGCTATTGACTTTTCAGCTTTTATTACAAAAAGAAGAGCATGATCCCAGCCCAGTTCTCCAACAAAAGTCACCAACTCAAAGTCTGACTTGGTCAGGGCCTCTCTGGCTGGGGAATAGGCTGGTAGACAGGTGCAGGGCCCCACTCAGACCACCCACCACTTCACCCTCCCCTGTCCCGGGCTGGACACCCGACATAAGTAGAAGCAGCTCCTGCAGCTGCTCACTGAGCCTCGTTGAAGCGGGTCACCATTGTCTTGTGCAGTGTCTCCTTGTAGGACTCAGTCGAAGTAACCCCATAGGAGCTGCCTCGGGCACCTAAGCCGGAACCCCGCACCCGTGTCTGGGCCTATGTGAGGGAGGCAGGCTGTTAGGTCGGCTGCAGGATGGGGGTGCAACAGAGAATGCTGGAGGATGGGGATGGGATCACAGGAGACTTACCTCAATAGGCGTCACAATGCCCTGCTTCTTGCGGCCCAGGCCACTACCCTCTTTCCAGCCCATGGCCTGAAGCATGCGACTGCCAATGTTGTCACTGCCCAGCCCATCCCTTGTGGGCTGCTCAAAGTCCCTGGAGGGGCCAGTGGTACAGTGTGAGTGACTGGCCCACTGACCCTAAGCCCCTCACCTTGACCCTGGGCACTTACACAGAAGCTGCAGACATGCCACCATACTTCCTCCTCTTGGGCTCTGGTGGCTCAGGGATGCCGTACTTCTCTCTGCGTTCAGCTGCACGGTCCCGGTACTTCATTTGCTGAAAACGTGTGTGTGAGAATAGGGTAGCTGGTCACTCTTTGCAGGAAACACCAGGGGCCCTGTGGGGACTGGATCTGGCTAACAGATGGATGTGAGCAGCCAGGCTACCTCCAGCTGAGGGACCTGAGCACCAGCTGCTTGAGGGGAGAGAGTCCAGGAATGGATCACCCCTCACCTCCATGTCGTTCTTCTCCAGTGCTTCCAGCTCGTTCTCTGATAGATGGGCTCGCCGGTGAATCTCAAGGTTTTGCTGCAAGGGGACAGACAAGAGGAGGTGTGATGCCGCCAGGCCACACAGGGCCGAGCTAAGGTTCCCTGCCAATCCTCTCTGTTACCTTGTGTAGCCCAGAAAGCTGCTGGTGGCGGATGAGCGCCTCCTTGCTGGGGAACTGGCGCCGACAGAGCAGACAGGCCAGCTTCTGCCAGTCAGTGAGCTTCTCCTCTCGCTCTGGACCCCCGCGTTCCTGCTCCTCCTCACTGTCGCTCTCCCCACTATAGGCTGCCACCAGGCCCCGAGGTGGGCTCTAGAGAATGTGAGAGTCGGGGAGAGAGGTCAGGCCTGGCTACACTGGAGCACCGCCCCCTCCTGCCCTGGCCACTCACTGGGCGGTCGTCGCTGGCCAGTTTCGGGAGGTCCATGCTGGTGTGCTGTCTCTCAGCTAATGCTCCCTGGGGTAGACGGACACACAAATTCAGGGACTTCACAGAGGGACCACTGCGATGACAAGACTAGGGGGGATAATGGAGGGGTGGCCACAACACACCTTCTTCTCAAGGATGGCATAGCCGGCATCCGCAGTGGCTGACTCCCGCCTCTCGTCATCTCGCAGAGAGCTGATGGGCTGGAAGCTGTTTTTGAAGTTTTCTTTTTGCTTGTTGAGGCTGCGGGCCCAGCGTTCCATGTCCTTGGCAATCTAGGGGTAAAGGTGGGAGTGAGGCTCTCAGGGACCCTCCAATGGCTGGGACGGCCAACTCCATCCATTGCACCTTCCTGCCCTGCAGTCTCAAGCAGGTGAGGAGGTGGTGATGAAAGTCATGGTTTCTCGCCATTCTGTCGTTGGTGCCTCTTGCCAAGCCCTCTGGGGCTGTGCCTGCTCTCCTCACAAGCACTCACACCACAATTATGCTTTCATCTTATCATTTTACAGTGCAGATGATGGCTTCCTCTAGGTAGGATTTTAATACGTGTGATTCCATGTATCCCATATTCCATCTGCTCCCCCCGCCCCTCCACTTTTAGAATTTACCAGGTTGCCAAGGGAACACTTAGTTCTTGCTTCTAAGTGCTACACTCAGACCGTCATACTCTTCCTCCACAGGAGGACACCGAAGTTCCTTCCAATTGCCCACTCCCATCAGACATGGCAGTGGCCATTTTCCACAGCCTGATGGGCCCATGAGAAGTTCTCTGGGTAGACAGACCCGGACACCTACCCAAGAGTCGGGTTCTGAGCCCAAAGGAGGTCTGCATGCCCATTTGCTTCCACAGGCAGGGTTAGCCTGGCTTCAGGCATGCAAGCAACGTGAAGGTTCCCACTGGGGGACAGAAAAGCTGACTGGTCTCACTCGGATGGATGGTACTGGCCACTCAGGAGGTGGGCAGCCCTACCGTGTACAGAGGCAACTGCCTTGGCTCAAGGTCATGCATCAAAGAGCAGAGCTGGGTCAGGAGCCTGGTCTCTCTTGAGCATGGTCACTCCCATGCTCACATCCACCCCTGTCCCTCAGCAGCAAAGGCTTAAAGATGATAGAAATGCATTCATCAGAAGACATTAAATAGCTAGCCAGTGACTGCTGGACCCCCAGTGTTCACCTGTTGGGCTGTCTTGGTCTTGTGCTTCTCCTTCTTCTCTTTACCCTCCTTTGAGGGGGCCCCCGTCTCCTTATGCCCGTCGGCCGACTGCTCCAGGGCAGGGACGTAGGTCCGCCTTTCCCCGTCCCAGTACAGGTACTGCTGGCTTTGAGCGTTGTAATAATACTGGGGGAGGGGTGAGGGAGGGGGGTGTGAGGGAAGACCTCCGAAGGGGAACTGCAGACCCCACCCACTCCCTGGGCTACCCTATCACCTGGGAGTTGGGGTCATAGTAGAGACCAGTCTGGGGGTCATAGTAGTAGCCAGATGTCTCATCATACTGGTAGGTAGAGACGTCAGGAACAGCTGGGGGGGGGTAGTGAGAAAGGAGGGGGGGTCACACTCCTCTCTGCTTTGTTAAGGAACTCCCCGCCTCCCTACCACCCACAGGCCATGGCTACTCACGGTACTGGCTGTAGGACTCCTGGGCAGTGGGGCTGGTGGCCGGTGGCAAGGCAGAACTGGGATGAGTAGGGCTCTGGAGCTCAGATTTGAGCACAGCAGGTGACATGATGGTATATGACTGGTCATGGGGCCAGACAGGGTAACAGGACTCAATGTCTGCCAAAGCCTCCTGTACCCACGCCCCGCAACAACCCAAGATCCCCTGCCTGACACCCAGGAACCCCTCAAGCTCCCTCACCTGGCTGTTGGCAGCAGCGCCCTGGCTGCCACTCGCTTCAGCTGCTGATTGCTGATAGATGCCAGGGGCAGCACCAGGCTGGGCTCGAGAGAAAGCCTGCAGTGACACGGGGTCTGCCCCAGGCTCCAGGGAGGCCTCTGAACCTGTAATGAAGAACAGGGAAGGAAGGAGAATGCCTGTGAACAGGCAGGACCCAGGGCCTGCCACCCTCCCTAACCCCACAAAATGCTCAGAGACAGATGTTGGGCCTCACCTGCTCCAGATGGGTCCCCTTTAGTTCCAGTGATGCCGGGGCCCTTGGTGCCCTTGAGGTAGCCATGGGCATAGAGGGATGACTCTGTGCCCTGGCTGCCGCCATAGCCCTCATCCTGTTGGTAGTAGCTGTAGTCGACCGGTGGCTCCTCGGGGGTGGCCCAGGCACCCTCCCCACCCTGGGAGGCCTGAGGGGCAGTGGGAGGGGCTCATTAGCAGAGGAAGGGGCGCAGGGGGAGGGGAACCTGCTAAGAAGCATTTGCCCACAGGTGAGGCTAGTGTCTGTCTGCTGACAGAAAGCATGCAGGCCTCAGACAAGTGAAGTGTGAGGGCCACCCAGCCACAGCAAGGCAGGGCAGCGGCAAAAACAAGAATCCACCGAAGACATGTGCCAAAACACCCCCAGGGCTGACACTGGTATGTGTGTGGCATAGTTCAAGAGCTGGGTTGTCAGGTCAAGAAGACACTGTCCTCCCCTTCTTTATTCTCCTCTCCCAATTTTCTTTCAGCCATTTATAAATTCCATTTTATTAACAAAGTTGTAACAATGCAGGTCGATAAAATAACCACCAAATACAAGCGAAAAGCAGTCACGATGGTGTTGAAGTTGAAAGCCCGGGAGGAGGTGACTGGGAAGGGAGCTGCAGCAAGGCCCCCAAAGCCAATAGCAGCCACTGTGAAAGGGTTTGGGGTCCAGGGAAAGCCAGACAGCAAGCCAGCCCTCTTGGTTGCAGAGAGGGCACGAGAGGGTCGAGACCGTGGCCCCAGTATGGGGATGCTAGGGCAGAGGGGAGTCTTTGAGTACCTGTGAGATGGCCCACTGGGCCGCGGCAATGGCAGTACTGGCCACAGAGGCAGCATTGATGCGACTGCCTTCGTTGGAGGCCATGTCCCTGGGGAGGATGTCAGAGACTGGGAGTGAGATGGGAAGCCCCAGGCTGGGGGGCCAGCTAGGAAGGGGCATAGGTGGGGTCCTGACCTCTTAGAACCCTTGGCAAACTCAACGTTGATGGTCTTGCCGTCAATGGTGAGTGGTGGGTGCAGGGCCTGCAGGATCTGCAGGAGCTGGGCTGCCTCCTGGGGGAGTAAGGGAGGCAGGGGCAGAAGGGTCAGGCCCGGGGAGGCCCCCGGCTCCATTGCCCTGTCGCCAGGCTTGGAGCCGCGGTGGCGCGGGGTGAAATGGGGGGGTGTGGGTCAGGGTCCCTCCTCCCCACCCCGGGGGCCGGGACCCTGGCTGCCCGGCCCCCCCCTGTGCCGCCCTCACCACGATGGTGGAGAGCTGGATGAAGGCGAAGCCACGGTTCAGTTGGGTCTGCTTGTCCTTGATGACACGGACATTGGAGGAGGACAGCACCGCGTAGGGTGCCAGGGCCCCCAGGATGGAGTCCATGGTGCTGTGTGGGTTCAGGTTGCGCAAAATGATGGCTGTGGGAAGCGGCCCAGCATTAGGGGGCACCCCTGACACTCTGCTCCAGCCCTACCCCTCTGATGGCTCCCCACTGCCCCTCTCCTCTGGCCTCTGTGTCTTTGCCCTTGCTGCTTCCTCTCACCTCTTCCTCCTGGATAAACTCTGCTTGTTAGTCCAAGTCCCAGCTCAGTCGCTCACCTGCTGAGACCCTTCCCAACACACCCCCAAAGTCGAGTCGGGCAATGCTCCTCCTCTGCTCTCCCTACATCACTTCTGTCCCCCTGCCAGGCAGAGACCCTGGGAGGATTAAGTCCTGGTCACCACCATCTCTCTGGTCTTGGAGAGCCCGGCCCAGACACCCTAGGGCAGGGAGAAAGGAAGGAACAACTGACTCACTGTCATTGGCGTTCTCTGAGCTTGGCTCTGAGCCCTGTGACAGGGCTTGGGAGGCCAGCACTCCCTGGGCCTGGTAGGGCTGTGGCAGGGGGAGCAGGCCCTGGCTTAGCTCCCGTCCACCCAGTGGCAGCGTCTGCTGATCCAGCCTTGCGCCCAGGGGCAGCTTCTGCTCTGCCTCTGTCAGGGGTCGCAGAAGATAGGCCGATGACAAAGGGGGAGGCTCCAAGGCTGGTCACCCTCTTCCTCCCCTCTTCCACCAACACCCTGGGTGGGGGGGAGGGAGGAGGCAGGAGGGCCTCACCTGACTTGGGCACACCACATTTGAAGCACTTCTCACGGCGTTTGAAGTTCTGGACACCACACTGTGAGGCACAGGCCAGGCTGTCAGAGTGGGTGGGGCTTTCCACCACACCCTGCAAACTTGGGTCCAGAGATCACCCAGGGAACCCCGCAACGCCCCCGGGAAGGAAGGTCCCAGGGTTGGGGTGGCGGGGAGCTCTGGCTGTCACTCTCAGTCAGAAATCTTCCCTTCACAGGGTCTCAAGTTTGTCCTCAGTGCCACCTCCTCAACTCAGGAATCAACAACTAACTCCCCTACCTCTGCCATAAGCGCCACCTCCTCCGAGGTTCCAACTCCCAGGATTGCCCCCCTGTTGTCCCTTTAGCAAGTTCTTCCTAAAACTTGCTTCCCTGTTCAGAAACCTGCAGTGTTTCTACCCCTAAAAGCCAGCAGCTCTTCTCTTGCTAGACTCCTATCCTTCCTTCATCTTGAAGACTAGGTTGGTATTCTTGAGAAACTAGCCTTGGGCATGACAACCTCCAGGAACCCCCAGCTTTCACCCCATTTTTATCTCTGTTCCACGTCGGGGACCGTGCACCGTTCCTGCACCAGGCTCTGCCCCATATGCCCAGGATGTGGCCTCTGCCACTCTTGTGTCCCCCTAACAGGGGGCAGGTTAGTCTGGGGACTCAGGAAGGGGAACAGTCCCAGAGGGGCCTGGCTCACTCAGCTGGGGACAGTTGGTGCAACATTGGATCTAGGAGGCCTAGAAGTTTGCTTTGGTTTGGTTTTGTTGGGAAGCTACTGCTGGTAAAGGGAACAAGAGATTTTCTGCAGCTGGTGTAGGAGGGTGAATGGAGAGGCAAAAGTGGAAGCTGGAGAAGGCAGGTGGTACCAGATTATGGAGGGTGGTCACACGTAGCTCAGAGTTGGGGAGGTGGTCTTCAGCAGAGGAGTGACTTGGCTAGAGGTAGTTTTGAGGAGTATTATAGGTGAGAAGGTGGGAGAAAGAGGCAAGGGGCCAGCACAGCGGAAGAGGGGCCCACTGTAACAGAGGGAGTGGGTGACGACTGGCCTAGCCAGTGGGAATTGCAAGGGAAGGAATTCTTGTGATGGAAGGGACAGGACCTGGTGATCAATGGGATGTGGGGAATAAAGGAGAGTAAAGGAGAGAATTCCCTAGTTTTGAAAAGTAGCTGAAAATACAAGGAGGGACAGAGTGCCACTGTCACTTCACAGTCTCTACCCCTACAGAGACAATGGACACCGGTGCTACTCCCCTTAGTAGACAGTTCTTCATGGGGAGAGGGTTGGGGGCTCCTCCCCTTAGGTCTCAACACTGCCAGCTGGCTGCAGGAGGAGGGGCTATGGAGCTGCAAGGCTGCTTCAGGGCTGCTTGGGAGGCTGGCCCCAAGAGAGACCTGAACCCAGGGTGGGGATCCATGGCCCCCGTGATCATGATGGTGAGCATATCGCTCAAGGCTAACTCAGGTTAGCACCTCTCTGAGCTTGCCTTCCTCGTAGGGAATATAACTGGAAATACCACAGCTTGAAGCCTTGACCTCAGATGGACATGGCTTTGTCAGAGTGACAGTCAAGGTTACTGACATAGGGTCCTAGAACAACCTGTGCTTTTCTTTGGGGGAATAGGCGGACATTCGAGGGTGCTAACTGTGGACCAGCTGTTGTTCCAACTGCTACACTGGAATCCTCCCAACCACATGGGAGAGAGGGGGTCATTACTATTCCTGTTTTGGAGATGAGGAACGTGAGGCAGAGACCAAGGAGGATGTAGGAGGCTCTAATTCCAGCCAGCCTGCTCAGAAGTCCACCTTTGACACACCACACGTTGTGCCTCCACTGTCATTAGGTAGTCACTTATGTTAAGTACTTGTGTAAAGTATACTGGGGCTTCAAGAAGGACTGTGCCTCCTGAGGGCAGAGCCTGGTGCTGAGTGAAAGCCCAGTATACATGGGTGGGTGGACAGGCGGCAAGGGACGGTGGCTACTTGAGCTGAGCCAGTCCTCAACACCTATGCCATTTCAGGCCCCAGGGAGATAGATGTTGCCGCTGCCGCCGCCGCCTCTGTCTCTATCCATGGCAACTGCTGCCCACCGCCCCTGTACCTTATTACACAGCCAGTCCTCATTGATCTTGGGCTTGGGGTCGCTGTAGTGCATGGACACCTTCTGGCCCAGGATGTTGAGGGAGTGCTGCGGGAAAAAGCAGAGCACAGTGAGGCCCAGGCAGCAGTGCCCCACGCACCGTTTCAGCACAGGAGAAGAGAGTGAGCGAGCCCTTCAGCTGGATGGATGAGGGACAGGGAACGGAGGGAGGTCGGAGAACGGACGAGGGAAGAAGGAAGGGAAGGAGGGAGGGAAAGCGCCACAGCCCTTGGGCGCAGCTCTTTGCTGCCTTCCGGGCACGCGCACGCACACGTGAACACACGCCACCAGGCACACAGTGCTCGGCTGACCGACGCTTGCCGGACAGTGGGGAAAACCCCCCACTCGGCCCTGACACTGCCAGGCCACACCCAGGGCCAGCACTACACAGGCTACACTCGGGATGAGGGGGACAGGGAGGGAAGGGAGAGGAGGGGAGAGAGAGAGAGAGAGAGCGCACGCGCGCTATTGCTGGAGAAGGGGAAAAAGAAAGAGCCATGTTTAAAAGATGGAAGTTCCTGCTGTGAGGCTGTCTTCCTGGGGCTGGCTGGGTCCTGGGCCCCGAGGCATTAGGGCAGAGATGGCCCCAGGGCTGCCCTGCTGAGCCCCACTTCCACCACACCTGCCCCTTCCTCCCCTGAGGCTTTTCTTCTGTGCCCAACACCAGTAAGCCGGGCTCTGGGTAGGTGAACAGAGCAGGTCCTTGGGTCTCTGAAGGTCCCAAAGCTGCTGGGTGGGGAGACCGTGCCAGGTGGGGGAGCAGGCTCCCTTCCCTTCCTGACAGCAGGACTCCTTGCTGAAAAGGCAGGCCTGCCCCCAGTGGAGTGGGCATGTGGTGACTCCCGTAGTGGGTAGGTGCAGGGGGAGGGCTGGGGCACCCGAAGTGAGTTCTATCGCATTTGACTGGTGCTTTAGGTCAACAGAGCGGTGCTGGCCTCTCACATGGAAATCAAAAGGCCAAACTCACATGCAGGAAGAGAGCTGGCAAAACGGGACTTGCTAGTTAGTGTGCCAACAGCTAAGTTCCCCAGTGGCTAGACTTCCAGTGATGCCTGAAAGTGGAGAGAAATCCTGTCTCTGCCTAACCCCCAGAGCAGGGTGGTCCCCGAGGAGTGGGAGCCTCAGTGGAAGAAAACTTCCCCCTTGCAGCCCTTTCTCCAAAGGCTCAGCTGGGAGGTGGAGGGGCAGAGCTAGTGCCTGGTGGTGGGAATGGGCCAGTGTTGAGTGTGGGTTCTTGATGGGAAGCCCAGTGGGTAGCAAGAGATGGGAAGAGGAGATAGTGAGGGTCAGGAAGGGGGAGAGAGAGGGGGCGGGGGGGATGGGACACAGGGCCACAGGGCGGGGAACTGTGTCCATAAGAATCAGGCGATGGGGAGCGCTCGATTACAAAGTAGTATTTGTTTGGGGGGGGGTTCAAGTGCGGCAAAGCAACCTGATTGGCTTCCATCCATCGTGTAGCGTCCTGCAAGTGACTAAACTCGACGAAGGCGAAGCCCCGGCTCTGACCTGGAGACAGCATTCAGATACAGACGCAGTGGGTTAGTCAACAGCTTTGGACACACGGCGTTCCCGGGGGTGGGACCCGAGGGGAGAGGACCAGGGGGCAGAGAGGGAAGGGGGGAGAGGAGAGAAGAAGAAAGGGAGAAAGAGAAGTAATCAGAGAGAGAAAGACCAAGGGGTGGGAGGCAAGGTAGATGGCCAGGAGGGGCAGGAAAGAGGGATGAGGGAAGAAGGATAACTGAATGGGAGTGGGGGTTGGGGGGAGAGGGAGATACACACACGCCAGCTGGGAAAAAAGAGAGAGGGGCTCAGGCAGACCTGCCTGGGGTGATGGAGATGGAGAGGAGGAGGTGGGAGGGAAAGGGTACAAGTAGGGATCTCAGAGGAAGGAAGGAGGGCAGATGGGCAAACTATTGGCTCCACATGGGCCAGAATAAATAACTGAAGGGTTGGGCCCAGCATAAGGCTGGGGTGCCCAGGAAGGGTCTTGTGACAGGTGTTTCATCAAAAAAGCAAAAGAGAACCTGGGCCAGGCTGCTCAGTGAGGCTAGGAAGGCTCTAGGCCCATCAAGAACCAGGGGGACTTAGGGACACAATGTCACCTCAGCCTTAGCACAGTGCAGGGGAGGTGGGCCTTAGCAGGGAGCCACCTCAGGGCCAAGCCAGGAAGATTACGTCCACCCACAATGCAAGTCCTCCTAGACAGCAGGAGAATGGGGGCCAGATTGGCTAGGTAGACGTTAAAGAATCAGTGGGTACCTGGGAGAAGTGCTGGCGGGGGGGGGGGCACACCTAGGACACTACCTTATGGAGAGAGAGAAAACAGAACCCTGTCAGTGTGTGGTTTGGCTGGGGTCAAACAGCAAGACCTACATGCAACCAAGAGAGACTCCAGGCCTGGCCAGGGCTGGGACAGGGATCCAGGGCTTGAAGCTGCAGGAAAGCAGCTCCTCTTCTGGAGGTACACACACAGGATGGGCTTAGACATGGCAGGGCTTTTCAGGGGGGCATGATTGATCTCCATAAGAATAATGGTTAGGATGCACAGGAAGATGAAATGGTATGATCTGGGGCGGGGGAGGGAAGGAGAGACAGAGGGGAAAAGAGAGAGGGGAGAGAAGGGAAGGAAAGGGAGAGGGGGAGGGAGAGGTAGAGAGAGATATAGAGAGAGATAGAGAGAGATATGGAGGTGTGGGGAGGAGAGAGACTGAGAGATGGAGAGAGAAGCCCAGGCAGTGAAGCCCCACTGTGCCTGCCTTGGGGAGCCTGGGCCAGAGGTCCTGCAGAGACAACTCCCCCCCACCACCCTGCTAACCTCAGGCCAGCTCCAAGCAGCCTGCAAGAGGGAGGGAGGGAACAAGCAGAGGCCAGAAATCCTGGCTGCTCCTTGGGATGCACCCTTGGATAAGAGCCATCCTCTGCCTCCCCTCTTGGGACACGTGGGTGCGACCATGTCAGACCTACTTTCTGGTCACAGGCTGTTACCAGAAAATGTGGGGGAGATTGAGGGGCAGGGGAAGGAGAAGAAGGGAGAGGGAAGGGAGTATATGGGGGGAGGGGTTACCACCTCAGATACTCAGAGTCCCAAAGAGGAGGTTCCCCGGAGCCTGGCCCTGGCCCTGCCCCCGGGGAGCACTCAGCTCAGTGCTGCACCCCCTCCCCGACAGCCCCAGAGCTGTGAGGAGGATGGGTCGAGGGGAAGAGAAGAAGAGAGGGTACCCCAAGCTGCCCATTCCCAGCTGTGGCAGGAAGGCAGGGCAGGGAGGGTGAGGGAAAAGGCAGAAGCAGGAGGGAGACTGGAGGCTGAGGCTGGCCAGCGGAAGGGGAGGCACTGGGAACAAAAGCTCACCTGAGGATTTGTTCCGCATCAGCCGGACCTCCCGAGCTTGCACTCCATGGGACTGCAGCTGGCCCCGGATCTGTACGGGGAGATACGGATTGGGGCAGGCTCAGCACATGAGGGTGGGTGGGGGGCACTGGAGGCCTCCAGGACCCTGAGCAGCTGCCGGGGATGTGCATGCACTGCCTTCTCTAGCTTTCTTGGGGCTTTTCCCCAAGTGGCTGTGGCCCCGGGCCCACACCAGCACCTGGTCTTGGCGCTCAGCCCCAGACGTGCAGAGAGTGAGTGAGATGAAAGGGGCATGGTGCGAGGGTGGGGGGCATGGCAGCGTGATGATCCTCAGAGGCGGAGAGCAATGAGAGAGCGAGCCAAGCCAGAGCTCAAGAATGGCCTGCCTGCTGGGGTGATCTGACAACAGGCTTGGTGTAGTTGTGGTGAGGAGAGCTGGGGCTTGCCTCAAGAGAACCGTGATGCAAATATCAAAATGGGAAGGACTGGGGTCTCAGCAGAGCCCAGCTGCATGTGGAGCAGTATCTTGGGGTGGAGACCAAAAGGTGTGGTCAGAAGGTTGGGAAAGCTTCCTGGATGAAGCCAGAGGGAAGCTGCAGAGGCAATTTGGGGTTTGGACCAGGTTAAGCAAGGTCTCTAGGCCAGTGGTGCCTCTTGCAGAAGCCCAGAAGCACATACTGGGCATTCTCAGGCGGCAATCTTATTGCCTCTGGGCTTAATTTTCCTCATCAGGTGAAAAAGAAAGGAGATCTCTATTTCTCACACGCACATGTGCACTCAAGGATAAAAAGAAACATACACAGAAGAGCTTGTTACTTGTTAGGACTACAAATATTCAGGGAGGGCTCAGGAAATGGCAAGAATGTGGGCTCTGGAATCCAGCTGCCTAGGGCCAGACCCCAACTCCACTGCCACTCACTGGCTGTGGGAGTGGGACCTGGGGCAAGCTGCTTCACTGCTGGGGGTCTGGCTTCCTGATCCGTAAGATGGAAACACGCAGAATACCTTCCCCACAGGGTGGCTGTGAGGATTAAATGAGACCTGGCCTGTGGCCCACCCTGTGATCAATCCTTAACACATGTCAGCATAGAGCTACTGTCTGACCCTGAACACAGCAGCTGGGCCAAACCTGAGAAGCTCCCAAATACACAGGTGGGATTCTCTCTGCAACAAAACGGGCAGCTGGTGGGTTTCAGAGGAGAGCTGGGCAGAGAATTCAGGGGAGGTAGAGAGGAGACTCAGGGAGGCTGGGGAGGAGGCTATTCTAGTGGCTCCCTGGGGTTTTACTGCGACTCATTAGGGGAAGCCTGTATGAGAAGAAAACAGAAGAAAAGGGAGGAATACGGAAGGAAATGTCACAGAGCATGGGGTGGGTGGGGAGGCTGTCAGTAGCAGCAAAGGAAGTCAAAGAATGTAGGACTCTGTGGCCAGGCCACTGAGATTTGATGCTGCTACCAAAATAGGGAGGGGGTGAGGCTATGGGGAGAGAATGTGAATAAAATCTCAGAAAATCTCATGGGGACCCTCCCTATCCCCAGGGCTGCAGGGCCCTACATCATCTCTGCCACCAGGAATACCCAGCTCTGGGCCTGGTGAGCATCTGGCCTTCAATCAACATATGCCGAATGGATGGATGACCAGTGGAATGTTTGGGAGGAATGCTCTGTTCCCTCCCACACCCACCACCGCAGCCCCTTGGCCAAGCCAGCCTATCCGACACTCCTCCCTTCCGGACCAGGAGAGTACAAGGGCCTGCCCAGAGGACGGATCAGTGCTGGGGGAGAGAAGGGATAAAAGGTGCTGAAGTCGGGGTGAGGGAGAAGCTGGGGGCCCTGGAGGAGACCCAGCCTGGCCTCCTGCTCTGTCGCCTGCCCGGAGCCATGGGGGGGGGGGGCACGTACGTCATCCTCAGTGGCTGCCTGTGGCAGCATCCTCAGCATGACGATGTTACTGGCCTTCTCCTCCTCCTCCTCCTCCTCATCCTCCTCCTCCTCCTCCCCTTGCTCGGTCCGATAGTCCTGGTCCCGATAGTCGCCGTCTCGGGGGAAGCCTGGCGGGCCAGTGGGGCTGTGCCTGTGCCGCCGCCGCCGCCTACGCTGAGTCTCGGAGCCCGGGGAGGCCTCGTAGGAATCCTGGCCAACAGAATGAGACGAGAGACACCAGACGGGCAGTCAGTCTGGGGTGGGCCTAGGGGCTGGCCGCTGGCTCTCTGAGGCAGGCGGGCTCTGAAAGCCAGGGGTGGGCGGGCTCCGGCTAAAGACTCAGGGCAGGCAAAATGGGTCAGCCCTGGACTGCAACCCTTCTGGGGTGGGAAACTGTCCCCGGATGCCTTTTGGGGGCTGCCTTGGTGGGGAGTGGGGAGAGGCTGGTGGCAGTAGTATTACTGTAGGGGAGAAACTCCCACAGACAGGTGACCAGACTGCTTAAACTTCCTTGGGTCTGGGGTCAGCACCCTAAATCCTGCCCCCTGTTTCTCCCTCGTCCTCCCTTGCCAGCTCGGCTAGAATGTGCACGACTGTTCTTTATGCCTTATGATTTCTGGCATGGGCCAGGGTTCTAGGAGCCAGTCAGCAGGGACTAGCAAAGATGTGAGGGCCACAGCACTGCCCCCAGCCCCTGATCCTCCTCTGCCTGGCCGGTGCTCTATCATCACTAGGCTCCCTCCTAACAGGGTGTGGTCACGGAGTTCTTGGATGTTGCCCAAGCCATCCTGCCAGGACTAAGCAGGCCAGGCCAGGGTCCACACCCCTTCTGCCCTCAGGGGGACGAGATAACTCAGGTCTCCACTCCCACTCTTCCCAGTGGGTCCACCCAGGGCCTCCTGGTGCCCTGGAGACATCCAGGCACAGATCACAGCTGCCACTGTGAAGCTTGGCTGCCCACTCTATACCCCGGGGCTGGGTTGCAAAAGTACCCTTCCCACCCTGCTGGATAGGAGAGCTGCTTGCTTGCTTGGACCCAGGGTCCTCTCAAACTGGGGTTCCCTTAAGGCAAGTCTGCTGCTTCTCCTCAGATGGTGAACGCCTCCCCTCCTCAGGCTAAGGCTAACTACCCAACGTGGAACTGGCTACCCTCTGAGCTCAAAGGGAGAGGCCCTAGAGGGTCTTTCCCTTTTGTATAGGGGCTCTGTTGCCCCTGTAAACGCCCATGGTTGGCCTCCCAGAGCTACTCTGCTTGGTGATATCCAGTGTCCCCACTGCCCTCCCAAGCCCCACATGCTGGGTCTCATGCAAAAGGCTCTTCAAGGACCCCAAACTGGCTGGGAGCAGGCAGTAAAATAAAGGGCTTGCAGTGAACCATGAGCCCAAATTAAAAAACAAGGAAGAAGGGAAAGAGGTGATGGCCAAGGGCCCTCAGAAGTACAGAGCCAAGCAGGTGGAAGTCAGGGAGACCCAGTTTGGGAGAGGAGCCCTCAGAGAGGAGCAGGGACAGACCCTCCAGGTGAGGCAAAGCCACTGAGCACAGTCTGAAGGCATGGGAACTGAGAGCTACCTGCACATGGTGCTACAACCAGAGGCCCTGCAGGAATTCTGTCCTCCTCGGCCCTCACCTCTGCACTCTGCTCCTCAGATGAGTCGTCGTAGTCATGCTTGCCCTCCTGGCTACCATACTCTCGGGGATATGAGCGGTAGTCCATGTCCCGGTAGTCGTGGTCTCTGCTGCGATTCTCCCCACCATCATCCTGCGAACGGTCAGTGGCCCCATAGCGGCCAGTCCTGTCCCCACGACCACCTCTGACGGAAGAAGAATGGGGAGGGATTAGAGGGCAGTCCTTTCTGAAAGGTGTAAGAGGTGGGGGGCTCCCACTCATTCCCTCTAGACCCTAGATCCCACTCCTGACAGGGGTCCCAAGATCCTGACTCCATGAGGCGAGCTGGTCCTTACCTCTCAAATCCAATCCATTTCTCTTTCCCCCTGCCACCTCTCTAGTCCATGTCTGTCTTCCTTCACAGGGCCATCGGGTGTGGCATCAGGGCCTGGCTCACCTCCACCAGGCCTCTCCTAGATCATTCTTTATGCCCCAAATGTGAGCCAGTGTTCGATCAGGCAAAGCCAATCAAGCCCAATCACTGCACTCTCTTCAACGGCTCCCTCTCATTCTCAAGATAAAATACCAAAATGCTCACCAAGGTCCTGCAATGTCTGCAGGGTATGTGTGGTGATGTCCAACCGACCTCTCCCTCTGCCTCACTGTGTGCTATGCTACCCTGCCCCTCTGTTTCACAGTTGCCCTGCTAAGCACTGGTAGTGTTTTGTTAAAATTTTTCCTATTGTGATTACTGTAAGATAATTATCTCTAACTTGACTTCATGGGCATTTCTTTTTTTTTTTAATTTTTTTTTATTATTTATTTTTATGATAGGCACACAGTGAGAGAGAGAGGCAGAGACACAGGCAGAGGGAGAAGCAGGCTCCATGCACCGGGAGCCCGACGTGGGATTCGATCCTGGGTCTCCAGGATCGCGCCCTGGGCCAAAGGCAGGCGCTAAACCGCTGCGCCACCCAGGGATCCCGCATTTCTTTTTTTAAAAAAAGATTTTATTTTTAAGTAATCTCTACACACAACATGGGGCTTGAAATTACAACCCTAATATCAAGAGTGGTGTGCTCTACTGAGCCACTAAGGCACCCCTCACTTAGATTTCTTTGATGATTTAAAAAAAGTACTTGACTGTGAGTTCTGGGAAAGAGGGGACCACACCCAGAGGGTCCATTGCCCTACTCCTCAAAGCTTAGCTTAGTACCTGGTACTTCAGTAGGTGCCCAATAATTTTTTTTTGGTGAAATAATGATTTAAAAAGTATTCTAAAATACATGTTAACTTCAAACAAGAAAAAAACAGACACCATAGTAGACTAGCAGGGTCCCATTCCTAGTCAGGAATGACACTTTTAGAGTATTTAGCATCAATACCACTATGAATGCTATTCTAAGATACTAGATGAAACAAATAAGAGAATAAAGAAAAGAAGATTAAAGGCTGGAAAGGAGAAGGCAAAATTACCATTATTTGTAAATGATATGAGAATATGCCTGCAAAGTCGAAGAGAATCAAATGAAAAATGGTTATAAACAATAAGAGTAAAGATGCTGAGTACAAAAGTAATAGGCAGAAATAAATACATTGCCTCTGTTCAGAGAGGCACCATTTAGAAATGGGAAGATCCCAATTATAACTGAACCAAAAAGGTTAAATACCTAGACAAGCGCAAGATCTCATGACTATGCTTCACACATGTAAACCAGGATATGGTTAAAATGGGTCAAAGATTTGCAATGACATGGATGGAGCTAGAGAGTACAATGCTAAGTGAAATAAATCAGTCAGGGAAAGGCAAATACCAGATGATTTCACTCCTATGTGGAATTTAAACAGAACAAATGAGCAAAGGGAAAAAAAGGGAGGCAAACCAAGAAACAGACTCTTAACTATAGAGAACAAACTGAAGGTCACCAGAGGGGGTTAGGTGGGGGTTAATGGGGGAGATAGGGGACAGGGGTTGAAGCATACACTTCTCATGAAAACAAACTTTAAAAATAAAACAAGAAAATGTGAAAAAAATAAAATGCATTGTTCAACAGTAAATAATAATAATAATAAAGCAGGTCAAAGATTTATTTAAATGACGAACTGAAACCATAAAAGTAGAATATATGAGATGATTTGAGAATCTTCAAATGGGGAAAACTATGACACAAATCCAGAAGCCACAGAAAAGATTATTAAAGTTGACTATATAAAAATAAAACACTTCTGCTTAGAAAAGAAAAAAACCATCACGAGCCCAGTCAGGACAAATCAACTGTGAAAAAGTATGGGAAGAGGAAGAGGAAGGGAATTCACAGAAAAGAAATACAAGCAATTTGTATTTTTAAAAAGATGCTTAGTCTCACAATGAAGGATGAAAATGAAAACTACCCTGGACAGGCCATTTAAAAATAAATGTCTAAAATGTATTTTTGTAAAGTTTTAAGTCGTTTTTATTGTGGTAAAACATATATCTCACAAAATTTACCACAAAGTATACTCCCAATGTTGAGCAACCATCAGCATCTATTTCCAGAAACTTTTTTCATCATCCCCAACAGAAACCCTATACTCACTGAACATTAACTTCACACCCCACCCCACTCCCTCTATTCTACCTTCTGTCTCTATGAATTTGCCTATTCTAGGGGCCTCATATAAATGGAATCATATGTTTGTCCCTTTGTGTCTGGCTTCTTTCACTTAGCATCATGTTTTGATGGTCCATCTATGGTGTAGCATGCATCAGGACTTCTTTCCTTTTTATGGCTGCACATGTATATAGGTATGGCATAGACTACACTTTATTTGGCCATGCATCTGTCAACGGACACCTAGGCTGTTTCCAGCACCGGTTGTTTGGGTGTTGTGACTAATGCTGCGATGAACACTGGTGTACAAATATCTGTTTGACTCCCTGCTTTCAATTCCTTTGGACAAATACCCAGGAGTAGAACTGCTGGACCATATGGCAGTTCTGGATTTAATTTTTGGAGGAGCCTCTGTGCGGTGTTCCACAGCAGCTGCACCATTTACACTCCCATAGGCAAAGCAGCAAGGTACTAATCTCTCCACATCCTCACTGACACTTGTTATTTTCTAGCTCTTCATGTGCTTAGTGGCCACTGTGTATCTTTTCCAGAGACACATCTATTCAAGTCTTTTGTCCATTTCTGAATTGTGTTTTTCTGTGCTGCTGGAGTTCTTTTTTCCATTCTGGGTGTTAATCCCTTATCAGATATATGATTTGCAAATACATTTTCGCATTCTGTGGGATGTCTTTATACTCTCTCGAACCATGTCCTTTGATATATTTAAGTTTCTAAATTTTTTTTAACATTTTATTTATTTGACAGACCATGAACAGGGGGGAAGGCCAGGGCAGAGGCAGAAGCAGACTCCCTGCTGAGCAGGAGCTGACTCAGGACTCGATCCCAGGACCCCAAGATCATGACCCGAGCTGAGGGCAGATGCTTAACTGACTGAGCCACCCAGGGGCCCCTTAAGTTTCTAATCTTGATGAAGTCAAACTTATTTTGAAATAATTTTAGATTTACAGAAAAGTTCAGAGATAACAGAATTCTTGTATACTCTTTACTCAGCTTCCCCTAATATTAACAAGGGACAAATATAACCACAGTACATTTGTCAAAACTAAGAAGTTAATTAAACGATAGACTTTAAGTAAGATTTCAACCATTTTTCTACCACTATCCACTTTCTGTTCCAGGACTGAATCCAGGATACCACACGGCTTTGAGTCATCACGCACCCTTAGTCTCCTCTGGCTCTGGAAGGTTTCTTAGTCTTGCCTTGCTTTTTTTTTATGACCTTGACAGTTTTGAAGAGCACTGGCCAGCTATTTTGTAGAATGTACCTCAACTTGAGTTTGTCCGTTGTGTTCTTGTGATTAGATTTGAGGTTATGGTTTTTTGGGGGGAGAATACAAGAGAGGTGATATGCCCCACCAATTGCATTGTATAAAGGGGCCCATGATATCAACATGACTTATCACTGGCGCTGCTGACCTTGACCGTATGGTTGTGGTGGGGTCTGCCAGGTTTCTCCACTGTAGTTTCTCTTTTTCCCTTTCTATACTCTGTTCTTTAGAAGTGAGTCACTAAGACTAGCCCGTATTCAAGAGGAAGAGAATTAAGCTCTACCTCCTGGAATGGAGAGTACCTACGTATATTATTTGGAATTCTTCTATAAGATTTGTGATAGAACATTTCTAATACAAGTATCTGTTTAAAAGCCAAATGTTTGGGGGCACCTGGGTGTCTCAGTGGTTGAGTGTCTGCCTTTGGCTCAGGTTGTGATCCCTGGGTCCTGGGATCGAGTCCCTCAACAGGCTCCTCACGGGAAGCCTGTTTCTCCCTCTGCCTGTGTCTCTGCCTCTCTCTCTCTCTCTCTCTCTGTGACTATCATAAATAAATAAAAATAAAAAAAAAGATTAACAAGGGGGAGAAGAGCTCCACCAAATATTAAAACATATAATATATAAAGGTGGAACAATTGAAACACAAATAGATCAGTGAAATTGAACAGAGTCCCTACTACACAAAAACACATGGAAATTTAGAGTAACCCAAAGGTTGTATCTCAAATGAACAGGGTGAAAATGGATTAGTCAATAAACACCAGCTGCAGTAATGGTCTGACCCAGAGATCAGCAACTACAGCCAGTGGATCCAATCCAGCCACCTGAATAAAGTTTTCTTGAACATGGCTATACCCATTCATTTATATACTGTTGTGGCTACTTTCAGACAAGTAGTTGTAACAGAGACTATGCCAAAAATATTTACTATCTGGTCCTTTACAGAAAAAGTTTAAGAAAATAAAGTTGTTTATCTACATTACTTCTTATACCACGTAAATTCTAGATAAATAAAAAATTTAAATCCCTGAATAGAAACCATAAAGACATTATAAAGAAAATATAAGAAAAAAATGAATCACCTCAAGAATGGGGAAGGCCTTTCTGAGGAAGATAAAACTCTGAAGTCATTAAAAAAACCCTGATAAATCTGACTTTGTAAAAACTTAAAAAAATGTATTAAAAATAACATAAACAAATACACGTCATAAAGCAAGCATGGTAAAATGTTAATGGTAGAATCCAGTAATGGGCATAGAAGTATTCACTGTAAAATTCTTTTTCTTAAAGATTTATTTATTTATTTATTCATGAGAGACACACAGAGAGAGGCAGAGACATAGGCAGAGGGAGAAGTGGGCTTCCTGCAGGGAGCCTGATACATAACTTGATCCTGGGACCTTGGAATCACAACCTGAGCCGAAGGCAGACGCTCAACCACTGAGCCACCCAGACATCCTTCACTGTAAAATTCTTTCAACTTTTCTGTGTTTTTGAAATTTCATAATAAAATATTGGAAAGGGACACCTGGGTGGCTCAGCAGTTGAGCATCTGCCTTTGGCTCAGGATGTGATCCCGGAGTTCTGGGATTGAGTCCCACATCGGACTTCTGCATGAAGCCTGCTTCTCCTCCCTCTGCCTGTGTCTCTGCCTTTGTGTCTCTCATGAATAAATAAAATCTTTTAAAAAATACTGAAAAAACACCATAAAGCTCAAAGTTAATTAACAAATAGGGAAAATAAAATGTTTTCAGACATCTGGTTGGTTTCCAATTTTTCATAATTGTTCTTTCATTTATTCATTCAACAAATATTACTAAAACATTTGCTAAGTGTCAAGCACTGTTCTAGGTGTGAGGGCTACTGCTGTGAATAAAATGAAGTCCCTGTCCTTGTAAGCTTGGCTTGAAACCCAAATTGTTTCTTTATGATAAATACCCAGACAAGAAGTGGCTGGTATGAGTGACACCACTCATTTTTAGGGGTTTTGTTTTGTTTTAGAGGAGGAGAGGGTGGGAAGGGGGAGATGGAGAGAATCTTTTTTTTTTTTTTTAAGATTTTATTTATTTATTCATGAAAGACACAGTGAGAGAAAGGCAGAGACGTAGGCAAAGGGAGAAGCAGGCTCCATGCAGGGAGCCAAAGCGGGACTCGATCCTGAGACCGCGGATCAATCACGCCCTGAGCCAGGGGCAGGTGCACAACCACTGAGCCTCTCGGGCGTCCCAGAGAGAGAGAGAGAATCTTTTTTTTTTTTTTTGGAGTTCAATTTGCCAACATATAGCATAACACCCAGTGCTCATCCCGCCAAGTGCCCTCCCCTCAGTGCCCATCACCCAGTCACCCCAACTACCTGCCTACCTCCCTTTCCACTACCCCTTGTTCGTTTCCCAGAGTTAGGTGTCTCTCATGTTTTGTCACCCTTATGGATATTTTCACTCATTTGAGAGAGAGAATCTTTAACAGGTTCCATGCCTAGCGCAGAGACAGACTTGGAGCTTGATCTCACAACTGAGATTATGACCTGAGCCAAAATCAGGAGTTGGATACTTAACCGCCACCCAGGCACCCCTAAACCAAATAAAAAATTTTTTAAAGATTTTATTTATTCATGGGAGACACACACAGAGAGAGGCAGGGACATAGGCAAAGGGAGAAGCAGGCTCCATGCAGGAAGTCTGATGTGGAACTCGATCCCAGGACTCCAGGACCACGCCCTGAACCAAAGACAGAAGCTCAACCACTGAGCCATCCAGGTGTCCCCCAAATAAATTTTAATATTGAACTCTTGCTATCTAAACTCGAGAAGAGAACAGATTTTGACAGTAAAGCATGCTGTCCAAATCTGTTCTCTTCCCAGTTCATATAATACATTTCCACAAAGCTGGACTGAATCCTACTATGTGAGGACCTCCACAAAATGAATATATTTCTGAAAAACATAAACTGCCAAACTTGGCAGAAGCAGTAGGCAGAATGATCATTAAAAACTCAGGCCCTTCTAAAGCTCAGTTTTACCAAGCTTTCAAGGGACAGATAATTCTTACATAAGTTTCTCCAATAAAGAGAGAAATGGCAAAAGCTGCCCAAATCACACCAAGGGGCTACAGTGACTGTCAGATGGATACTAGAAAAGGAAATCTCCTAGACTACTTTACTGAGGGACACAGACACACAGATACAACTGTCTGTTACAGTATCTAATCAAATATAACAGTGTTTTAAAAATATATGAATTAAGGGGCACCTGGGTGGCTTAGGGGTTGAGCATCTGCCTCTGGCTTAGGTCATGATCCCTGGAGTCCTGGGACTGAATCCTGCATCGGGCTCCCCACGACGAGCCTGCTTCTTCCTCTATGTCTCTGCCTCTCTCTCTGTGTCTCTCATAAATATACGTCTTTCGTAAATATATATACGTATTAAGTAATTTTTCTGCCAACAGTTCATGAATAAACATTAGGAAAACTCAATTTCAGAAGCATCTACAAAGCAAATGACCTGTGCTCTTAAAACATATCAAGGCCATGGAAGAAAAAGAAAAACTCAGTAATTGTTCCAGAGTAAAGGGAACCAAATATATAAAGTAGCTCCATGTAGTATATGATCTTAGACTGGATCCTAGATTAGGGAACTAATGCCATAAAGGACAAGGGATGACAATTGTATACACTTTTTAAGAGGACAAAAGTATTGTAATAATGTTAAATTTCCTGATATTCAGAAGTGTACTATGGTTAAGGAAGAGAAAGTCCTTGGTCTTAGGATATACATGCTATTGTACTTAGGTCACCTCCTTCACTAACTGAAATGATATAGAAAGAAAAGTTGCCTATATATAGATACATGGATATATATCTGTATCTCTACGTATACATAGAGAGAGATGGGGGAAAGAGAGAGATGGTGAGGCATGTAGGTAGGTAAAATAAATGTGGCAAATGTTTACAGTTAGTGGTTCCAGGGAGAAGATACATGGGAGTTTACTGTACTTGCAACTTTTCTGAAAACTGAAGTTTTTTCAAAATAAGAAGTTATAAACATACATATCTGTTCAAGGAAGGTGTATCTCAACAATGGCAATGATATAATTTACTGTAATTTGTGAAACTGATGGACAAAAGGAGAAAAATAATGTAATTATAAAGTTTGATTCTCATTTTTTTTAATGTTCTTTGAACCCAACATTGATTATTTTTTAAGATTTATTTATTTGAGAGAGCGTGCACATGTGCACTAGTAGGGGGGAGAGGGAGAGAGAATCTCAAGCAGACTCTGTGCTCAGTGTAGATCTGGTATGGGACTCAATCCTAGGACCCTGAGATCATGACCTGAGCTGAAATCAAGAGTCTGGTGCTTCACTGACCGAGCCACCCAGGTGCCTCCGATTCTCATTTCTTTTTTTTTTTTTTTTTTAAGATTTTATTTATTTATTCATGAGAGAGAGAGAGAGAGAGAGAGAGAGAGAGAGGCAGAGACACAGGCAGAGGGAAAGGGAGAAGCAGGCTCCATGCAGGGACCCCGACATGGGATTCGATCCCAGGTCTCCAGGATCAGGCCCTGGGCTGAAGGCAGCGCTAAACCACTGAGCCACCCAGGCTGCCCTGATTCTCATTTCTGATCAATCTTGGCAAACTAAGATTAGAGAGCTTTCTTGGTTTATGAAAGGCTACATTCTAACAGCCTATAGCACACATTGAATTTGATGGCTAAGCAGAAGGGGCTGCCCATCAGGCCAGGACTGACTGCCTATCTGCAGATGTCCTTTATGAGAAAGAGAATAAACTACATTGTTAAGCCATTATTCTTCAGGTTTTCGGTTACAATCTACCAAAATGAATCTTAATTTGTACACCAAGCATCACTGACACCATTTAATATGGTACTAAAGTCTAGGACAACATTGTATGTGAGGAAAAAGTGACAGGACTGATTTGCATACAGCACGACCAACTACTGAGACTATTAGAACCAACAATGAATGATCAGAAATAACAAGAGAGTACAGCAGGGATAAGATAACTTACAAAAAAACCAACAGCTTTTCTCTACCCCAACAAACACAAGCTTGGAAAATATAAAAGAAATAAGATGTCAATGAAAACTACTGAAGCGTCTAGCAATGACAAAAGACTTGTATTTTCTGGGATCCCTGGGTGGCGCAGCGGTTTGGCGCCTGCCTTTGGCCCAGGGCGCGATCCTGGAGACCCGGGATCGAGTCCCACATTGGGCTCCCGGTGCATGGAGCCTGCTTCTCCCTCTGCCTGTGTCTCTGCCTCTTTCTCTCTCTCTCTGTGACTATCATAAATAAATAAAAATTAAAAAAAAAAGACTTGTATTTTCATTTATTCAGGTTTGAATATTATTCATTCATTCATTCATCCATCCATTCATTTTTAAGTAGGCTCCATGCGCAGTGTGGAGCCTAATATGGGTCCTGAACTCACCACCCTGAGATCAAGACCTGACTGGAGATCAAGAGTCAGACACTTAACCGACTAAGCCACCCAGGCACCCCATGGATTTGTATGTCTTTTAAACGAATTTTAAAATATTTTCCATACAGGTCTTGGATGAGATCACTACTTAACAAAGATAATTCTCCCCAAATTACTATACAAATTTGATGGAGTCTCAATTAAAATTCTTGAATGTTTTTGAGGGACTTGATATATATATACATATATATATGTATATATATATATATTTAAAGATTGTATTTATTTATTCATGAGAGACACAGGCAGAGGGAAAAGTAGGCTCCTCTCAGGGAGCCTGATGTGGGACTCGATCCCCAGACCTCGTGATCACACTCTGAGCCGAAGGCAGACACTCAACCACTGAGCCACCCAGGCAACCCGATATATCTTCTATATAAGTCCTACACATGGCTAAAGTCAACTTTGATAAATAAGAGAGCAAAGTGGGAGCTAAGTTAAGAAATTCTACAAAGCCACAGTAACAAAAACAATAAGGTTCTGGTATGAGAATTAAGCAAATAGACCAACAAAACAAATCAGATTACTCAAGACAGATCCACATACATGAGGAGACTTGAAATGAGATGACATAGTACCAATCAATAAAGAAAGAAAGGACTATTTAAAAGGTGGTACTGGGAAAACTGTCCACTATATGGAGGAACACAAAACCAGAACCTAATTTATAACCATATTCAAAAGTGTACTCTACATGTTATTAAAGATCTGAATGTGAAAGGGAAAACTTCAGAGTGTAAAAATCTTTGTAATCCATAGGTAGGAACAGAGAAGGTTCTGAAAGCACAGATTATAAGAGAAAAAAGTGATGAATTTTACAGATATCCATCCTTCAGGGAATCATTAAGTAAAAGGCAACAGGCACACACCATGGTGTCCTTGGGACCAATTAGAAGCAAAGCACTCATATACACATGGCAAGGGAGACAGATCTTAAAAATGCAGTGCTGAGTAATACAAAGTTCAGGAAACAATGAAAACTGTAGCACTCTGCCATTTGTATAAATAGAAAACACAGACGCTCAAAGCAGGGCTACATATTTTAGAAGAGATAAATTTCAAACAGGAGAGAGCAGCTGCCTACAGCCATGGGCATTGGAAATAAAAAGGACTGGAGGGTATTATGCTGAGTGAAGTAAGTCAGTCGGAGAAGGACAAACATTATATGTTCTCATTCATTTGGGGAATATAAATAATAGTGAAAGGGAAAATAAGGGAAGGGAGAAGAAATGTGTGGGAAATATCAGAAAGGGAGACAGAACATAAAGACTGCTAACTCTGGGAAACGAACTAGGGGTGGTAGAAGGGGAGGAGGGCGGGGGGTGGGAGTGAATGGGTGACGGGCACTGGGTGTTATTCTGTATGTTAGTAAATTGAACACCAATAAAAAAAATAATAATAATAAAAAATAAAAAAAAAAAAGAAGAAGATAAAAAAAAAAAAAAAGGAAATAAAAAGGAAAAAAACAAATATGGCAAGAGAAGGCCCTATAGTGACCCATGATAGAAATCAACCTTGAACTGAAAAGGTAGGATTTAACTCAAACCTCTGCACTTGAGGTCCTCTGAAAGCCAAAAGAAAGTGGCTTTATTTGGTTATAAAGTCTGAAGCAAGTATGTCACCTACTCAAACTCAGAAACTGCCACAGAGCATTTCCAGAGAATACTACCCAAAATTGAATGCTTTCAAAAGATTTTTTTTTTTTTTGAGAAGACTGATTAACACTAGATGATGACCACATCTCAAACTTAGGTTCGCTTTTCAGAAAACATTTTTAAAAAGGGTAGTAGAAGAAGAAACCTTTTGTAAGACATTTAAAAAAATTATTTCCTCCCTGACTTTTTATAAATCTACTGACTTGATAGAGGCTTTCTGGAAGATTAGGTCTACTTTCCTATGCACTTTTAAAATGTCAGGAATAGATCATCTGCATGATAATCAACTGGGGAGATCCACCAGGATGGTAAGGGTTGGCCCAAGATCTCTGTATTTTACCAAGTGTCCCGACTGTTTCCTGTTTGTACCAGTTTAAAAATAACCACATGGAAAAAAAATAAAAATAACCATGAGAGTATCCCATTCGAAGACAAGTATCCCATCAGCTTTAGCCCACTTTGTCCCTGAAGTCTTCCACTATCTGACATGGTCTGCCCCATACTTGTCCTGTACAAATGCCTGACTGAAGGCACCACTCCCATCCATCCCTCCAACCCAAAGCCACAGTTCACACCTCTCCCGTTAGAATCCACAGGCGTTTACAACCCGCCACCCACCTGTCACCCACTTCTGCCTCTCCTCCTGCAGTGGCTGTACACACCTTGGTGAATGGCACCATAAGCCTATCTGAGTCACCCAAACTGGAAACTTGGGCCTCAGCTTCCATTCCTTCCTTTCTCTTGATTCTTTCCCAACTTCACAACCAACCATGTCACCTATCAAGTTGTTTCTTAATCACCTGTTTACTGTGTGGTCTCCCTTGTGAGACCCTGAGGGAAAAAGGTGAAGTCTCATCTGTCTCGCTCACCACTGCACTGCCAGAGCCTAGCACAGGTCCTGGCTCACAACAGGTGCCAAGTAAATGTCTGCTGAAAAGAAACCAATCATCTGCTGCACTGTTTCCTCCGCCCAGAAGTCCCCTCCTAGCACCTAACTGGATCAATTTTTACATGAGGATTAGCCTAGGATGCTTGGTAGGGGTGGGAGTGGGAAACTTACCGTCTTTCATACTCCATGTCCTGATAGGGCCTGCGGGGGCTGCTGGGGCCCCTCCTCAGCCGCTGGCTCCGTTTCACTTCCCAGCTACCCCCGCTGCTGCCACCATGATCTGCCAGCCTGGGTGATGCCTCCTGCAGGGACTCTGGGAAAGTAGAAGGAAGGGAGGTGTCAAGGCAGTTGGGGCCTCCTGGAGAATCCCTTGTCAAGGCTATCTGCTGTCCCTCAGCCCAGGGACGTTATTTCCCAACTTCCTGGTGCTCCTGGGGACTACAGTGGGAAGGCAGCCTCTACTGGGCCTGCTCCTTCCTTTCCTCACAAACGGGAGGCTATAGCCCATACCACTAAAACAGCAAGGACAGGGACACCTGGCTGGCTCAGTCAGTAAAATGTGCAGCTCTGGATCTTGGGGTCATGAGTTTAAGCCCCACACTAGGCATAGAGCTTACTTAAATAAAATAGAAACAGCAAGGCCTTCAGCAGAGAGGGATCATCCTGCAGAGAGACCTGGTAGTGCCACTTATTCTGTGATCAGGGCTCTGCCATCTGAGATCGGTAGACAAGTCCAAGCCTGGAGCTATCTGCCTAGGGGGCTCTTGGTGCTGGATGACTTGTCTACAATCAGGCATATCAGGCATGGAGGCAAGACTTTACAACAGGAGTTGTAGGCACCCACCAGGCTCCTTCCATGGGCCCCCAGGTGCTATTTCATCATTCTCCCAATAAGATGTTGGCTGTCTTCAGTGAGACAGTTGACGCCTCCCTGGGCTCCTGGCCAACACAGCTTTGGCCCTCACTCTGCAACTAGCTCAGCCTCCAGCCCTGTCTCTTATGTGAAGCCAGGTCCCAAGGTGGTTCTCTCCCTGGGGCTCTGGGCCCAACTTATTCAGAGGCAAAAGGAGCCCTTCTGAGGCTGCTCCCAACCATTGTGCTGTTCTGCTGGGATGGAAGGGCAGTCACTTCACCCAATCCGCAGGGCAGCCAGGAGAACTAAGTCCCAAAAGCCACGTGACCTGGCTGGGGGTCACCAAGAAGTATCCCAGAATCTTCAGGCCCCACCCTCTGAGCAGGAATCAGGCAAAGCAGGGCAGTAACACTTGCCCAACACTAGGTTGCCACCACACCTTTCCTCCATGTATACACACAACCAATTTTCTCTTCTTCCTTAAGCCACTGGGAACCAGAGCTCCTTGCTCCCAGATGGATAAGAGTTAGAATCACAACCAAGGGCCCCAGTGGATGAGAGCCAGATACAAAACCCTCAGTAGACTCTGGCAAAGAGGTCAGAGTCACACACTGGTATCCACAACAGATAGGGACCAAAGTCACAGACACGCACCCCGAATTAAAATGGACCAAAATCACAAGACAGGAACCCACAATAAATACGGGCCATAATCACACACTGAGGTCCTTTCAAAGGATGAGCGTCAGAGTCACAGATACGAACCCCTCCCCAAAGAAGGGGCAGTAAGTCATACACACATTCCTTGTGCTCCCTCCCCACCTAGCAAGTGGATTAGGGCCAGTTCCAAGAAGACTCCCTATGGATAAGGACCCTTCCCCATGGATAAGGACCTGAGTTACAGCAGAGACTGCAAGAATAAAGACCAGAGTCATACAGACGTTTTCCCTCCTCCTCCTCCTCCACCCAAGAATAAGAACCAGAGCCACGGAATACTTTCCCATGGACAGGTAAGTGCCCAAGTCACACAGAGAAGACAGCACACCCTCTCCCCTATGGATAAAGACCTCGACCTCTCCACGGATAAAGTTCCGTGTCGCAGACACAGTAAGCCACATTAGCCCACTCTCATCGGTCCCTCCCTTCCCCCAACCCGCGTGCACCCATCCTGTGCTCCAATCGCGCACGCGCCTCCGCTCTCTAAACCGAGGGGGGGGGGAAGACACCCCCCTCCCGGGCTCAGGCCATGCACCCATCTCCTGGTTCCGTGCGTAGCCCAGGCCCACATCCCGCAGTCCGCCCTCGAGCCTCCTCTCCGCCCCCGCCCGCCCCCGGCCCCTTACCTCCGCCCCCACGACCAGCGACGACGCTCACCTTCTCGGCCCGGGCTGTCAAGGGAGGGCTCCCGGACATCACCTCGGCGCGCCGCCACCTCCTCCAACTCTCCCAGCTCAGCCGGAGCCGGCCCGCACCACCGCCAAGTCCGAGGCTGGAGGCAGAAGGGTGGAGGAGCGGGGAGGGGAGAAGCGCCAAGCGCGCTACCCTCCCCAGGAAACCCACTGCCGCCTACTCCCAGCCGGCTGCAATCACCAGCACAAAATGGCGACGACGAGCAGAGAGCCGGCGCTTCGACCACCATCCACCTACTAAGGGAGCGCGCTCTGGCCGGCCTCGTCTATTGGTCGCTGGCCGCCGACGGCCAGCCCTGGCCAGCTCTGATTGGCAAGCGTATGCCACCTCCCCACTCTCCTTGCGAACGCTCGCAAGTCTGGAAAAGGAGTAGCTATTGGCTAATCCCGCGAGGCCCGCTTTTTAGAAGCTTGGCTTCCTTCGAAGATGAAAGACAAACGGAAACTCCGCCCCTTCCCCCAGAGGGCGAGGGAAATCTCCGTGCCATTGGCTGGGACTTGCACCCACCCAAATGTCAACGCTTTCTTATCAAGGAAAGGGGCAGAGTTATCCGCCAGAAACTCCTTAGCCTGACGGGGGGAGGGGGAGGTTAAGAAAATGGTCGCCCCCATGAGGTCATGACAGAGGGCTACTCAGCGCCTCATCTCATTTGAGAAGCAAATCCAATCTCGGGACCTATTTAGTGCGGCGGGGCGGAGCGACAATTGTCGCGCTCGGGTCAACTGCAGCTGCGCACAATCGCATTTCCGTCCCCGCCCCTGAGAGCCTGCAGAACCATTGTCATGGCGGCGGGGCTGTTAGGTCTGGGCGCTCGCCGCCTTTTGGCAGTAGCGGCGACGCGAGGGCTCCCGGTCGCCCATGTTCGCTGGGAATCCAGCTCGTCCAGGGCCGTGATCGCCCCGTCGGCTGTGGCAGGAAAGCGGACGCCGGAACCGACTGTACGCTGGCAGGAGGACCCAGATCCGGAGGACGAAAACCTCTATGAGAAGGTGAGAGGGAGGGGAAACGGGTCGCCAGAAGGGTCAATCGGGGGCCGGTGGACGGGGCGCTGTAGAGGACGTTCTTAGGCGGCTGTGGATTGCGCTGCTGGTGAAATCCTCGAAGACTTGGGAACTTTCCCTAGCTTGATTTCCTTCTTTGTCCTCTGGTAATCTCAGGTCAGGGCCAGAGGCGAGACTGCCTTTATTTTGCAGACATATATCAAACCTGAAGTGAGCAATGCTCAAAACACATTAGAAACAGTACAGTATGACAATGATACTCACATGGTGCTTGCTCAGTGCCCGTGCTCTAAACGCTTGACTTACGTTATCTAATCCTCAAAACAACCCTGTTTAGAAGTAGGTACTATTAGCATACCCATTCTACAGCTGAGGAAACTGAAAAATAAAGATGTTAAGTGACTTGCCCAGACTCGCACAACTGAACGTGTGATCCAACCAGGTCTGCTGGGCTGTGGTGATAGCAGAGACTCAAATCAGAATGCCGGAGTTGGAATACAGGCATTGACAGTTACTCATCTTGGTGACCTTGGGCAAGTAGCTTATCTCCTTGGTGCCTCTTTGTAAAATGGGGAAAGTATTAGGACACCTTCTAGAAAATAAAATACTACATCTGCCTGATGTAATCAAATGGATCAAAATGCTCAGAACAGCAGTTGGTATTTAGTATCCAGCATTAGAAGGTGTTAATTATTGTTGCTACTTTCTGCCTTACTGGGATATTGTGATGTTTGTGTGTGGCACACAGTAGGTTATTCATCAGTACTGTCCTCTGGCTTGGGTATATAGAATGTTTATTCACTTATTCATTCATTTTTGTGAATAAGGAGCCAGGGCCTGTTGTATGCCAGGGGCAGTTCAGGGCTCTAGAGGTTCAGCAATGTGGAAATCAAATAAAGCTCATGCTTTTGTAGAGCTCATATGATAATGGAGAACACAGAAGATAAACATGTAAAATATTTGGAAACAGTAACATTGAGTATGTAATATATAAGACAATGTGTTAGGATCTAGGGAGATGCTACCTTGGTAAACTAGTAACTGCTAGAAAGGAAGTTCAGTAAGATAAATAGATGGAGAGTGACTTAGGGGTAGAGGGTAATTTTATTAGATGAAACTATAGGAAATTGGCTATATTCAACCATTTTTAACCTATAAAAGTGGCAATTTCCTGTAGTTTGGATAAAGTGACTAGGGAATGCTCTCTAAGGGAAGTGATTATGAAGCCAACACTTTGAATGAGGAGACAGATCTAGCTATGACGAGATCTGGAGGAAAGGCTTTCCAGGCAGAGGGAATAGCAAAGGCCCTGTGGTAGAAAGGAGTTTACAACTCCTAAGACTAGAAGGAGGAATTAAATGAGAGAGAGGAGATTGGTCTGAGGTGAAATCGGAGACCAACTGATGTAGGGCCAGCATAAGGCTTTTTGTGGAGCCACAGGAAGCCCTCATTGTCCTCTTCTTCTTGCCATAGAACCCAGACTCCCATGGTTACGACAAGGATCCTGTTGTGGACCTCTGGAACATGCGGGTCGTCTTTTTCTTTGGCTTCTCCATTGTCTTGGTCTTTGGCAGCACCTTTGTAGCTTATCTGCCTGATTACAGGTGCATGGGAATGTCCAAGAGAGTGGAATGGGTGGGGGTGGGGGCGGAGGTTGAAGGGGACTGTGCCAGGAATCCCATTCTTTGTGCCAGTGGGGAAGGGGGAGCTAAGATGGGGATTGGTGTCCAGTGAAGCTCCCTCACATCTTCCCCCATTCCACTGCCTCCAGAATGCAGGAGTGGGCCCGCCGGGAAGCTGAGAGGCTTGTGAAATACCGAGAGGCCAATGGCCTCCCCATCATGGAATCCAA